>NC_056625.2:125696772-126049897 GCF_002870075.4 Lactuca sativa | reverse complement strand
GCAACGAAAGTGATTACCACAACATTTACTTAGGTTGAAAATGACTCTTTTGTTGAAATAGGTCGTATTTTTTGTTTTGATATTCCTATGGGTAGTCTTGAGGGATTTTAGAGCCAAGTGGATGGGTGGACTAGTTTAGTCCTTGTTGTTCAGTTTTTGGTTTAGGGTTTCACTCTTGCATCTGTATGCGAGGTTTTCGGCAACAACAGTTGGTCGTCGATTATATTATCCCACTATCGGTAGGATGACGCAAGGCCAAGTGAAATCTTGAATGGACCAAATCTGCAAGCTTTCGGTTGGCATGTTTGATATATGAAGATAGGCTTGTCTGCCTGGAAGTCATACATGCTCTTGTTGTCTTCGAATTAAGGTTAAGGAGCAGTTTTCCTTTTTAACGTCCTGATTTTCAATCCAAAATTTTCATTTTTATTTATTAAAATATATCGTAATATAATTACATTATGCGAAAATATGTTGTGAATGCTCATGTGTACAATTGAACCTTGCCCTTCTTACAGATCACTTAAGTACCTGAAAAACATTTTTATTCAACTGGGTACCACAATACATATACATACATACAAACAATGACTCACGCTCTACCAATAATATGCGTACTTATGGCCTACATGCCATTTTGTTAACAGGGGTGTATGTGTACTTACGATCTACATGCGATTTCATTAACATGGGTCTATGTGTACTTATGGCCTTCCTGTTATTTCGTTAACATGCATGCCTATAGGGTCCCATAATCTGTAATTGTTCACCGTCACCCCTTAACTAATTCTAATATCACAATAATTACACACATATAAATTGCACTTTAGATTTTATTAGTACATACACATTTTTACATTATACTCTACCAGTTTACACTTACGTATATTTAGACTATTCTGTCAGCTCTACTCTATTAGTTCTCTATCTTAACATACATGGACATGTATTGACATACATAGTATAGTGAGATAACTCACTTGGAGAGTTATTTCGAATATTGACAGTTATCTGTGTGATTGCATTGGCGATCCAACTGGCGGGTAATGTGCTTTACAAGTATTAACCTATAATACTGTAACTTACTAATCCCTATGGAAATCTCATAAAGATCACTGGATCTTTAAATAATCAAAATGAATACTGATAATTTTATCAATTAAGGATCAATCAGACAGGACAGTTGGGAGGTAGGATCATCTCGACATATAGCTTTTCTGAAATCCAACAACCAATCTAACATGACCATTCTAGACACATTTTTTGTAAGTAGATCATCAGTATTATGACTGGAATTACTAATAAATCTTATTTACATATTCATAACAACGACAATGAATATAAATGCAAGTTACACTTAAGGGATAGCTTAACATACAGGGATTTTCCTTACAGAAGTCTAGAAATTGAAGACTTGTATTTATAGTAAGGGTATATTTCGTGCACCACAGATGCGCACCATGCATCTTGTCAGGGCTGGTGACATGGCTTTAGTTAGAGGGTAAAACGTGTCAAAAACCTGGGGGGCCCCGTCGTGCTGTCTTTGCACACCATGCAACATGTGCATATGCGTGCATTTTTATGCTTTTTGAAAACTCCATATCTTCTTCATACGAGCTCCATTTTCGAGATTCTCTATATCCATGCGTAGCTATCGATAAGATCTACAACTTTTATTTAGACTAAGTTGGCTAATTCTCACATCATTTTTAAAGTTACTCTTTTTAATAGGCTTAGAGTGTTAAAACTGTAAAAATATCATAACTCTCTCATATGAACTATGTTCTCGACTGTCTTTATATCGACGAAATTATATTGACGAGATCTTCAACTCTCGTTTATATTGTTTTTCGCAACAATCAACCGATCTCCATTTCTGTTTTTGTGTCATACACTACAAAGCTAAAACTTGTAAAAATCATAACTTCCTCATAAGAAGTCAGATTCGTATATTCTCTATATGCACTGTAACAACCCAAAATTTAAGACTAAAAATTTCATTGTAAATTAAATAATTATAAAACCATTTATCTAAAAACAATCATATTATCACTCATATCAAAAGACAATGCATCAATAGTCAAAACAAGTCATAATAAAAAATCATCATAGTATAAATCCCAAAGATCTTCGACACGGAAAATGTAGTTTGACGCACTACGATCATGCCGGATCCTTACCCTTTGAAGAGGAAGTACCTGAAACCAAAACTGAAAACTGTAAGCACAAAGCTTAGTGAGTTCCTTCATCATACCACATACCATACAATAACATACTGCCTAGCATATTTGGGTGGTGGCCTACCCCTTAGGTCTCTTTCAACCTGTAACTGCCTAGCATATATGGGTGTTGGCTTACCCCTTTGGTCTCTTTCAACCGGTAACTACCAAGCATATCTGGGTGCTGGCCTACCCCTTCCGTCTCTTTCAACCAATAACGGGGACTATTTCACCCTTACTACTACCACATATAATCCTAATACATAAACACATAAGTCATATGCTGCCTAACATATATGGGTGCTCTCTTACCCCATCAGTCCTTTCAACCAGTAACAGGGTCTATCCTACCCTTCCTACCACTATGACATAGTTGCAAAACATACTAACACATAAAGCATAACAGATAGTGGCATACCAGACAATTATCATAAAGACAATCATCTCAACTATAATCACCTACTAGTGGCCGGCGTTGGTGCCTTCGACCCACTCCTACAAGAAGGTAACTCACCTCAAATGTCGTGAAGTAGTTGAACTCTCCTCGGCTTTGAATCAACTGCACTCAAACTCCTACACACAAAAGATTTCCTTTAATTACACTTTCATACTCATAACCCCCCCCCCCCCCAACGGTCAACTTTGGTCAAGGTCAAAGTCAAAGTCAAAGTCAACATTCTGGGTTGACTCAACGCGCCGAGTTGGTCCATTTACTCTTCGACTTGCATGAATCATAAACCCTGAAATCGCGATCCAAGTTTTCGAGTTCTTTCATAACTCGTCGAATTCCTCCTATCCACATAATCGAGACTTCTCTAGTCAACTCATTGAGTCATCCTTAAACTCGTCGAGTTTTTCCCGTTTATAGAATCGGGATACTTTGACCCAACTCATCGAGTTCCTTTATGAACTCGTCGAGTTTTTTAGTCTGTTAAGCCCTTATTAATGGATGAAGCTCCTATCCTTCAGATCTAAGCTCCGTACTTCATATTCATACTGGGAATGTCCTTTTTAAGGTTATGGTTTCCAACTTTACCCATTAATACCCTTCCTTAATGGATTTAGCTCAAACCCTAACTCTTTAAGGCCTAGATCTTGATCCAAAAGCCATTAATACATCAAGCTAAGGCATACAAACTGAGATCTAGACCCTAGATACTAGATGAACAGGTAAAGTCTCTAACTTTCTCCCCATGCATGGCCTTTTGGAACTTAAAAGGCCAAAATGGCATCCTAAAGCTTGCACGGGGCTTCAATGACCATAAAGTTTGCACCTTTATGCCATGAAAGCCCTTCAAGGTCCTAGATCTGAAAGTATACTCACTTGGGACGTCCATTTCCCAACGATCAAGATATTTGGACCAAAAACCCAATAAAAGTGAAAATGAAGAGATCTAAGTAATCATTAAGCAAATTTGAGACTTGCTTCGAAAAAAATGAAGAGGATGGGGTGAAGTTTCTGGATCTACTCACTCCTTCTTGAGTCCTCAAGCTTCTTCTTCTCCCACAAGCTTCAAATACACAAGTTTTCTCTAAAAAATGAATCACAAGCTCACACAAGTCATTAAGGTTTCGAGATTTAGGGTTTAGGACTTGGAGGTTGTAAATGAGGTCAACCTATGGAAGTTTAGGTGTTTAAATAAGGTGCAAAACCCTAAAAGTTAGGGTTTCACTCTTCCAGTTCTACTCGTTGAGTGAAGGCTCTCAACTCGCCGAGTAGACTTTACAACCCTCGTCCAATTCCATTTCTACTCGATGAGTTTGGGGCCTCCAACTCGTTGAGTTTCTATACAAAAGTGAATAAATTTTTAATTAAATACATACTAGGAACCGAGTATTACAAATTTCCCCCACTTATTTTAGACTTCGTCCTTGATGTCTGCTGTGCCTGGAAATAACTCTAAGTAGTGCTCCCTCATCTTATCCTCTGGCTCCCATTTCCATTCCGAGCCCTTGGGGTGCTGCCACTGCACCTTCACCAACTCTACCCTCTTGTTCCTCAGATCCTTCGTCTTCCTGTCGAGGATGGGTACCGGTCGCTCGATGTAGTTCAGGTTGTCATCCACCTGAATATCCTCTAAAGGCACCACTGCGGAGTCATCTACCAAACACTTCTGCAGCTAGGAGACATGAAAGGTGTTGTGGATTTGACTAAGTTCGGCCGACATATCTAGTCGATATGCAACCCGGACCACCCAGGTCAATACCTTGAACGGGCCAATGTATTTGAGGCCCAAATTGCCCCGTTTCTTGAACCGAATGACACCTTTCCAAGATGACACCTTCATGAGGACCATATCTCCTACCTGAAACTCCAGGTCTGATCAACGTCTGTCGGTGTAGCTCTTCTGCTGACTCTGAGCCGTCTGGAGTCTATTCCGGACCTGCTGGATCCTCTACTTCGTCTTGAGTACCACTTCGGGACTCTCCGTGACCCTCTGCCCAACCTCACCCCAGCATATCGGGGTTATTCACTTCCTCCCATAAAGCATCTTGAAGGGAGGACGGTTGATGCTGGTGTGGTAGCTATTATTGTAGGAAAACTCTGCCAAGGGAAGGTAGGTATCCCAGCTACCACCGAAATCTAAAACTCCTGCCCGAAGCATATCCTCCAAAAGTTTGGATGGTCCGCTCACTATGACCATCTTTTTGTGGGTGAAAAACAGTGCTAAAGTGCAGACGAGTACCCAACTTGTCATGACCATCTTTTTCGAATTCTCTCCCTGTGCGGTACTGGGAAGCTTCATGATGAAATCCATAGTAATATCCTACCATTTCCACATAGGGTTATCCAACGACTACATCTTCCCGTGAGGTCTCTGGTGCTCGGACATGAACTTCCTGCAGGTCAAGCATCTCTCGACGTACGAGGCTACATCCCGCTTGATGCAGGGCCACCAATAATCAGGACGAAGATCTCTGTACATCTTCTTCACCCTAAGATGGATGGAAAATATGGACTTGTGCGCCTCCTCCATCAGGATCTGGCGCACATCACCCGCGTACGGAACCCAGAATCTGTGATGGAGTGTCAACGGCCCTCGACTATCATATTCGAAGGAGGAAATCTGACCCCACAATATTCTTACTCTTCTGATGTTCCTCCTTCATAGCCTCCTACTAGGCCTCCCGGATCCGCTCCAAAAAAAGGAGTCACTACTTTCACCCTCAGGCAGATATCTATGATTGAGGCTATGAATGTCTTGCGGCTAAATGCATCAACCACAAAATTGGCCTTCCTTGGGTGGTAGAGGATCTCACAGTCGTAATCCTTCACCACTTCTAACCATCGCCGTTGTCTCATGTTCAGATTTGGATTGTCCATCAGATACCTCAGGCTCTTGTGGTCCGTGTAAATGGTACAATGGACCCCATAGAGGTAGTGTCTCCAAATCTTGAGAGTGAGAACAACCACCCCCAACTCCAGGTCGTGCGTCGGGTAATTCACCTCGTGAGGCTTCAGTTGCCTCAAGGTGTAGGCAATGGTGTGCCCTATCTGCATCAACACTGTGCCCAAAGCGAAAATGGGCACATCACAATATACTAAAAAATCCTCAACGCACCTCTGGTTAGGCTAAGATCAGTGCCTCGCACAACCTCTTCCTCAAAGTCTCGAACACTGCCTACTGCTCAGGCCCCAGTGAAAGACACAACCTTCTTTGTCAGCCGAGTCAGGGGTGCCTCTATCTTAGAGAAATCCTGAATAAATCTCCGATAATAGCCTGCTAGCCCGAGGAAACTTTGAATCTAAGATGGAGACTTCGGAACCTCCCATCTCATCATAGCCTCCACTTTGGCTGAGTCGACCAGAATATCGTTCTGGTTGACAAGGTGCCCCAGAACTGCACCTCGCACAACCAAAACCCGCACTTAGAGAACTTGGCGTACAAGCTCTCCCGTCTCAGGGTATCCAAAACCTCTCGTAAGTGCTCCTCGTGTTGCTACTGCATCTTGGAGTAAGCCAAGATGTCATTAATAAAGACTATCACAGACCGATCCAATATCCATCTGCATACACGGTTCATGAGGTCCATTAACGCGGCTGGGGCTTTGGTGAGCCTAAAGGGCATCACCGCGAACTCATAGTGGCAATAGCAAGTCTGGAAAGCAGTATCTGTACATCCTCATCTCTGACTCGCATCTGGTGATAGCCTGAACGTAAATCTATCTTGGAAAACCAAGATGCCCCCTGAAGCTGGTCAAAGAGATCGTCAATCCTAGGGAGTGGGTAACGGTTCTTCACCGTTACCTTGTTCAGCTCCTAGTAATCTATACACATCTGATGTGACATGTCCTTCTTCTTCACAAACAGGATCGAGGCTCCCCAACGTGAACTACTTGGCCTGATAAATCCCTTGCCTAATAGCTCCAGCAGCTGTGTAGGCAAATCCAGCATCTCGGGAAGAGCCAACCGATATGGTGCCTTGGCTGTCGGAGCCGCACCCGGAACTAGGTCAATCCTGAAATCCAACTGTCTCTCCGGAGGTATCCGAGGCAACTCCTCCAGAAACACATCCGGGAACTCTCGCACAACTGGCATGCCGCTCACGGTCGCCTTACCTACCTCCTGGGTATCAGGCGACCTAACTTGCATAACCCCGTTGAAGGTAGCACCGAGCCCTCGCTGCTGAGCAGAAAGTCGGCCCACGCTGCGGCCTCTCGCCCTAAATCACCAACTCTCCCCTAGTTGGTGTCCTGACATGAACCAACTTCTTCTCACAGTCGATCACCGCCCCATTAGGGCTCAACAAATCCATGCATAAGATGACCTTATTCCCACGTAAAGGAATGGGAACCAAATCCACAAGGTAACACTCGTCATACATCCTCAAGACACAATCTCTATAAGTCTCTGATGCACAGACGGATCGGTCGTCAGCAATCTCGACCTCTAGAGGACAATCCAACATGCTTGAAGACTTAGCAAACCTCTTGTTGAATGTAATAGATTCGAACGATCGGGTAGCACCCGAGACAAATAAAACTTGTACTGGGATGCCATTCACATGGAACAATCCTAAACAAAACACACAAAATATAAATATCAAAACTGACGTGTAATAAGAGTTAGGGAGAAGGAAAATGTAGCACCTGGTTCTTGGTACGTATTCTTATGTTATATACTTTGCATTTTGGCCTTGGAATCGGCGAGTTGAAGGTCCAACTCGCCGAGTAGAAGCGAGAAGGGACGCGGGACTTAAGTGATGGACTCGGCGAGTCGGGTCCCGAACTCGGCGAGTAAACCCTGTTAGGACAGAAACCCTAATCCGAGGGTGTGCACCCTATTTATACACCTTAACTCGGCCTCCTTAGTCCCATTTGCTCCTAAAAAGCTTGTACCTTGCTCTTCCATTTTCAAGATCCCATTTTGTGGAGTTTTAGGGCTTTTCTAAGCCATTTTGGTCACCAACCATGATTGCAAGCATGGTTTGGAGTTGATATTTCGGATCTAGGCCCTTAGAGGGGTTACAAAGTAGAAAGGAGTGGCTCTTGCACTCAAAGAAGGCCCCATGCTTTGAGAGGGCTTGTTTAAGGACCTTTTAAGCTCAAAGTCCCATGCAAGCACATAAAGGTTGTAACATTACGTGCTAGATCGATTGTAGAAGCATAGATCTATCTTTTGATCAAAGGTTGTACGTCAGAAATCAAAGATTCAGTGAGTGGTTGTGACCAACTCGACGAGTCCGTTCTTGGACTCGGCGAGTCCAAGGTTTTGTCCCATATTAGTTGAGGGTCATAAGGACCCAGTTGAGTGTGGAAAGGTTTTAAGGGGGTCCCAGGGAGTGACCCAACGTTCTGGACTAAGCCATTGTTCTGGAAATTCATGGGACTTGGCTTGTGCATGAACAGACTTGGAGAGTCCAAGGCAATCTTCTTATGGATGAAGATCAACTCGACGAGTTGTTCATACAACACGGCGAATCAAGGACATGACCTGTGTATCGGTTGATGATGAACTCGACGAGTTGTTCATACAACTCGGCGACTCGGATGAGGATTCAGTCGATGTTCATTTAGAAGTAAAACTCGTCGAGTGATCGCCTAACTCGACGAGTAGAGGCGGGTATGAGATCTAATGGAAGGATAGGGACTCGGCGAGTTAGCGAGCCAACTCGGCGAGTCAGGTCAACTAGAAGTTGACTTTGAATTTGACCTGGTCAGGGGTAAAATGGTAATTTTACCCTAAAAGTAGATGTCAGTTTCTGACTAAGTGTTTTGTAGGAACTTTAGCCGGAGGATTTCCGGAGCAGTAGCGGCAACAGTTAGAGGATTCCCGCACAGTGCAACAGCTACTACGAGGTGAGTTAGCTTCCAGTAGTGGTGGGTCTACGGCCACAATGCCAGCCCACCAGTAGGGATCATATGTTAGGTGTTTGTGTTTGTGATATTCATATGTGTCGCTACTACCTGATATGTTATATGCTAGCGTGATATGATATGTAATAGTGATAGAGTTCGGTTGTTAGGACCGAAGGGTAGGTTAAGCACCCCAGATATGCCTAACAATATGTTATGATATGTTTAGCTGCTAGCATGATATGTTATATGAGATAGAGGTAGTAGGAGGGGGAAAATTCCCCGAGATTCGGTTGTTAGGACCGAAGGGTAGGTCGGACACCCCAGATATGGCTGACAATAGATTATGTTATGATATATGTGATAGTAGTAGGTGGTGGTGAAATAGTCCCCGAGGTTCGGTTGTTAGGACCGAAGGGTAGTCAGCACCCCAGAATAGCTCGACATAGGTAGGTCAGCGCCCTAGAATGGCTTGACACGGGTAGGACGGCACCCCAGAATGACCGTACGAATAGGTCGGCACCGCAGAATGGTCATATCAGGTTGGTCGGGCACCCCAGAAATGCCTGGCAGTATGTATGTGATGTGATTGTATGGTATGTGGTACAATGTGGGGACTCACTAAGCTTTGTGCTTACAGTTTTCAGTTTTGGTTTCAGGTACCTCTTCAGCAAAGGGGAAGCAGCTGGCGCGGTAGTGGCGCATCATACACACGCTCTTTTTTTTCCGCACTATGAGATAATCTGGGATTTGTACTCTGACATTTTTATATTTTGCGATTCGATTTTCAGATATGAGACATGATTTATTAAATGATATGATCGGATGATATTTTGTTATAAATGTTTTGCAAATCACATAGTCAAAAATGATATTTTTGGTCGTGAAAATTTGGGTCGTTACAAGTTGATATCAGAGCCCTGGTTTGAGGGATTCGGACACACCTTCGGGGACGTCTGGACTCAAACCGAGGGATTAAAAGATTTTATAAGAAAGTGGTTTTCTAAAGAATAAAACTGAAGAGTTTTTGAGAAAGAACAAGTGTGTGATGTGTGCGACCGGCCGAGCTCAAGTAAGTATTCCCCAAAGTACCCATACAAGTTTATGATATGTTTAGCAGTTTTAGTAGAATAGCATGCTAGAATAGGACTAAGGATCTAGGAGTGATGTCTTACGTGCCTGCTTTATGTGCTTCGGCTTATGAGAATTGCATGCTAATATTGAGTAGATAACAGTAGGATAGCTTGTTTAGGTTATGACTGATAGTATGAGTTTAGCGTTGTATGCTAGTGCAGTTTTCTCCATGAGAACAAATTTGTATGAGTAATTTTTCCTGCGCCCGAATGCTGCTTGCTTTGTGCTTTGTGGGACTCTGAGTGATGGGAGTTAGCCATTAGGTGAATACGTCACGTCACATGTGATCAGGGTTGAATAATCCTAGAGTGTTGGATTTGGCCCTATTGCGCAGCTCTCGTTTGAGTCTAACCGTTGTAGGGACGAGTCTCTTACTCAAAGGATTATCTGAGCCTCATCACATGTGATGGTAGTCAGGTAATGGCCAATTGGCATTGCAAGGAGGCCTTCAACAGCTAAGGACCGGGTAGGGTGGAGTCAGAGGTTTTCCTAGGGTAAGCCTAGGATGAGAGTAGTAGAGATCAGTAGTGGTAAAAGGGATCTGGTGGAGTCATGGCAGTCCTTGAAGAAGGTACGGATAGATGTGGAAGGTAGTATGGGCCCGTACTACTGAAAGCAGAGCATTCGTGCCCAAACTGAGGAAGGCCGAGATAAGACCAGGGAACTTGTAGTAGATGTGATCCCTAAAGAGGTATTAGTATCGCTTATGGTTGTTATTTATGTATTGTAGAATGGTGGTACTACGCTCGTGGCCAGGAGTTGGTAGTTCAGGAGAGGGATCGGGTTCGGAATCAGGTTCCGAGCCAGTAGATGAGGGGCTACGCGAGTTCATCGCGTCAGAGATCACCAGGGGCATCCTTGAGTCGACTCCCATTATATTTGGGTCGATCAAGGAAGGGATAAATGAGTTGATGGAGGACTGCCTTAGGGCGTTCAAGAGTGACATGGCATCTGGCCAGTCAGGATCTCTCATATTGTCCTTTAAGGACTTCAGGGGCAGTGGTGTGCCGGATTTTAATGGGACGAAGGACCCCATTGTTGCCAGACGATGGATTGCAGACATTGAGTCCGCACAACTGACCAGCTTTTGCCCCGAGGGGTCGAAGGTGAGATATGCAGCAGGGTGTTTGACAGACAAAGCTAAAGCCTGGTGGGAGTCTGTTGGTGACTCATTAGGAGCCTCGGTTGTTGAGGCTCTGACATGGTTGGATTTTGTGACCCGGTTCCGAGCAGAGTTTGCGCCAGCGGTAGAGCTTTAGCAGCTGGCCAGAGAGTTTTTGGACATGAGACAGACTATGGAGACTGTGGCGGAGATCACTGCCAAGTTCCAGGAGAGGGCATTGTTGATGCCCCAGTATGCGGAAGTTGAGGATATGAGGAGGACCCGCTATCATGACATGCTGCGAGCTGACATTCGGGAGCATGTTAGTTTTTCAGCTTGCCCTACCCTGGAGTCCATTATTGTTAGGGCAAGGGAGAGGGAGATCGATCTGGAGCATGTATGGAAGAGGAAAGTAGAGGAGGGGTAGTCGATTGGGGCTTCGAGGAAGAAGCCCAAGAGATAAGATGGTAGGACTAAAGGCCAGTCAGGACCGGGCCGCTGCAGGAAACGCGGCAGGCCACATGAGGGGGCGTGTAGACTAGAATCGTCGGGCTGCTACAAGTGCGGCAAGACCGGGCATTTCAGCAGGGATTGTATTGCACCTTCACCGGTTATTCAGACGTCTGAGTTGCCATGTTTCCACTACAACCAGAGGGGCCACAAGAAGTGCAATTGCCCCTAGTTGACAGCAACATCAGTGCCAGTGAAGGCGCCAGCTCCAGCGACCCTGCAGATCACTGATGGCCTGTAGGACAAGGCAGAGGCTCCAGTGGTGAGGAGCCGGCCATTCTAGTTGACTACCGAGGAGGCACGTGCTGCACCCGATGTGGTGACGGGTATGACTTCTTATTTATGCTGTTATGATATGCTGCTGTGATTTTGATATGTTATGTATGTGCTCTGTTTAGGATCGTTCCATGTGAACGTCATCCCAATCCAGGTACTATTTGATTCGGTTGCTACCCGATAATTTGTCTCTCTTGCGCTTAACAAGAAGTTTCCCGAGTCTTCGGGCATGTTGGATTGCCCTTTAGAGGTAGAGATTGCTGATGACCGACCGGTGCGAGCATTGACGGTATTCTGAGACTGTGAGTTGAGATTATTCGAGGAGCGTTATCTGGTGGACCTGGTTCCCATTTTGTTGAGGGGGAACAAGGTGATTATAGGCATGGAATGGTTGAGCCCCAATGGGGCAGTGATAGATTGCGCACAGCAGCTGGTTCGGATCAGGACCCCAAGTGGGGAGAGTTGGTAGTTCAGGGCGAGAGGCCAGAGCAAGGACCAACATTATGTTCAGCAGCAACAGCTAGACGTTACCTTCAGCAGGGTTGCACAGGATATGTCACTTATGTTATGGATACCTGAGAGGCGGGTAGGGCTACAATGGGCGACGTTCCCGTGGTGCGAGAGTTTACAGATTTATTCCCCGAGGAGTTGCCAGGGATACCTCCGGACAGGCAGGTGGAGTTCAGGATCGACCTAGTCCCTGGTGTGGCTCCGATAGCCAAGGCACCGTATCAATTGGCTCCTCCTGAGATGCAGGAGTTGTCTACACTGCTACAGGAGCTGTTAGACAAGGGATTCATTAAACCGGGTAGTTCTCCCTGGGGAGCCCCGATTCTATTTGTGAGGAAGAAGGACGGGTCGCACCGGATGTGTATAGATTACTGGGAGCTGAACATGGTAACGGTGAAGAACCGTTACCCACCCCCAAGGATTGATGACCTCTTTGACCAGCTACAGGGAGCATCTTGGTTCTCCAAGATTGATCTGTGTTCAGGATATCATCAGATGAGGGTCAGAGAGGAGGATGTGCATAAGACTGTGTTTCGGACGCTATGGCCACTACGAGTTTGTGGTGATGCCCTTCGGGCTCACCAATGCTCCTGCCGCGTTCATGGACCTCATGAACCGCATGTGTAGACCGATGTTAGATCGGTCTATGATAGTGTTTATTGATGATATCTTGGTTTATTCCAAGACGCAGGAGGAGCATGAGGAGCACCTGCGGGAGGTGTTGGAGACTTTGAGGAGAGAGAACTTGTATGCTATGTTCTCCAAGTGTGATTTCTGGTTGCGCGAGGTGCAGTTCCTTGGGCATCTCGTCAACCAGAACGGGATTTCAGTGGACCCGGCCAAAGTGGAGGCCGTGATGAGATGGGAGGTTCTGAAGTCTCCATCTGAGATTCGGAGTTTCCTAGGATTAGCCGGCTACTATCGGAGATTCATTCAGGATTTCTCCAAGATAGTTGTACCGCTGACCAGGCTAACGAGGAAGGATGTGGTCTTTTTTTGGGGGCTTGAGCAGCAGGCCGCATTTGAGACACTAAGGCAGAGATTGTGTGAGGCGCCAATCTTAGCCCTGCCAGAGGGCATGGAGGACTTTCTTGTGTACTGTGATGCGTCCATCTCAGGTTTGGGCGCAGTATTGATGCAGAGAGGGCTTGTCCCCACCTACGCGTCGAGGGAGCTGAAGCCTCACGAGGCAAACTACCCGACGCATGATTTAGAGCTGGGGGTTGTTGTGTTCGCCCTCAATATTTGGCGTCATTACCTCTATGGGGTTCGCTGTACGATCTACACGGACCATAAGAGTTTGAGGTACCTCATGGATCAGCCGAACCTAAACATGAGGAAACATCGGTGGATGGACGTGGTAAAGATTACGATTGTGAGATCCTTTATCACCCGGGTAAGGCCCACGTGGTGGCCGACGCGCTTAGCCGCAAGGTTGCGCTAATCAGGGATATCTGTCTGAGGATGACAGTGGTAACTCCGTTGTTGGAGCGGATTCGGGAGGCCCAGCAGGAGGCCATGAAAGAGGAACATCGGAAGAGCGAGCGGATCGTGGGGCAGGTTTCCTCCTTCGACTATGACAGCCGGGGATTACTGACACTACACCATAGGGTGTGGGTGCCATACCTAGGGGGTGTGTGCCAGGTTCTAATGCAGGAGGAGCACACATCTCGATTTTCCATTCATCCTGGGTCGACGAAGATGTATAGGGATCTTCGTCTGGACTATTGGTGGCCCTGCATGAAGCGAGATGTGGCATGGTTTGTGGAGCAGTGCTTAACCTGCAGGAAGGTCAAGGTTGGGCATCAGAGACCTCACGGCAAGATGCAGCCGTTGGATATTCCGCTGTGGAAATAGGAAGACATCACGATGGATTTTATCACAAAGCTTCCCAGGACCGCTCGGGGAGTGGATTCGATTTGGGTCATTGTCAATCAATTTACCAAGAGCGACCATTTTATCTCGATTGAGGAGAGTATTTCGGCCGAAAGGTTGGCTGATATCTATATCAGGGAGGTGGTGGCACGACACGGGGTGCCAGTGTCGGTGGTTTCAGACAGAGATGTGCGGTTCACTTCCAGGTTTTGGAAGAAGTTTCATGACGAGCTGGGTACTCGTGTACATTTTAGCACCGCCTTTCACCCGCAGACGGATGCTCAGAGCTAGCGGACCATCTAGAACCTGGAGGATATGCTGCGAGCATGCGTATTAGACTTCGGAGGTAGTTGGGATACCTACCTTCCATTGGCAGAGTTCTCCTATAACAATAGTTATCATGCGAGCATTGATCATCCTCCTTTCGAGATGTTCTATGGGAGGAAGTGCAAGACCTCGATATGTTGGGGCGAGGTTGGCCAGAGTGTGATGGGGAGCACTGAGGTAGTGCTCAAGACGACAGAGAAGATCCAGCAGGTCCGGAGCAGGCTTCAGACTGCTCAGAGTCGGTAGAAAAGCTATGCCGATAAGCGCGGATCGGACCTGGAGTTCCAGGTCGGGGATATGGTTCTCCTGAAGGTGTCGCCATGGAAAGGCGTTATCCGATTCAGGAAACGGGGCAAGTTGGGCCCCAAGTACATTGGGCCATTTAGGGTTATAGCCCGGGTGGGCAAGGTGGCATATAGGCTAGATATGCCAGCCGAACTCAGTCAGATACACAACACTTACCATGTTTCTCAGCTGCGAAAGTGCCTGGTGGACGACTCAGCAGTGGTACCCTTGGAGGACATTCAGGTTGATGGGAGCCTAAATTACATCGAGCGGCCTGTAGTGATCCTTGACTGGAAGTCGAAGGATCTAAGGAACAAAAGAGTGGAACTCGTGAAGGTGCAATGGCAGAACCGGAAGGGGTTGGGGTGGACTTGGGAGCCGGTAGATGAGATGATGGAGCATTACCCCGAGCTGTTTCAGGATCGAGTAGCAGACTTCAAGGACAAATTCTAAAATAAGTGGGGGAGATTTGTAGCACCTGGTTCTTGATACGTATTTTTTTGTTATATACTTTGCATTTTGGCATTGGACTCGGTGAGTTGAAGGTCCAACTCGCCGAGTAGAAGCGAGAAGGGACGCGGGACTTAAGCAATGGACTCGGCGAGTCGGGTCCCGGACTCGACGAGTAGACCCTGTTTGGACAGAAACCCTAATCTGAGGGTCTGCACCCTATTTAAACACCTTAACTCGGCCTCCTTAGTCCCATTTTCTCCCAGAAGACCCCTATAGCAAGCCCTAGATATTATTGAAGCAATCTAAGGCATTTGGAGCGACTTTGGTGCTTTTGTGATCCAAGGAGGGAAGGAAAAGCTTGAAGGAATAAGAGGAGGCTAAAGGGATCCGAGTTCGTGCACCATTTTCAGTTTATTGAAGGTAAAAAGCATGTACCTTGCTCTTCCATTTAGTAGATCCCATTTTGTGTAGTTTTAGGGCTTTTCTAAGCCATTTTTGTCACCAACCATGATTGCAAGCATGGTTTGGAGTTGATGTTTCGGATCTAGGCCCTTAGAGGGGTTACAAGGCAGAAAGGAGTGGCTCTTGCACTCAAAGAAGGCCCCATGCTTTGAGAGGGCTTGCTTAAGGACCTTTTAAGCTCAAAGTTCCATGCAAGCACGTAAAGGTTGTAAATTTACGTGCTAGATCGATTGTAGAAGCATAGATCTATCTTTTGATCAAAGGTTGTATGTTAGAAATCGAAGATCCGTGAGTGGTTGTGACCAACTCGACGAGTCCGTTCTTGGACTCGGCGAGTCCAAGGTTCTGTCCCATATCAGTTGAGGGTCATAAGGACGCAGTTGAGTGTGGAAAGGTTTTAAGGGGGTCCCAGGGAGTGACCCAACGTTCTGGACTAAGCCATTGTTCTGGAAATTCATGGGACTTGGCTTGTGCATGAACAGACTTGGCGAGTCCAAGGCAATCTTCTTATGGATGAAGATCAACTCGACGAGTTGTTCATACAACTCGGCGAATCAAGGACATGACCTGTGTATCGGTTGATGATGAACTCGACGAGTTGTTCATACAACTCGGTGACTCGGATGAGGATTCAGTCGATGTTCATTTAGAAGTAAAACTCGTCGAGTGATCGCCTAACTCGACGAGTAGAGACGGGTATGAGGTCTAATGGAAGGATAGGGACTCGGCGAGTTAGCGAGCCAATTCGGCGAGTCAGGTCACCTAGAAGTTGAATTTGAATTTGACCTGGTCAGGGGTAAAATGGTCATTTTACCCTAAGAGTAGATGTCAGTTTCTGACTAAGTGTTTTGTGGGAACTTTAGCCGGAGGATTTCCGGAGCAGCAGCGGCAGCTGTCAGAGGATTCCTGCACAGTGCAGCAACTACTACGAGGTGAGTTACCTTCCAGTAGCGGTGGGTCTATGGCCACAATGCCGGCCCACCAGTAGGGATCGTATGTTAGATGTTTGTCTTTGTGATATTCATCTGTGTTGCTACTACCTGATATGTTATATGCCAACGTGATATGATATGTGATAGTGATAGAGTTCGGTTGTTAGGACCGAAGGGTAGGTTAGGCACCCCAGATATGCCTAACAGTATGTTAGGATACATTTAGCTGCTAGCATGGTATGTTATATGAGATAGAGGTAGTAGGAGGGAGAAAATTCCCCGAGATTCGGTTGTTAGGACCGAAGGGTAGGTCGGACACCCCAGATATGTCTGACAATAGATTATGTTATGATATATGTGATAGTAGTAGTAGTAGTAGTAGGGGGTGAAATAATCCCCGAGGTTCGGTTGTTAGGACCGAAGGGTAGTCAGCACCCTATAATAGCTCGACATGGGTAGGTCAGCGCCCCAGAATGGCTTGACACGGGTAGGACGGCACCCCAGAATGGCCGCATGGGTAGGTCGGCACCCCAGAATGGCCGTACTGGTAGGTCGGTACCCAGAATGGTCGTACCGGGTAGGTCAGGCACCCCAGAAATGCCTGGCAGTATGTATGTGATGTGATTGTATGGTATGTGGTACGATGGGAGGACTCACTAAGCTTCGTGCTTACAGTTTTCAGTTTTGGTTTCAGGTACCTCTGCAACAAAGGGGAAGGAGTTGGCGTGGTAGCGGCACATCATACACACGCACTTTGTTTTCCGCACTATGAGATAATCTGGGATTTGTACTCTGACATTATTATATTTTGCGTTTCGGTTTTCAGATACGAGACTTGATTTATTAAATGATATGATCGGATGATATTTTGTTATAAATTTTTCGCAAATCAAATAATCAAAAATGAAATTTTTGGTCGCCAAAATTTGGGTCGTTACAAAAAAATACCGATCACCACATCCGGTATGGCACGCACCTCCTCAGTGGTCAACTGGAATGTTCGGCTCCTCACCACTAGAGCATCTGTCTGGCCCTGTCGGCCATCTGTGATCCGCAGGGTTGTTGGAGTTAGCGCCGCCACTGGCGCTGCTGATACCAATCTCGGGCTGTTGGCCTTTTTATTGCCCTTCTGATTGCAATAAAGCAAATCAGGTCTAATGTCTGAAGTGTGGGGTGGGGGTAGTACAATCCCTGCCAAAGTGCCCAAGCTTTCCACACTTATAGCAGCCCGATCCCCTAATCTGCAAACTCCCTCATACGTCTTGTCGCATTTCCCACAACGGCTCCGACCCTACTGGACCTTCAACCTAGAGTCGAGTCCCTTAGGTTTCTTCCTAGAAACCCCAGTCGTTTGCCCAGTATCCGCCTTCCTATTTCTGATGTGCTCTATATTAATATCCCTCTCCCTCGCCCTCGCTATCATGTCATCTAAAGTCAAGCATGTCAAGTAGCTGACATATTTCTGAATGTCAGCTGTCAACATGTCATGGTACTGGGTCTTCTTCATCTCTTCAACACCCGCATACTGACGCACCAGCAAAGCTCTCTCTCTGAACTTGGTGGTAATCTCCTCCACTGTCTCAGTTGTCTGTCTCATATCCAAAAACTCCCTGGCTAGCTGCTGAATCTCCACAGCTGGTACAAACTCGGCTCGAAATCTGGTCACAATGTCCGACCAGGTGATAGCCTTAATGGTTGGAGATCGCTAAGTATCATTAACTACCTCTCACCACTCTCTGGTCCGCTGTCTCAAACAACCAGTAGCAAACCTGACCTTCGACCCTTCAGGGCAAAAGCTCGTCACCTACACGTACTCAATGTATGTGATACATCGTCTCGCCATAATGGGGTCCTTCACCCCGCTGAAATCTGGCGCTCCATATCCCCTGAAATCCTTGAAGGAGAGCGTGTGAGTCCCTGACTGGCCAGGTGCCATGTCACTCCTGAATGCCCTAAGGCGATCCTCCATCAGCTCAATGATCCATTCCTTGATCGATCGGAAAATCACCGGGGTCGCCTCAAGGATGTCTCTCATAATCTCAGATGCTATGAACTCGCCTAAACTGTCATCAACTGGCTCAGAATCTATACCCAAACCCTGAACCTCCTGCTCCGTGACGGGTCATCACAATTCTGAAACAAACCACATAATCACTAGAGTCATACATAATATCAAGAGACATCATACTCACTACAAGTTCCCTAGTTTTATCTTAGCTCTCCTTGATTCATGTATAGATCCTCTACTTTCAGTAGTACGGGCCCATAGTACCTTCCACATTTATCTGTACTTTCCTCAATAATTGCCTTGACTCCACCAAGTCCCTTTTACTACTAGTGCTTGTTGCACTAATCTAATCCTAGGCTTACCCTAGGGTAATCTCCAACCCACTCTTCACCATCAGTTGCATAATAAGTCCCTGTTATGTCTCCCTAACTAGCTTGTGAATACCATTACTTATTACTAAAACCAGATAATTCTTCAAATGAGAGGTCCTACCCTACAATGGTTGGACTCAAACAAGAGTTGCAAAATAGCGCTAGACCTAACCTTCTGAAATTATTTAGTCCTTGTAATATGTAACTTAATGTATTCGTTTACTAACTAATTAAAGATAAATAGAACTCCTAAAAGCACAAAGCAAGCAGCATCCGGGCAATGAGTAACCAAACCAAGCATATCCTAACCCGGCTATCATATCACCGAGTAGTCAGTACTATCATGCAATTCAATAGGAACATAAGGCATCTTCCTAGATCCTTAGCCCTAATCTAAAATGTAGTTCTCATATACATACAATAGGCATACAAGGCATCCTTCCTAGATCCTTATCCCTAATCTAGCATGCAGTACTCATAATCATATCATATATCATAGCAAACATGTATGGGTATCTTGGGGAAAACTTATTTGAGCTCGGTCGATTGCTTGCATCACACACCTTGTTCTTTCGCAAAACTTTTAATTTAATTTTTTGAAAAATTATTTTCATTGTAAAAGTTTCCAAACCCTCGATTTTAGGGATGAGCAAAAGGACCAAATCCGTCGGAACTGGCCTGAACCAGACTCGACTCGGGAACCGGCTTTGGCCGGTTCCCCGGTCCATATGCTCATCCCTACTCGATTTGAAAATAGACAACCCCCCGAAGGTGTGTCCGAATCCCTCAAACCAAGGCTCTGATACCAACTTGTAACGGCCCAAAATTTAAGACCAAAAATTTCATTTTAAATTAAATAATTATAAAACCATTTTCCAGAAAACAATCATAGTATCACTCATATCAAAAGCCAATGTATCGATAGTCAAAACAAGTCATAATAAAACGTCATCAAAGTATAAATCCCAAAGATCTCTGGTGCGAAAAATGTGGTGTGATGCGCTACGATCATGCCGACTCCTTTCCCTTCAAAGAGGAAGTACCCGAAACCAAAACAGAAAACTGTAAGCACAAAGTTTAGTGAGTTCCCCCATCATACCACATACCATACAATAACATACTTCCTAGCATATTTGGATGCTGGCCTACCCATTCGGTCACTTTCAACTGGTAATTCCCTAGCATAGCTGGGTGCTGGCCTACCCCTTCGGTCTCTTTCAACCGGTAACTGCCTAGCATGTCTGGGTGCTCGCCTACCCCTTCGGTCTTTTTCAGTCGGTAACATGGACTATTTCACCCCTACTACTACCACATATCATCCTAGTACATAAACACATAAGTAATATACTAACTAGCATATATGGGTGCTGGCCTACACCTTCGGTCCTTTCAACCGGTAACAGGGTCTATCCTACCCTTCCTACCACTATCGCGTAATAGCATAGCAAACTAACATATAAAGCATAACAGATAGTGGCATACCATACAATTATCACAAAGACAATCATCTCAACTATAATCAACTACTAGTAGGCCGACGTTGGTCCCTTCGACCCACTCCTACTGGAAGGTAACTCACCTCAAATGTCGTGAAGTAGTTGAACTGTTCTCGGCTCTGAATCAACTCCACTCAAAATCCTACACATAAAAGATTTCCTTTAACTACCCTTTCATACTCACAACCCCCCCCCCCCCCCCCTTAAGGGTCATCTTTGGTTAAGGTCAAAGTCAAGGTCAAAACCCTGGTCAAAGTCAACATTTTGGGTTGACTCAACTAGCCGAGTTTGTCCATCAACTCGTCGAGTTCCTTGAATCATAAACCCTGAAATCACGATCCAACTTGTCGAGTTCTTCCACAACTCGTCGACTTCCGCCTATCCACAGAATCGGGACTTCTCTAGTCAACTCGTCGAATCATCCTTGAACTAGTCGAGTTTTTCCATTTTATAGAATCGAGATACTTCGACCCAACTCGTCGAGTTCCTTTATGAACTCATCGAGTTCTTCAATCTGTTAAGCCCTTCTTAATGGATAAGGCTCCTATCCTTCAGATCTAAGCTCCATACATCATATTCATACTAAAAAACTCCTTTTTAAGGGTAAAGTTTCCAACTTTACCCATTTATACCCTTCCTTAATGGATTTAGCTCAAACCCTAACTATTTAAGACCTAGATCTTGATCCAAAAGCCATTAATACTTCAAGCTAATTCATACAAACTGAGATCTAGACCCTAGAAACTAAATGAACACGTAAAGTCTTTAACTTTCTCCACATGCATGGCCTTTTGGAGCTTAAAGACCAAAATAAAATTCTAAAGCTTGCATGGTGTTAGGTCTAAAATATTGGTTTATAATTTACGTTTGTAGGAAAATCTATTTTCTGTAATGTAATATGTGTTTGCAGTTGTGTTCACTGCCCAGGTGGGTGTTTACGGTCATGAACCCATTTACGGCCCATATTCCCCATATATATATATATATATATATATATATATATATATATATATATATATATATATATGTATATATATATATATATATATATATATATATATATATATATATATATATATATATATATATATATATATATATATGAAGGGTTTTTAGCATTCTAACACTCCTAAGGTGCACCTGCAACCCTAGAAACACTGGATCTATGTTTTACTAAGATACATGCAAATTTGATTTTCCAAGGTTGTTAACCTAACTAGCATGGCATGGTTGAACTTTGAAACATAAAAGCTAGTAGAAGAACATACCTTTCTTGTTGCTTGGATTCCTTGAGAACCTTGTGAGTCTAGCACCTCAAATGTGATGCCTCAAACGTTTCACAATGTTGGGTTTTGAGCAATACATCATTCCTATGGTGTACACGCAAACCCTAATAGCTTTTGGATCTAGTTTGTCTAATGAACATGCAATTGAAAATCCAAATCTATAAACCCTAGATCTATCATATAAGAACTGAAATAAGGATTACCTTTAATTGTTATATAGCAATAACAATCTAATCCTTGGCTTTGGAAAGCTTACTGCCTCAAGTGTTGCACCTCTAATGGAGTCACAAACACCACTAAGCAACAAGATGAAGAAGAGAAGAGAAAAGAGGCTCCAAAACGTCAAGGAAACCCTAAGGATTCAGTTACACGTTTTTGGGGCTTAGGGTCTCCTTAAATAGGTAGGCAATTAGGGTTATCTAACAAGGAAACCCTAATTTGACTGCTTAAGCCCTAAGCAGCCCATGGACCCCTTCTGGAACATGCCTTGGACGATTTCTAATGGGCTTCCCCATACAATCCGCCCAACCTATTATTCCAAGGTGATCCAAAGCCCAATTGCAATTATTTTATAATTACAATTCCGGTCCCCTAAGTTTAATTAATCTCTTTTACCCATAAAATTAATTCTTGACTAATATTAATAAAACAATTTGATTTCTCCTTTAATATATTAATCTCATAATATATTAATAAATCATAATTAAACCTTATCTCCTTAATTCATCCTACAAGTTGCTATGGTGAAGACAACCCAAAAGGACCATGCTCATAATCGGGTCAAGTACATACCAAAATAGTTATGGACTTAGACATTAATCCAACAGTCTCCCACTTGGATAAGTCTAATAACTATTTTGCATAACTTCAAAACCTGATCAGCAATCATCGAGGGGCCCACATATATCGCTTTTAACCCACCTTGGGTAAAAGGAATGGATAAACTTTGACTCAAATTCTTGGTTGCACCAACTAATCGAGTCACACACAACAATAAGTTTTATAACACCAAGTTACTGGTGCATTTACTTATCATCAATGTGCAACCGACCAACAAATAACAACTCACACGTCTCGGTTTCAAGAATATACAATGTTATCGTCTCACTAATCACCTGTGATAAATCCATGAAGTGATTCAAGTGAGCGTGGGTTTAATCCAATACTTTAATCTTATTAAAGCACTCATGAACTATGCAGCAAACTTGTGCTATGTCTAAACATTTTACACGATCTACAGATAGATTCATGACAGTCTTCCTTCATACCTACTTCCAACGTATGACTGACTGTGTAGGTTCGAATAACCCAGTTATTCTGGATGTCAAAAAATACAAAATGAAACACAACGATAATACTTAATCCTATATGGCCCCAAAACTTTTGAGCGTAAATAAACACCTTTTATTTAAACAACATACTGACTACTCATTATTCATTGTTTAATGTTTCGGATAATCAACTTATTACTTGAATTACAACAATAGTTGTCCCATGCTCCGAGCATGCACACTATGTTACCTATGATCCTTACTTTGTGAAATAGATCAATTGAAAACCTTTCCAATGAAACTCATTTCACAATTCCCTGTCGTTATCATTAGTGTAAGATTACAACATTCTTGCCACTAATAGAATATGTTAGATTTTAACATTTTATGAAATGATCCTTTCGTAATGTCATAGCACAAAAGTCACCAAAACTCGGCTAATGAAATTCCAAGGTATTCTATCAGAAATTGTTACAAGACAATTCCATAGACGCGAAGTCTCACATTCAAAGTACATTCCTTTGAACATCCTTCTTGCATAAAAGTTTCTAATCTAGACCTAGACTTTAAATATCCAACTCCCAATATGGAAACATTTCCATATTTGCCATATGAAAACTCATTCTAAATAGAATCTTATTTATTCAAAATAATGTCAACATGCTCCATTCAATACTATACTTCCAACTACTCACAAGCAACAAATCCTTGGCGAATGTTAGATCGTCCTTTGATAGTTGTTTAATTATTGTAGCCAGAACCGTTCTAGTCCTTTTCCCTCTTAATGCGCTAAGCATTTGGAAAATTTTAGAATGATCAAACATTATAGCATATGTAATCGATCCTATACCCGAAGCCTATGGAACACGATTCGTAATGTCTCACATGAAGATGTGATACTTTACTAGTCTTCTATAATATTTCTAATTGCCATGTTCTCACAATTTTGATTATAAAAAGGGATGCCGTAATCATAACCAAATTTTGATAATGCAATTATCCTTTCCATATATAGAATTTCCTCATGTTGAACCATTCCAACACAACATTCATATATATTTGACTAAATTTAATTAAAATTACACAATCTAAGCCTTTAGATTTGAAATGAAGTATAATATTCTCTCCCTTAATTAGAGCAAAACAACTTGTCAACCCCTACAACTTGGCAAAGTGAATCTTTGTTTTCTATAATTAATATTGCTAACTTGCAATACTAGAAATAATAATCATGCTCCCACTAACACAATGATTATTACCATACAAGCATAACACTTATGCTCCCACTAGCTTTGACATATATTTGGAAAACATCTGAACTTCCAAAAAACAATGTTTATTGAATTCCTTAAGTTCATATTTCTAAATACCTGATGCTTTGATAAGCCTTTAATCTAAGCTTCTTAACCTCATACACCTTTGCCTTAGAAAGCTCACCTATGTGTCTAAAGAAATTCAGAACTTATGTTACTAAGTCCCAAATGTTCAGACTCATTGCCAAATCTCACAATTCGAATTATGAAGAGGGATGTCGTAATCATAATCGAAATTGAGAATGCAATTTACATAATCGCTATCTCCTTAAAATCTCTCTTAGTGAAAGCGTTTCCTCACAATCATTTTCATGAAGGAGAGAAACCTTATGACACGTAGATTTTAAAGTGTATGTGTTCCTATCCATGTGAATCTGCCATAACCATTATTGTAAGACAAGGTTTGCGACAAATCCAAACTTATATGGACTGAACTTGTTTAATTTTGATTTCTTGCCTCATGGTAGCACGAATGCCCACCATGTCTTCCAAGTTGTTCAACAACTCACCCCTACATATCAATGTAGTTTCCATTGATCAAGGTGCTTTGCCTTTATGAATTCAAATGAGAACTCATAGAACTCACATGTACAATTAACCAAATTGGAATGGCACAAAAATAAGATTATGTCAACACAATAGGTTGTAAACCTCAAGTCGTGTGCTAGTGATGATCGATAAGGTTTATTCTTGACTTGTTCTTGAAACTTTTTCAAGATCATTAAAACTCCCACTGACCTCATGACATATATGATTCTCTTTTCAGGAAACTTTCCTAGACAAAACAAATATTCAAGAGTTAGTGTAGTTCTTATCAAGACAAAAACACTTCAAATAATTGGTCCTAATTGGTCTTTGTCTTATCCAAGACAGCACAACTTTCCAATTTTGTGACAACCCAAAAATTTCCGTTAGTTTTAACGTCGAAATTAATTATGTCAAAAATTAGCCAAATTAATCCCGAAAATATTTTTGACCGGATTTAAACCCGTTGGAATATTTTAATTAATATTCATCAAGCGAAAATAAAAACACGTAAATTATCTTTCCATTTATTTGTAAAAAGTTTATTTTTATTTACGGCCATTTAACCGGGTAAAATTTTAAACCTCGTTAAACATAAGTATCGGTTAGTCATATACCGGGTACAACACCCAAGCCCTATATAAGGGTGGGTGGACACTCCTTAGAAGCCTTTTCCCACCTTAGACTCTCTCTCTCTCTCTCTCTCTACTTTCTCTCTCTACAAACGGGTTTTGGTCAAAAATCGCCCCTCCGAGCCTCAAATCAGTAAGTAAACCTTCCTAGCTTGTTATCTAACTTATCTAGCGTGCAAATTCGTGACTTCATCATCCAAAAACCCCAAGAACATGAGTTTACGGTCTTGGGAGCCTCCCAAAACCGTAAACCCCTTTGAAGAGGGTTTTAATGCTCAAAAGCCCTTCCAAAACACTTCTCATGCTTAGCAATGACTTAGAGGCTTACCCGAAAGGACTTAGAACACCAAAATTGGACCAAATAGGGAGTAAACATGAGTTTATAGTCTAAGGATGTTCTTAGACAGTAAACCCATATGCATGGACCATAAACACTTGTTTAAGTGTTAAACTACCCCTCAAACACCTCCAAGGGCTTCCATGAACTTCCTAGAGTGCATAGAACCTTATTTTCCTTCATTATATGGACCAAAGCATACAAATATGTGTCACACTTGAGTTTACGGCCCAAGAAGGTTCTTCGACCGTAAACACCTTTTCTTAGACCATAAACACCCCCAAAAGGTGTTAAAGTGCCCTTAACACTTTGTATGGCTTGGAATTGGACCTAGAACTTCGTATGCTTAACCTACAACCACCAAAACATAGGATTCATGGACAAAATGAGTTTACTACCGTAAAATCATGTGTGTAAGGTAGTAAACTCCCCAAGAACATCTCCTTAGATCGTAAACACCTTTCCAAGGTGTTTAAGTGCCCTAAACACCTTCCTATGCTCCTAAAAGTGACTAGAACCTTACATGCATGAGTTAGAACCACCAAACAACAAAACAAATGGACCAACATGATTTTACTACCATAAACTCATGTGTTTACGATCGTAAACTCCTCAAGGAGTAGTCATAGGCCGTAAACTCCTTAAATGGCCCATTTTGAAGCCTTAAACCCTTCATAAGCCCTAGAATTGAACCTAGCCTAATTCCACAAGTGTTATAAGACCTTAATGCATCAAAGAACACGCAATCCATGAGTTTACGGCTGTAAACTCATGGGGATAAGGTCTTAGGGCCGTAAAATCTATAAAGAGTTCACTCTTCAAGAGTAAACTCCCTATCTAGGCCATACACACCCTTAGATGTTACCCGGGACACTCCTAGCACTTGACCAAAGTGTTTTCCGCATTTTAGGATGCGTATACGTGTTTAATTAGTATTATATTTACTAATTCTATGTAAACATATGTCACCATATGTTAATAGGTCACTAAGTGTGTTCAAGTATTTACTTGACATCGAGCGCCCAACCGGCACCTTCGTCGGATCCACTTACAACAGGTGAGTTCATACCCCTGAATTAACCTTTTAAATGTTTTTACATGCTTTTATGGGGGGGAATACAAGTTAAAACATGCCAGTTATCAAACCAATCACATGTGATTGATAACCCGCATGCACAAGGATTTATTACACTATCAACTGTTTTACAAAGTATGATACTGTAAATGGTTTTCCAAAATGTCTTTACTTGTTCAAGGGTTTTCTCAAATTCTCTCTCGTCCTGTATGTTTTACTTTAGATTCAGTTACAGCAGTATTTTAAACAAATGATTTCTTTACCTATAATGTTTTATCAAGGTTTCATTCAAAATTTGTTTGTAAAAGGTTTTCAAAGGATTTCTAAAGCTTTTCAAACTTATTTTACAAAAGAATACCAAGTCGTGATTTTCTTAAGTACAAAGGTTTTCCAAAGTTTTCATCAAAGTTTTCTTCCATGTTTTTATACTCCTACTTTGTTAGACACTACTGCTTCGTTATACTTCTACTTAGTTAATCCTCCTACTTAGTTAAATGCTATTACTTTGTTAACGCTTTTACTTCGTGATACGCTCCTACTTCGTGATACACTCCTACTTGTTAACACTTTTACTTCGTGATACGCTTTTACTTCGTGATACACTTCTACTTCGATAAACACTTTAACATCGTTAAATGCTTCTACTTAGTTAAATGTATGCCTATACTTGTATAGTTATATAAATAATGTTTAAAGGACTTAGGAAGGCTAGTTCGCCCTATTTCCTTTTCCTCGTTGGGATGTGGTCTGGTGGGATTGGATATCCGTCCGAAGGTCGTTTGATCATTAATTATATATTATGTATACAAGTATAGACATATAGGTTTATGTCGGTCATTTTATTTGTGAGTCTCTATCATTAGCCCAATATTTACATCAGAACTCACTATACGAGATGCATCTTCAGGACACGACCTTCTCCGCTGTCAAGTTGGTAACCAGAGTCTCCTGTAGGGAGAGCGGGCATTGTGTGTATAGATCTATACGGGATTGACACCCCCACACCTTGACTGCTAGCTACAGTCCACGGCCTACGAGGCCAAGGGGTGACAAATGTCACACTTTTTCCGACACTTGCAGGGCGTCAAGTTCTCTAGTGTCTATCAGTATGGTTACGAGTATCTCGGGGTTACATTATAATTCATGGCCTTAAGGTAACGGGAATTAACACTGTATTCACTGTTTTTAGACCTTACTAGACGTATCATTCATTTGATACTGTCTGGGGTCTGTATTCACTATTTTTAGACATTGCTAGACGTATCATTCAATTGATACTGTCTGGGGTCTGTGTTCACTGTTTTTAGACCTTGCTAGACGTATCATTCATTTGATACTATTTGGGGTCTGTATTCATTGTTTTTAGACCTTGCTAGAAGTAACATTCACTTGATACTGTCTGGGGTCTGTGTCCCCTTTCGTTAGACTGAGCCAGGCATGTTGATCACTCGATACTCTCTTAGAGTCTATGATTTCTTTGGCCTTAGTCAGCAGTATTTCCTGCTGAGGCCTATGATTTTCCCTAATGCTTTTACTTTTGATATCCTTCTACTTTCTTTAAAGTCAATTACCGTATTTTGGTAATGATAATATTTTAGGGAAATTCTCTTTAAAACATAACACTGTCGGGTCTTGGTAGAAGAGTGCTTTTATTTAGAAAATATAGGATTTTCTGGAAAGGGACTCTAATACACCGTTGATTCTAAACTACTACTTTTTATAAAGTTATTTGAATAAAATGACACTAAATACTTTTGAACTCACCAGCATTTATAAAAATTCTAATACTCGCTTTCAAATAACTTGTATTCTCAGGTCAACAATAGACAGGTACATCCTAGGAGCTTTTGGTGAAGACAGTTTAGTACCAAGCTGCACCTATATTATTACTTGTATTGTTTTGATGTTTCTATGTAATGTAAACTATGTAAAACTATTACTATTAATGCAATGGTTGTTGTACTTTGATTACTATACTGCACATGTTGTGATACTTGACATGACGTCATCCACCCCAGAACGTTTCTGCCGTTCCGGTTTTGGGGTGTGACAAATATCAAATGTGCAATAATATGAAAACTTTTGCAAATTCCACATTTGTTGAGTGTTATAAACCTACTGAAGATGTGTCACTCAATGTCACAATCTTGGAGTATGACTCTAAGACTTTATATTAAAACAAAGTATGATTGGCTTCTTGATTTAACCATTTCCACAATTCTTGATTCCTCTTCTTAGACATACAAATGTACTAAGACTCACTTAGAGGATCAATTTAGATATGGTTCTTAATCATTAAGACTTTATCATAAAACACAATAAAAGGTACTCTCCCTTCTTCTTAGAATACAGAAACTTTTATCTTTCTGCCTACTTGATTCTTCTTTATTCATTCTGCTATTCATTGAAACTCTTTCAACCAACTTAGAATTACACTTAATCTTATAAGTATAATCATATTTACTAAACTTTAGTAAATCATGACGAATATCTTTATCACTCTTGTGGTGGCCCTAATCGACGCACAACCTAGTGTAATCGATCTCTTAGTCCTTCACTTGACACTTTGTCAGAGAATTAGTCTAATCTCCAAATATAAAGTTTCTCATTCATCACACAACCATGTTGTATGATTCCATGTTTCTTTCCAATTGAAACTTGGGCGATGAGAAACTCTCCCTATTTGGTATATTCTTGACATTTCCACAAATAACATAATTAAGAATCAAATCCATTATTACTAATAATAGAAATCTTCAAACATTAATTTTTCATACACGCCGTTGCAAGGATAAATAAATAAGCTAAAATCAAAATTCATTTTATTGCGGAAAAATTTGTCCTTACAATGCAATTCAATTGAAAAACTATGTTATTACATATTTCTTAGGAATTTATTCTAAATCCAAGTAGTAGCTCAAGAATCTAATCTTCAAGCAATGCGATCGAAATCTATTTCTTCACGATTAGATTCAACTCACTTTTTCCCTTAAGCTTCCTCTCTTTTCTTCGATCCTACAAAAACATCAAAATGTAATCTTGTCACATCATGTATTAAGAATATATAATAGGAACTTAAAAGAGTTAGTTAATGGATTTTACCTGAAGTAGAGCCATACGTCTTGACTCTCCTATCTCTTAGATCTCTCAGGTAAATAGGGTAGCTTCATCTCCAATGTCCCTTCTCTTGGCAATAAAAGCAAATTGACTCTTTTGGAATGGCACAATGAACTTTCTCAGAATTTACCTTTTCTTGATCTCCAATGTCACCATTTTCAATGTCCATTGAAATTTGGGAGTTTGATTCACCAAACAAATTTGCCTGACCAGCTCGCCAAATCATCGTTGATTCAGCAGCTATAAGCAAATAGGTGAGATCAATGAGGGTCACGTCGTGATCCATCATAAAGTACTTCTTAACGAACTCACTCCATGATTTAGGAAATGACTGAAGAACCCAGTCAACAGCCAACTCACCTGAAATCTCGACACCCAACATGCTTAACCTGTCAATGTGTGACTTCATCTCTAAGACGTGTGCACACATAGGTTTCCCATCTTCGTGTTTACTTGACAAAAGGGCTTCAATGACCTTGAAATTTTCAAGCCTTTGAACTTGTGGATTAGGGAGAACAATTGGAGGAGGCGGAGGTAGTGAAGCATGATTTCTTGTTCCTCGATCATATCGTGGAATATCATCTTCATTTGGAAAGCTTGTTCCATGGGATTTGGGAAGACCATGATTATTAGAACTAGACATCTACAAAACGGGAGAAAATTGAAGTTAAGTTGACTAGAATCCTTGATGTAACACCCAAATGAAACATCAAGGCTAGGATCCAACACAATACTCTACAACCTAGAAGAGGGATGTCGTAATCTAATTGCAGAATATTTGAAGGTAGGTAAATGACAATTTACCAATTTCCACCATGAAAAACAAAAAAGAAATTTAAGTTTTAAATTAATTTAAACTCCTAGATCTTTTGAGATTCATTGAATCTTTCAATGGCATGTTTAATCTCGATTATGCTTTTCATTTGTGAATGGGATGCCGAGGATCACAAATAAGGTGTGAATAACCATGTAATGTACGTGGTGCACCCAATGTTACTATCACCTAATCAATGTGTCGGTTAACCACACACACTCCATTGATCTATGTAAAACATCGAGTCACCCTTCGCTACCAATTTCATCCCCAAATTAGTGTGCCGGTTAACCACACACGCTCCACTAACGTTTGACAAGAGTACGAAATGTAATTCCATGGATTAGCATACAATTTCACATTTTGCCTAAAGTAACTATGATTTGGGAATTTGTAAAAACATTTAGTTACTTTGTACATCATTATACTTATAATGAAAGGTTTCTGTCCTATACTACCTGTTCGGCTAACGACCCTCCACTAGTCAAGAGTGCGGTGGGTAAGAGTGGATACCCATTTAATCGTCATTTTATAGGCAATTTCCTTAATCACCCCTTATAGACCAGCTTCATGAATGAGGTCTACTAACGGTAAGACTGACTCTTTACTCATCTATATATATATATATATATATATATATATATATATATATATATATATATATATATATATATATATATATAATATTAGACTTTTAATGCTATATATATATATATATATATATATATATATATATATATATATATATATATATATATATATTATAGGGTATATTTTACACATTTAAAGTACTAAGTGGTCTAATTTAATTAATTATACTTTTAATTTAATTAAATGTAAACCAAAACTTTATGGATTTATTAACTCTCTTTTAATTATACATTTTAATTAATTAACAAAACCATAAGGGTGTAATTTGAACTTTTCAAAATACTAGGGTTTTAGAATTTAACATTTCAAAATTAAACTTTTAATCAACTTTTAAATTCCAAAACTTAAGGGCAAGTTTTGAACTTTTCAAAACATTAGGGATTAGAATTTAGATATTCCGAAATTAAAATTTTAATCAAAATTTAAATTAGAAAAATTGAGGGCAAGTTTTGAAACATTTCAAAACTATCTAGATCAAATTACAAATAATTAAATTAATCAAATAATTTGAATTATCTAACTTTGACCTAATTTAATTTTTCACAAGATAATTCAAATCAAAATTACAAATAATCAATCCTTATCTAATAAAACAAATAATTATCATAATTTTGACAATTATCTATTAATTTGATTAGAGTATCTATTATCATAACAAAAAATCTTATTTTTATTTGAATAAAGCAATTTACAGTAATTATCCTAAGCAAATTAAGGCAAAAATCTCGAAATTGTGCTGTCAGACTGAATTCACGAGGTGAACACACTGTGTTCACGACATGAGTCTGGTTTTATTCGAAAATCTGCTGACAGACTGAATTCATGAGGTGAACACACCGTGTTCACAACGTGAATCAGGTCAAATTCGAAATTCACAATTTTTTAGCTTTGAAAACATAATTTTGCATCTAATACAATAGAAACACACCCTAGGCTCTGATACGACTGTTGGGTTTTGAGCAATACATCATTCCTATGGTGTACATGCAAGCCCTAATAGCTTTTGGATCTAGTTTGTCTAATGAACATGCAATTGAATATCCAAATCTATAAACCCTAGATCTATCATATAAGAACTGAAATAAGGATTACCTTTAATTGTTATATAGCAATAACAATCTAATCCTTGGCTTTGGAAAGCTTACTGCCTCCAATGTTGCACCTCTAATGGAGTCACAAACACCACTAAGCAACAAGATGAAGAAGAGAAGAGAAAAGAGGCTCCAAAACGTCAAGGAAACCCTAAGGATTCAGTCACACGTTTTTGGGGCTTAGGGGCTCCTTAAATAGGTAGGCAATTAGGGTTATCTAACAAGGAAACCCTAATTTGACTGCTTAAGCCCTAAGCAGCCCATGGACCCCTTCTGGAACATGCCTTGGACGATTTCTAATGGGCTTCCCCATAAAATCCGTCCAACCTATTATTCCAAGGTGATCCAAAGCCGAATTGCGATTATCTTATAATTACAATTCCGGTCCCCTAAGTTTAATTAATCTCTTTTACCCATAAAATTAATTCTTGACTAATATTAATAAAACAACTTGATTTCTCCTTTAATATATTAATCTCATAATATATTAATAAATCATAATTAAACCTTATCTCCTTAATTCATCCTACAAGTTGCTATGGTGAAGACAACCCAAAAGGACCATGCTCATAATCGGGTCAAGTACATACCAAAATAGTTATGGACTTAGACACTAATCCAACATACACAACACCACAACTCTTGGAATAACTTTGAGAGAAGTACACTATCACTCAAAATCGGCTAGCCCTCATGTTCTACACATAGTAGTAGTGCCGATTTTGCTAGCCATGGGGTCCTTTTATAGTTGTGTCACAAGTAGGGTTACACATGTAAACCCTAATTGACATGGCTTTCCATATTCCATGATCCATGGGCTTATAACCTCCATGGACTATCCATGGAGCACCTTATGGGTTTTAGCCCAATTCAATAAACGATGGATCCTTATCCCACTATAAAATAACGAATTATTTACACAATCAACCTCGTATATTTAATTAGTCTACTTTTGATCACCAAATTAATTCTAAATTAATTCTTGATCCATAATAATTAAATTCTATTATTAATATATATTAGAACTTATAATATATTAATAAACTATAAGTGTCATTTCTCTCATTTAGTCTATCCAAGTGTTGCAATGCCATGCAACCCAAAATGGACCATGCTAACCGAGTCAACTACATTCCAGAAATAGTTATGAACTTAGACACCTAATACAACAGTCTCCCACTTGGATAAGTCTAATAACTATAACTACAAGAATGACTTCAGGACCTGATCAGCAATCATAGCTCTTTCAAGGTCTCGCGGAACTGAGATGATGATGATACGCCATTTAAGATAAATGATCATATAATCCTCTGTTCTAGATATCAGCTGGACAAATACATGGAACAATGTCGTACTTCTTGTGCAACAGTTTGTTTCCCGATTTCCGATTTGTTTGACATTGAACTTAATCGAACACATCAATTTAGTTCTGACCATTCCCAATACATAGGTCAACACAAAATCATCGAGGGGCCCAGATATCGCTTCTAATCCAAGAAGGAACAGATAAACTTCGACTCATAGGCTTGTTCTACTACTTGCTGAATCATACACAAAGGCACGTTTTATAGCATCGAGTTACCAATGCGTTTCATACAATCAATGTATAACCAACTCATAGTCAACAACTCATATCTCTAGGTTTGAAGACTTCTATGATATTACCGTCTCACGGTCACTAGAGATAAATTCCATGAAGTGATACAAGTGAGTGTGGGTTGAATCCAATACTTAGAACTTATGAGCACTCATGAGTGTTGTAGCAACTCTTGATATGTCCAACATCTCAAACATCTACAAGCCAACTTCATTACAGTCTTGATTCATACATACTTCCAACATATGACCGATTGGGGATCGTTTGAATAACTTAGTCATTCGGGAAAAATGACCTAGTTATTCTGGAAGTCAAAATAAGCAAAGTGAAGGAGATATATAATAAAACAAAATTTTATTTATATATTAAAATGCGGAAAAAGCTTTTTCCTTACAATGCAACTTTAAATGAAAACTATGCTATTGCATATTTCCTAGCAATCTATCATAACTCCTAAGTAGTAGCTCAAGAATCTGATCTTCGAACCATGCGATTGAAATCCATCTTCGCGATCAGATTCATCATACCCGTCCTTTAAGTTTCCTTCCCTTTGCTTGATCTTTCCAAACATCAAAATATAAACGAGTCACATTTTGTATTAATAATTATCAATTAGGAACTTTACGGACTAAGATAGTGGACTTACCTGAAGCAGAGTCAAACTTTTTGAATCTTCCTTGTCTCAGATCTTTCAGGTAGCCAGTGCAGCTTTGTAACCAACGCCCCTTCCTTTGGCAATAGAAACATATGAACTCTTTGGTAATGGTACATGGGACTATCTCAGACTTAGCCTTTCTCTTTACCATTTGGTCAACTGAGTTGACTATGGCCGATCCCTTTCCATTGGGAAGAGAAAGCTTTTCTGGATATTCAATGTTACCATTGTCAATGTACATGAAAGTTTGGGAAGTTAATCTTCCATTCAAATTTGGTTTATAGGTGCTCCAAATCATTGTTGATTCAGCAGTATCAAGCAAATAGGTAAGATCATCAAGGGTCATGTCATAGTCTGTTACATAGTAGTCCTTAAAGAGCTCACTATGTGATTTAGAAAGTGATTGAAGAACATAGTCAACAACCAACTTCCTCAAGACTTTGACACCCAACTCTCCCAGCTTGTCAATATGTGACTTTATCTCCTAGATCTTTTAAGAACTTGTGGGTTAGGGAGAATAACTGGAGGAGGTAGGAGAAGAGAATAGTGATTTCCATGATCCAACCATGGGACATTATCTTCATTAGGAATGCATGTTTCAAGAGATTTAGGAAGATCATAGTTGTAATCCAGGCTATAAAATATTTGAAGGTAGGTGAATGACGATTCACCAATTTCCACCATGAAAAACGAAATAATTTATTAGGTTTTAATTGGATTTGAAACTCCTAGATCTTTTGAGATTAATTGAACTTTTCAATGGAATGTTTCAATCTCGATTGTGCCATCTCAAGTTCTATGACTGGGATGTCGAGGATCACAAAACAAGGTGTGAATAACCATGCAAATATACTTGGTAACCTTAATATTTATCACTTAATCGATGTGCTAGTTAACCACACACGCTCCAACGATTCTATGATAAACATTATGTTACCCTTTGCCTACCTTGTTAAATTCATGCTAGTGTGTCGGTTAACCACACATGCTCCACTACCGACTTTAGCAAAGTGCAAAGTGTAATTTCATGGGTTAGCACCAAATTCACATTTTCCTAAAGTAATTAAGATTGGTAATTTATAAAAGGTTTAGTTACTTTATATTTATCATTATACTTATAATGAAGGGAGAATTATAGTCCTTGTCCTACACGTTCGACTAACGACCCTCCACCAGTCAAGGAACCGGTGGGTGAGAGTGGACACCCATTAAACTGCTATTTTATAGGTAATAACCGTATACCCCCTTATATATATTATTAATGTATAATATTAAAAAGTATAAGGGTTGAATTTTAACTTTTAAAGTTCTTGGGGTTGGAAGTAAAGTTTTTTAAATTGACTTTACATGTTCCAAAACTTGAGGGCAAATTTTGTAACTTTCAAAACTTTTCAACTTCATAACATGTGAGTTAATGGTTTATTAAAATGAAAGACTCTTCATTTTATTTAACCTATGTGTTCATTAATGGAATTTAAAAGGAAGACTTTTGGTAATCCATAACTTGAGGACAAATTATGGATTCCATTAAAACACATCAACATCAAAAATTAAACCGACAAACTATTTGAAAATAATTCCTATGATCTTGTAAACTCATATGAACATTCATATCAACAATTTCAAGAATCATAAAAAACACATACAAAACTTGAAATTTTGATAATAGCCATTGTAAATGGATTAGCATAACCGTTACTCCATCTAAAACAAATTTTATAAGACCAAAATAGTTTAGGGTAATGTTTCTAGTCCATTTCTGATAGCAAAACTCAAAAATCTGCATTCAGAGCCTACTACTCTTCGAGTGCAAGAACCTACTCGACAAGTAGGACGGAATAACGCATGAACTCGGCGAGTTCACTCAACAGAATGCAGAAATGTTGAGTTTTTTCAACAATTTGCATCAAGTATCAAGAAAACAAGCCTAGGGTCTGATACCACTGAAGGGTTTTTAGCATTCTAACACTCCTAAGGTGTACATGCAACCTTAGAAACCTTGGATCTATGTTTTACTAAGATACATGAAAAATTGATTTTCCAAGGTTCTTAACCTGACTAGCATGACATGGGGGAACTTTGAAACATAAAAGCTAGTAGAAGAACATACATTTCTTGTTGCTTGGATTCCTTGTGAACCTTGTGATCCTAGCACCTCAAATGCGATGCCTCAAATGTTTCACACAACATCACAACTTTTGGAATAACTTTGAGAGAAGTACACTATCACTCAAAATCGGCTAGCCCTCTTGTTCTACACATAGTAGTAGTGTCGATTTTGCTAGCCATGGGGTCCTTTTATATTTGTGTCACAAGTAGGGTTACACATGTAAACCCTAATTGACATGGCCTTCCATATTCCATGATCCATGGGTTTATAACCTCCATGGAGTACCTTATGGTTTTAGCCTATTTCAATAAACCATGGATCATTAGCCCACTATAAAAGAATGGGTGATTTACACAATCAACCCCCTATATTTAATTAGTCTCCATTTGATCACCAAATTAATTCTAAATTAATTCTTGATCAATAGTAATTAAATACTATTATTAATATATTAGAACTTATAATATATTAATAAACCATAAGTGTCCTTTCTCTCATTTAGTTTATCCAAGTGTTGCAATGCCATGCAACCCAAAATGGACCATGCTAACCGGGTCAAGTACATTCCAGAAATAGTTATGAACTTAGACACCTAATCAACAATATATATATATATATATATATATATATATATATATATATATATAGGTGTTAGGGGTGAGGAGTGGTTAATTCACATCATCAATTAAAACAAGATTCATATTATTCTTCTTCTCCTTCTTCCTCATTAGATCTGGCATCATCCGCTTGATTGGGATTCCGCACCATCAAGAGGATCTGATTGATACACAAGCGAATTGGGGACTTACAAGTGGTATCAGAGCTTGGTTGTATCAATCAATTTGTCAGATCTGGAGCGTATTTGATATTATTTTTGAAGCATTTTTGCTTTTATGGGTAGATCTTTGAAAAATAGTGGGGGTTTGTTCTTTGTGTTTTTCATAAAAATGAGTTTTTGATCGAGTTTTGGAGCAAAAAGAGGTGAAAAACGTTGTTTTTCACGTAATATGCAAAGTGTTCTCGGCCGAAGAAACATTTGCGGCTAGCGTTTCTTGGTGGTGGTTGTAATCATGAATTTGGTTTCTCGGACGTTTACGGCTCAGTAGTGTTCCCGGTCAGCCTTGTTCTCGGTCAAGCAACACCTCGGCCCAGCAGCGTGTTCGGCCCAACGACGTTTTCGGCTTCTGAAGTTCTCGGCCTCGCACCTCGCACGTGTTCGGCCCAGCTCATGTTCTGATTTGGACATGCAGTAAATAAATCAAATGGGTTTTAGGGGTTGCAAGGATCGAACTCGCAACCTCTCGCATCATCAACCAGCGCCCCTTCCAACGAATCTTGCTTGCTAGATGTTATACACCTTCTGAATTTATTTCAAAAGGACTCAATTTTGAACCTAATTTCGCATTTTTAACATATTTTGCCCAAAAATCAATTTTTTAAATCTTAAAATTTCACTTTCAACCCTAAGTTTTTAACTTTTAATTTTTGACTTCCCAAATTGACTTTTGACCTAAATTTTGACTTTGACTTTTAAAGTTTGGCCTTTGACTTTCTCGTTTAACCTTCAAATTTTCAAATTTTCAAATTTAGCTTTTTAGTTTGACTTTTCAAGTTTGACTTTTAAGGTTGACTTTATGGGTTTATAGTCAAAGGGGATATTTTTTTAAACAATGAGTTCCTCAAAAATCCCGGTCACCGAAATTTCGTGTTCCCAAGCATGCATTAATAATGCTAAAAAATTACGTGAACACATTGATTTATTAAAAAGAGAAAATGGGAAACTTAAATATGAGGGGTACCAACTTAGGAAATGCCTAAAACCATTAAAAGAACAACTAGAGGCCAAGACTAAGGACTTGGGAAATTACAGGCATAGTACAGTGACAAGTGTGTCTATTATAGATATCTTAAGAAAGATTTGATGTTGTGACTGCCGAACTTGATGCATTAAAAGCAAAATATAATGATGTTGAATTCAACTTTAAGAAATTTGATGTATCATGTGAGGTAGTTGTGTCCATGATTGACAATTGTTTAAAATTTAAAGATAACCAACAAAAGGGTCTAGGGTTTGAAAGTGTTCCTCCTCCTTTCAATCATAGTTACACTTTCACCCCTCTGACTAAGGAAGAAATAGAAAATGAAGCACACCTTAATTATGGCCAACCCCCTACTCCATTTTCAGTTAAGACTGAACAATTAGGGCCAACTGAGGGTACTGAGATGAAGAATACTGATGGTTCTACATCTTGTGCAGGTAAAGTAGTGAATGAAGAGAACAAGGAGAAGACTATTGAACAAACCAATGTCTCCTTGAACTCTGAATCTGTTTCTTCAAATTTTGTTACTCCTAACAAACCTGATGTTGAGAAATACAGGCCACCAAAACAAGCAAAACCAACAGCTTGCTGCAAGTGTGCTTGTGGGAACAATCAGAGACAAGGAAAGGGTACGCCACTAGGGGCAGGAAGAAACAACTTCCCAGTAAAGAAAAAGACATGTTTTCACTGTGGAACACCTGTACACATTGCTAGAAATTGTCCTAATCGCACATATGTTCCCTACTACACACAAGGCTTGCAAAACGCACGAAGAGGGAGATTTTCCAAAAGAAACCCGTTGAGGCCATGTTCAAACAATGGCGACTAGAATGCCCACAAGGCCAAGAATCAAAATCCCAAGGTCAAGAAGGAAATTCCGGCCAAAAAGGCCAATTCAAGATATGATCCAACAAAACCAAGACTGGCTAGGTTAAAGTCATCTCAACGGCCGACATCAACCTCAAAAGCAAGTGCCGAGGCACCCATCCGCTCGAACAAGAAATGGGTTAAGCCCAACTCCAGATGGGTACCAAAGGTTCAATCTCCCAAATCTTCTAATGACTCTAATATTTCTACATCTTCTGTTTGTTATAAGCAGGATATGTCATGGGAGAGAGTTCCTTGCAAAGATGATAAAGGTCAACATAGTTTCAAAATAGACTAGGATCCAAAGACCAACTGATCTCGCTCTGTGTCGGAGTAGCTATGGAGGCATATCATCAGACTTCAGTTTGTTGGTAGTGGTTTTTCCATGCACATGATAGGGGACATCTCTTAACTGTTCAACACTTAGAACTTTTTTTGAGATTATATGTCCTTTGCAGGAAAGGAAGAAAGCAAGGGATCACACATGGGATTAGTGCTTAATGACATGAAGAATTTTCAGATCTATTCTGAGATTATGCGTGTTGTTTTCAGACCTTCTGGATGCAAATTCAATCGGCGACTTACAGTTTTATTTTTCTTCTCGATACTCCTGAGTTTATCTTAAACTGATTCATTTTGAAGACAATTATTTTCATTCTTATAGTTTTTCTTTATTAGGTATTGTTTGGGAGGTGATATCAAGAGAGTGATAACGGTCAGCCTAAACCAGTGTAAGGTATTGAATCTAAATTATCTAGACTCTGTGTTCAATGTGCTGGTAGGCTCGAAGAATTTAACAATGTGGATTTAGATAGGATTGTTTGGACTGATCATACGACGCTCGGGTAGATTGATCAGTGAGATAAACACGGGAACCCACGAGATACATTAAATTAATAAGCATCTAGAAACGTGGCTTAACTTTTCCTTGATGTACGGACTTATTTCCATAATTCTGGTTCTGATAGGGTGACTGGGGGGTTTTGATAAAATAGGTATGTAGGAAATTATTTTCTTGCTTTCTATCCGTCATTCATATGTTGCTTCCTCTGCGTGATTGGAAGAATCGGGCCTAGAATGCAACATATGCAACTCTATTTCTACGCACCTCCTTATCTATGAAATTATGTCAATCTATTAGCCATATGATGTCCCCTCTGCGTGATCGGAAGATCCGACCTGGGACACGGCATATGCACCTTACTATCGCTATAACCCTCTATCTCTGTTAGTCATATGTTGTCCCCTCTACGTGATTGAAAGAGATCCGACCTCGGACACAACATATGCATCTATCTCTAAATCTAACTTCCTCCATAATAATTGTTTACTCACCTAAAGACAGGATTCCTTAGGAAGTTTTTGATAACCAGGGTATATTAGGAAGTGGGGAACACGTTGTAGTGCACCTAAACTTGAACCATTTAGAGGTTGTTTGTAGATCTCGTTGCTTAATTTAAGTGGACAATGATACCCGTAGTCGTCGTCGGCTAAATGGTTTATTTAGAAAAGTTTGTCAATATTCTTCGTGTTTAAGAGGACCACAATACTGGCAATTGATCAGATCTATTCATGAAGGTGAAAGTACTGATAAACAAAGTTAAGACTATCTCACAACTTTGATCCCAAATATTTTTTTTGTTTTTGTTAAATTTGTTCACAGTTTTCCTCTATTCACAAATTTAGGGTGAGAATTAAAAATATCAAAAATCAAACAAAAAAATCAAAAATCAAACAAAAATCAAAAAATTAAAAATCCAAAAATAGTTTATATTCTGTTTTATTTCTTGTTTAGAAAAATCAAAATCCAAAAATATTTTTGTTTCTGTTTTTATTTTTCCAGAAAATATGAAAATTCAAAAATATTGTGTCCTAACTTTTCTTTTAGTTTTGTTTTGTCTTGAAAAGTGAATTCAGATGTAGACGAAACTCATGGACTCTATGTCGAAAGCCAAGTCTTCGTCTGTGATCATCAAAGAATTCTCATTAGAAGGAGCAAGAAATGAAGATTATTCTATCAACATTCAATCCTTCAACCCCAAAAGCAAGGTGAAGTTGTACTTGAAGATTATGTGACAGATTGCATTGAAGCTTCCTCAATCAATTTGCTGTTATTCTTCTACCTATTAAAGTGATTCAAAAGATTAGATCTCTCTATTGTCCTCTCTGAAGATTCTCAAGCTGAAAGCGCCATTTTTCAAAAATCTCTACATGAATCCTCCTCACACAATGTGCGTTCAAAGACAAATTCTGAAGAAAAGCCCAAGTGCTCAAGACGAAGTCATTTATTGAAGATTCATCATGTTTATCTTGAATCTGTGAAGAAATCAAAGATAAATGCTGAAGCCATGCTCCAAATGAAGATTAAAAAGAAAAGCTAGCTACTTTTTAGGGGGAGCTTGTTGGGTCAATTAGAAAAGAAAGCTATAAACCAAGGGGGAGATTGTTGGGTCTAAAATATTGGTTTATACTTTACTTTTCTAGGAAAATGTATTTTTTTTGTAATGTAATATGTGTTTGCAGTTGTGTTCACGGCCCAGGTGGGTGTTTATGGTCGTGAACCCATTTACGGCCCATGTCCCTATATATATATATATATATATATATATATATATATATATATATATATATATATGTGTGTGTGTGTGTGTATACATATGTATATATACATATATATATATATATATATATATATATATATATATATATATATATATATATATATATATATATATGTATATATATATATAGGTGTTAGAGGTGAGGAGTGGTTATTCAGCATAAGGCTAGGAGAGAGAGAGAAAGGAGCATAAGTGTGTGAATCTTGTGTAAGGGAACTTCATTCACATCATTAATTCATTAGTTATGCTATCATCTGCTTGATTGGGATTCCGCGCCATCAAGCGGATCTAATTGATACACAAGTGAATTGGGGACTTACACATGGGGCTTCAATGACCATAAAGTTTGTACATTTAAGCCATGAAAGCCCTTCAAGGTCCTAGATCTGGAAGTATACTCAATTGGGATGTCCATTTCAAAAGGATCAAGATATTTGGACCAAAAACCCAATAAAAGTGAAAATGAGAGATCTAAGTAATCATTAAGCAAGTTTGAGACTTGCTTACCAAAAAATGACGAGGATGGGGTGAAGTTTTGGGATCTGCTCACTCCTTCTTGAGTCCTCAAGCTTCTTCTTCTCCCATAAGCTTCATATACACAATTTTTCTCTCAAAACTGACTCACAACTCACAAGCTTACACAAGGCATTAGGGTTTCGAGATTTAAGGTTTGGGACTTGGAGGTTGTAAATGACGCCAACATATGGAAGTTTAGGTCTTTAAATAAGGTGCAAAACCCTGAAAATTAGTGTTTCACTCTACCAGTCCTATTTGTCGAGTTGAGGCTCTCAACTCATCGATTAGATTTTACAACCCACATCCAATTCCATTCCTACTCGAAGAATTTGGGGCCTCCAACACGTCGAGTTTCTATACAAATGTGAATAAACTTTTAATTAAATACATACCAAGAACCGGCCGTTACATGCACACTCCCAGTTTTATGATTGCTACAGCTTTTTATCAAGACTATATTGTTGGTTTTGTATACTACAACATCCTATGGTGCACATACAACCCTGGAAGCTTTGGATCTATGTTTTAACTAAATATCCATGCAAATGGTTTCCAAAGCTTTAAGCCTACAACTAGCATACAAATGATATAAACTACATAAAATACTAGTTAGAAGTTTACCTCTTTATGTAGCTTGTAGAACTTGATGAATTTGGCCTTAAAGAGCTTAGCCCCAATAGTGTGGAAGCCTCAAAGGAAGTCACATCACATCATGGACAAAGGTGGAACTTGAGAGAGAATTCCATGCACCTAAAAACAGCCATGAACTCCAAGAACAAGCATGTAGGCGTTTTATAGGTTAAGAGCATATATTTATATGTTGGATTGCAAGGGTCATGGGTATAACCCAAATCCATACCCATGGGTTTATGATCCATGGTTCATGTGGCCCAACTCTTTATGTATCCATACATAAACTTGGTCCAACATGGATCATTAGCCCAACACATATAATACAACTAATTCTCATAATTTCTCCCCATATATTTAATTAGCCTCTTTTGATCACTAAATTAATTCCAAATTCATTCTTGATCAATACTAATTAAAACATATGATTTCATATTAATATATTTTAGCCTATAATATATTAATAAATCATATATAACCTTTCTCTCAAGAGTCCATCCTAACAAATTGTCCTAATGATATGCAACCCAAATGGACCATGTTACTCTCGGGTCGAGTACATACTAATAATATTTATGGGCTTAGACATCTAATCCAATAGTCTCCCACTTGGATAATTCTAAAACTATTATTGCATATATGACTCCAAGATCCTGACTAGCAATCGTAGCTCTTAAAAGCCGCTGTCAAACTATGACCTAGTCAATAACATGTCCATTAGATAAGGGATCTTATATTCCTCCATTCTACATACCATATGGACTTAGACACGGATTATAATCATTCTCTCTGTCCCTTAGTTGTTTCCCGATTTCCGGTTTATGACGGCCGACTAATTGATCAAATTCAAATCAGTCCAGGCCCGTCCGAGCACTTATGTTTGTCATCACTAAATCATCGAGGGACCCACATATATCACTGTTATCCTTCCAAGGGTAAAAGGAATGGATACACTTCAATTCAAATGTTATCTTGTACTTACTCATCAAATCACACACAACGATATGTTTTATAACAACCAAGTTACTGGTTGCGTTTACATATGTCAATGTGCAACCGACGTGCAATTACAACTCACACGTCTCCATTTGAAGAATATAAGATATTATCGTCTCATGATCACTCTTGATAAAATACATGAAGTGATTCAAATGAGCGTGGGTTTAATCCAATACTCGAATCTCATTCCAGGAGAACTAATGAAAGCTGCAGCAACTTTTGATATGTCTAAACACTTTAGACATCTATAAGCCCAACTCATGACAGTCTTGATTCATACCTACTTCCAATGTATGATTGACTGTGGAGAGTTTGAATAACCTAGTTATTCAGGAAGTCAAAACATGCAAAGTGAAACACAAGAATAATACTAATCCTATATGGCCCCAAGCACCTTTGAGAGTAAAGAAAACACCTTTTATTTATTACTCATTATTCATTGTATAATGCTTCAAATAATCAACTTAATACTTGAACTCTAGTAATAGTCATGCCATGATCCAAGCATGCACACTATGTTTGTCCAAACAATAGTTATACCATACTCCAAGTATGCATACTATGCTTGTCTATAATCCTTACTTTGTGAAATAGACCAATTGAATATGATTCTACTGATCCTCATTTCATAATCCCAAATCCTTACCGTAAATGTAAGAATACCAAATTATTGTCATTTACTGTAATCTGTTAGATTATAAACTCATATGCAATGATCCTCTTGTAAAGACTATGCACAAAAGTCATAGAGACTCGGCAACAGACATTACAAAGTATTCCAATGGAGAGCAATTCCATGGAAACGAAGTCTCAATTTCAAAGTACATTCCTTTGAACATCCTTCTTGCATTAATTTTTCTAATATTACACAGACTTAATGAATAACTTCCACTTATGGAAACATTTCCACATTCCCATTTTGACTATCACTTCTGAACAAGAGTTGCCTCCTTTCAGAATATGTCAATATAGTCCTTTCAAAAATTTACACCATACTTCCAACTGTCCATGAGCAACCAATCTTTGGTAAACCTCATATTGTCCTTGAAAATTGCTTAATCGTTTTAGTCATATCCAATTGTAGACCTTTTCCCTTCTAAATGCCCTAGGCATTTGGAAAATTTAGATAGAATAAATATTATAGCACATGTAATCGATCCTATACCCAAGGCATACGATTCATGATGTCTCACATAAAGACATGATCCTAGACCACTCTTTTGCTACAATATTTGTATTTGCCATGTTTTCATAATTCGACTATGAAGAGGGATGTCGTAATCATAATCGAATTTTAAGAACGCAATACATATAGAATTTCCTAATGTTGAACCATTCCAACATAAAATTCATATATATATATATATATATATATATATATATATATATATATATATATATATATATATATATGCTTGACTAAAGATGATTAAAATCTCAATCTAAGTTTTTAGGATTGAAATGAAGTATAATTTCATCTCCCTTAATTATAGCGAAACAACTTTTTCAACCATTGCAACTTCATGAATTGAAACTTTTGTTTTTTTTATAATTAACATTGCTAACTTGCAATATTTACCATAATTAATTATGCTCCCACTAGCATAATAATTATTATCTTACTAACATAACACTTATGCTCCCACTAGCTCTGACACGTTTCCAGAAATTAGCTGGACTTCTAGAAATCAATACTTTATTGAGTTTCTTACAAAAGTTTAGATTTCTGATATGAGATGATTTGATAAGACTTTATCAAAATCATACACCTTTCCTTAGATAGCTCACATGTGTGTCTAAATGATTTGTAGAACTTTGAGAAGGGATTCTATAATCATAGTCTCAATTGCTTAGACCTTTTCAATTTTTGACAAGTCCTTGTTAGTGTGTCGGTTAACCACACACGCTCCATTAACGACTTTGAGAATGTAAATATCACAATTCCTATCTACCTAAAGTCTATTTAGCGAAAGTGTTTCATCACCATCATTTTCATGAATTGGAGAGAAACCTTATCACACTTAGATTTAATGGTGTATGTGTTCTTATCCAAGTGAATTTGTCAAAACCATAATCACAAGACAAGTTTAATGACAAATCCAAACTCATATGGACTGAACTTGTGCAATCTTAACTTCTTGACACTTGGCAGCACAAGGGCCTACCATTGCTTCCAAGTTGTTATTCAAACAATTGAGAACTCATAGAACTCAGATGCATAGTCAACTTTAACTAGAAAGGGCATATAAATTAGAATATGTCAACACGATAGGTTACAAACCTCAAGCCGTATGCTAGTGATAAACAATATTCTTTATTCTTTATTAGTTCTTGAAACTTTTTCAAGATCTTTAAGACTCCCACTGACCTCTTGACATATAAGATTCTCTTGTCAAGAACCATTCCTTGTTAAAACAAATATTCAAGAGTTAGTGCGGATTCTTATCAAGATAAACACTTTACTCAATTGGTCTTAGTTGGTCTTTGTTTTATCCAAAAACATCACAACTTACCAATTTCAAATGTACAAGAGTAGAAAACATTTTACTCTACATTTGACAAGTGTTATAAACCTTCTAAAGATTATATCAGTGAAGTTACAACCTTGTAGTATGACTCTAAGACTTGTTTTAGAACAAAGTATGATTCATCTTTTTTATTTTAACCATTTCAACAATCCACGATTCCTCTTCTTAGCCAAACAAATGCACTAAGATGTACTTAGAGAATCAATTGTGATATGGTTTCAGAATCACTAAGATAATCATAAAACAAGATACCCAAGTACTCTCCCATCTTTTCGAATTGAAGACACTTTTATCTTTCTGCCTACTTTGATTCTTCTTATTCGTCCCGCCTTACATTGAAACTTTTCCAATGTGTCAGAATTATACTTAAACTTGTAAGTATTACCATATTTACTAAACTTCAGTAAATCATGACGAATAATGTTGTTGTTCTTTGTGGTGTACCCGATCAGCGTACAACCACTTGTACCCGATCTCCTAGTCCTTCACTTGACTCACATATACATGTGAACAAGGAATTAGTCTTAATTTCCTAAAGATAAAAATTCTCATTCACTACACAATACAAGTTGCATGATTCCAAGTTTCTATTCAATTGAAACTTGGGTAATGAGAATCTTTCTTTATTTGGTAAATTATGATACTACCACAAACTAAAGAATCAAATCTATTTTATAATATTGCTATCAATGGAATCATATAAACAACAATTTTTCACAAATGCCATTGTAAGGAAACTTAAAATAAGATAAAAATAAAAAAAACTTTTCCTTTATATATAAAATTTGCGGAAAAACTTTTCCTTACAATGAAATTACAAATGAAAAACATGTTGTTATCTATTCTTAAGAAATCTATCATAACTTTTAAGTAGCAGCTCAAAGTTCTGATATTCACGATCAGAATCAACTTACTCTTCTTTTAAGCTTCCTTTGATTCTCCAAAACATCAAAATGTAATTACATTACTGTTGGGTTTTGAGCAATCTAACACTTCCTAAGTGTGCATGCAACCCTAATAAACCTTGGATCTATGTTTGTCTAAATACATGCAAAATAATAATTTTCCAAGGTTTATAACCTATCTAACATGGCATGGGGAACATTTCAATCATAAAAGAATTAGAAGAGATTACATACCTTTTGTTGTGTTGGGTTCTTAGGAGTTTGAGGGCCAAGCACCAATAGTGTGAATGCCTCAAATGGAATCACAAACACCACAAACTCTTGGAAAACTTTAAGAGAGTATATACACCTTGTATAAATCGGCCACACACATGCACACACACACTAGAACACTAGCTTTTTCTTAGGCTATCTTAGGCTATCTTTCATGCTCCATAAGCATGCTTATATAGTATGCATGGTTAGGGTGAAACCCTAATAACCCATGTCTTTTCCTTTTCCAAGGATCCATGGGTTAAAAGCTCCATGGATCATCCATGGACTTCCACATAAGCCTAGCCCATTAACAAATGAGTATTAGCCCACACTATATAAAACAAATAGCCCATAATTTAATTAGTATTCCTTTTAATCTCTAAATTAATCCATAATTAATTTAAGACTAAAACTAATTAAATAACGTAACTTCATATTAATATATTATAACTCATAATATATTAATAAACATATGTGTATAACTCTCATAAAATTATCCATAATAGTTTGGATGAGATGCAACCCAAATGGACCATGCCGGTCGGGTCAAGTATATACCAAATAAGTTATGGACTTAGACACCTTATCCAACAGACTCCCACTTGGATAAGTCTAATAACTATATTTGCCTATTACTTCAGGAACCAACCAACAATCGTAGCTCTCAAAAACTCCCTCGAACAAATGAAGACTCTGTCGAACTATGAAGCGCCATTTTAGATAAGTGATCACATAATCCTCTGTTCTCATGATATCAGCCGGACAAACACATGGAACTATGTCTTGCTTATTGTCTAGCAGTTGTTTCTCGATTATCCGATTTGTTTGACGAAGAACTTCACTGAACACATCGGTTTAGTTCTGACCAGGCCTGGTATATGGGTCAAGACAAAATCATCGAGGGGCCCGGATATCGCTTCTATTTCTAGAAGGAACAGATAAACTTCGACTGATATGCTTGTTCTACTACTTATTGAATTGTACACAAAGGCACGTTTTATAACATCAAATTACTGATGCGTTTACGTGCAATCAATGCACAACCAACTCATAGGTAACAACTCATATCTCTAGGTTTAAAGATTTATATGATGTTATCGTCTCACGATCACTCGAGATAAATTCCATGAAGTGATACAAGTGAGCGTGGGTTTATACCAATACTCATAACTTATGAGTACTCATGAATGTTGCAGCAACCATTGCCATGCCTAAACACCTTTAAGGCATCTACAAACCCAATTCATGACAATCTTGATTCATACCTACTTCCGACGTATGATCGATTGTGGAGGTTTGAACAAATTAATTATTCTGGAAGTCAAAACATGCAAAACTGAACCAATAGTAAATAATTGACAATGATAGTAACACTTTACTCATAAATAAATCACAAATTTTATTCATCATCAAACGTCGATTACATTTTACAAGTTTCAGAAAAACTATCTAATCTGTAAAACTAATATCGTCCCTCAGCCCGATGCGTCTCGCATGCTGAAAATGCTTAACCCTCGTCAGTCCCTTCGTAAGGGGATCTGCAGGATTCTCATCTGACGATATCCTCCTTGTCACAAGGAGTCCTTCTTCAATCTTGTGTCTTACGAAGTGATATTTTCTGTCAATGTGCCGGGATCTGCCATGATCTCTTGGTTCCTTGGCTAAGATAACCGCAGCATTGTTGTCACAGAAAATCTCTATAGGTTCCTTAATAGCTGGTACAACTCCAAGGTCTCCGATGAAGTTCTTTAGCCATATCGCCTCCTTCGCTGCTTCACTCGCTGCTATATACTCTGATTCACAAGTCGAATCAGCCACCGTCTCCTGCTTGGAACTCTTCCAAGAAATTGCCCCTCCATTTAAGGTAAAGATCCAGCCCGACTGAGAGCGGAAATTATCCCTATCAGTCTGAAAACCAGCATCACTATACCCTAATATTCTCAAGTCATCACTGCCACCAAGGGTAAGGACCCAATCCTTAGTCCTCCGCAGGTACTTGAGAATGTTCTTTACCGCGGTCCAATGAGCCTTGCCAGGGTTCCCCTGATACCTGCTGACCATGCTCAAAGCAAATGCCACATCAGGACGGGTGCAAGTCATAGCATACATGATCGAGCCAACTGCGGAAGCATATGGTAATTGGCTCATCTCAGCTATCTCAGCCTCTGTACTCGGACTCTGAGTCTTACTCAGTTTGGTATTGCTTTGGATCGGTAAATCTCCTTTCTTGGAATTCTCCATGTTGAACCTTTTCAACACCTTATCCAAGTAGATACTCTGACTAAGTCCAATTAGTCTTCTACTCCTTTCTCTTAATATCCTTATCCCTAGGATATAGGTAGCCTCCCCTAGGTCCTTCATAGCAAAGCACTTCCCAAGCCAGGACTTAACCTCCTGCAAGGTTGGGATGTCATTTCCTATGAGTAGTATGTCATCCACATACAGTACCAAGAAGCTAACTATACTCCCACTAGCTCTGACATACACGCAAGACTCATCTTCGCTTCTCAAGAAGCCAAACTCTTTTACCTTCTCATCAAAACAAAGATTCCAGCTACGAGATGCTTGTTTTAATCCATAAATGGATTTCTTAAGCTTGCATACTCTATTAGGGTACTCTGCATTGACAAAACCCTCTGGCTGATTCATGTACACATCCTCAGCCAACTTTCCATTAAGGAAAGCGGTTTTGACATCCATTTGCCATATTTCATAATCATGAAATGCTGCAATGGCTAACATAACCCTAATAGACTTAATCTTGGACACCGGCGAGAAGGTTTCATCATAATCAATACCTTGAGTTTGAGTAAAACCCTTCGCAACCAGTCGAGCCTTATAAGTATGCACTTTTCCTTCCATGTCGGTCTTCTTTTTGAAGATCCATTTGCACCCGACTGTTTTACGGCCTGGTACATTGTCAACCAAGTTCCAAACTTGATTGTCATACATGGATTGTATCTCGCTGTCCATAGCCTCCTTCCATTTAGCAGACTCCGGGCCTGCCATGGCTTCCTTAACACTGCTAGGTTCAACCAAATTTACTAGCGTACTATCACTAATAAACGTATCACCTTCCGTAGTAATATGAAAACCATAATAAAACGAAGGTGTGTTCCTAACCCGTGTGGAACGTCTCGGAGGTACAGACTCGTCAGCTGGATCAACAGGAGTTTCTTCCTCAGGTTGATTGCTAGTGTCTGAGGTTCCTTCACCAATTGATTCTTGAATTTCTTCAAGATCAATCTGCCTCCCACTGTCTCCTTGGCTTATAAATTCTTTCTCGCGAATGATCCCTCTTCGTGCTACAAAGACCACATTCTCACTGGGTCTGTAGAAAAGGTAACCGAAGGATTTCTGTGGATAGCCGATGAAAATACACCTTTCACTTCGGGGTTCAAGCTTATCATGAGTTTCACGCCTCACGAAGGCTTCGCAACCCCAAATTTTGATGTGGTCCAAATTGGGAACCTTCCCAGTCCACATTTCATGAGGTGTTTTGGTAACCTTCTTTGTAGGGACTAGATTAAGGATATGGGCGGCAGTCTCTAAGGCATACCCCCAAAAAGAGATTGGTAACGAAACTCGACTCATCATAGAGCGAACCATGTCCAACAAGGTACGATTACGCCTCTCAGCTACACCATTCAGCTGTGGTGTCCTGGGAGGAGTCAATTGTGAGACAATCCCACACTCCTTAAGATAGTCAAGGAACTCGGTACTAAGATACTCACCACCTCGATCGGATCGAAGCATCTTAATGTTCCTGCCCAATTGATTTTCTACTTCCTGTTTGAATTCCTTAAACCTTTCAAAGGTTTCGGACTTGTATTTGATCAAGTAGACATACCCATATCTACTATAATCATCAATAAAAGTCACATAATACCGATTAGCGTCCCTTGTGGCGGTTTTGAATGGCCCACATACATCAGTATGTATTAGGTCCAACAAACCTTCACCCCTCTCACAAGTTCCAGTGAAGGGTGATTTTGTCATTTTTCCAAGTAGACAAGATTCACAACTATCATCTGATTTGAGGTCAAATGATTCCAAGACTCCACTCTTTTGGAGTTGGTCTATGCGTTTCTTGTTTACATGTCCAAGACGACAATGCCACAATGATGCTTTATCTAGGCTAGTAGAAGAATCAATATACAACACATTATTTCCTAAGTTGTCTACAATCGACACAGTTTCATACACGCCATCACAAGGTAATGCTTTAAAATAAAACACATTATTAAAGAAAGCATTAATACCACCACATTCATTATCAAACGAAAAGGTAAAACCTTGTTTGTACAAAGCATGAAAAGAAATAATATTCCTCGCCATTTCAGACGAGTATACACATTTATTCAAATCTAATTTTAACCCATTATTGAGCAACAAAGTATAAACTCCAATCTTGGAAACAGGTGAAGCCTTCCTATTCCCCATGATTAAGTTTATCTTCCCGTGCTCCACATCCTCACTTCTTCTTAGGCCCTGCAAATCAGAACATATGTGAATACCACATCCTGTATCAAGCACCCAAGAGTTAGAATATGTTGAGTAATTAGACAATATAGTGTAAATACCTGCATAGGTGGGTTTCACTTTCCCATCCTTTAGATCCTGCAAGTACTTAGGGCAGTTTCGCTTCCAGTGTGCCTTTTCATGGCAATAAAAGCATTCAACATCCTTTGGAATGGCAGAAGGAGTGACAGAACCGTTCTTAGTCTTGGATGAGGAGCCTTCAAGAGACTTTCCCTTGGTACCCTTCGAAGGGTGCTTCCTCTTTTTCCCTTTGCCTTGCCCAATAGCTAAAACAGGGGTAGAAGTTGGAGTAGGAGTAGTAGAGGTAACAACCGCTTTACCCTTAAGACCGGTTTCAGCGGTCTTCAAGAGTCCTTGAAGCTTGCTGAGGGTAACTTCCTCCTTGTTCATATGATATGTCATTCGAAAATGATCATAACAAGAAGGCAAGGAGTGCAAAACGATGTCAATTGCTAACTCCTCGGGGATGTTAACATTCAGCTTCAGCAAACGGTCCACATACCTTTGCATTTTTTGCATGTGGCCCGTGACGGATTCACCGTCCTTCATGCGGGTAGTTATTATGGAGGAGATTATTTCATACCGCTCCTGACGAGCACTCTGATGGTACCTTTCCATCAAGTCTTGGTGCATCTCAAAAGGGTAGAAATCTTCATATGACTTTTGGAGCTCGGCTGTCATCGTGGCCATCATGATACATGCCACCTTAGTAGCATCTCTCTCATGAGTCCTGAATTCAGCAATCTCCTCAGGAGTAGCAGTAGACTCATCAAGTTCTTTTAACTCCTTATCGAGGACATATTCCTTGTCCTCGTAACGAGTAACCATCCTGATGTTCCTAATCCAATCCATGAAGTTGGAACCATCAAAGATGACCCTCCCACAAAGATTCATGAGAGAGAAAGAACCAGTTGGGTTAGAGCCTGAAGCATTAGTGTTGGAAGACATCTGAAAGAAGAAAGTAAGTTTAGATTAGATATTTAGGATCCTTAATAAGACACCCAAATGTAATATTAAGGCTAGGATCCAATCACAATATATTACACTTAGAAGAGGGATGCCGTAATCTAAGTAATAATATATTTGAAAGGTAGGCGAATGACGATTCACCAATTTCCACCATGAAAACGAAATGATTAATTAGGTTTAATTGGATTTGAAATTCCTAGATTCTTTTGAGATTCATTGAACTTTTCAATGGCATGTTTCAATCTCGATTGTGCCCTTCAAGTTTTGTGACTGGGATGCCGAGGATCACAAAACAAGGTGTGAATAACCATGCTAACTCACTTGGTACTCCTAATATTATCACCTAATCAATGTGCCGGTTAACCACACACGCTCCATTGATCTATGACAACATTAAGTTACCCTTCGTGATCCTTACTAGTCTAATTAGTGTGCCGGTTAACCACACACGCTCCACTAACGACTTGGTAAGGTACAAAGTGTGAATTCCATGGATTAGCACCATGTTCACATTTTCCTAAAATAACTAAGATTGGGAATTAAAAGAGTTTAGTTATTTTATAATATTCATTATACTTTTAATGAGGATTTAAAGTCGTTGTTCTACCCGTTCGGCTAACGACCCTCCACCGATCAAGCAAGCGGTGGGTGAGAGTATACACCCATTAAGTCGCCATTTTATAGGCAACAACCTTATACCCACCTTATAGACCGGCTTCGTGAATGAGGCCTACTAACGGTAAAACGACTTATTCTTATACATATATATAATTATTAACCATTAATGTTATAAATAGTATAAGGGTTGAATTTTAACTATTAAAACTCTAAGGTTTGGAATTAAAGTTTATTAAAGTGTGTGAAACTTTACAAATTCCAAAACTTGAGGACAAGTTTTGTAACTTTGCAAAACTCTTCATTTCATAACTTATGAATTAAAGGTTCATAAAAATGAAGACTCTTCATTTTCATGTAACTTATGTGTTTTAAGTGTGTGTTAAAAGAAAGTGACCTTTGGTAATCCATAACTTGAGGACAAATTATGGACTCCATTAAAACACATAAATGATTAAGAATTAATTCTAAACAATTCAGCAAATAATTCCTATCATTTTCTAAATTCATAAGAACATGAACATGATCATCAAAAATTCAAGAATTATATGAACACATAAAATCATGGATTTTTGATATATGCTATTGTAAATGGATTAGAACAACCATTACACCAACTAAAATAAGTTTTACAACACCAAAACAATTTAGGGTAATGTTTCCAGTCCATTTCCAGCAGCAAAAGTCGAGATTCTGCATTCTTTCGATCCTACTCGCCGAGTGCACGAACGGACTCGTCGAGTAGGTTGAAGTTTGCCTTGGACTCGGCGAGTCCCCCCAATGGACTCGGCGAGTCTAGCATGCAGACAGCAACGATTTCAACTTTTTTCACTATTTTGCATCAAGTATCAAACAAGCAAGCCTAGGCTCTGATACCACTGTTGGGTTTTGAGCAATCTAACACTTCCTAAGTGTGCATGCAACCCTAATAAACCTTGGATCTATGTTTGTCTAAATACATGCAAAATAATAATTTTCCAAGGTTTATAACCTATCTAACATGGCATGGGGAACATTTCAATCATAAAAGAATTAGAAGAGATTACATACCTTTTGTTGTGTTGGGTTCTTAGGAGTTTGAGGGCCAAGCACCAATAGTGTGAATGCCTCAAATGGAATCACAAACACCACAAACTCTTGGAAAACTTTAAGAGAGTATATACACCTTGTATAAATCGGCCACATACATGCACACACACACTAGAACACTAGCTTTTTCTTAGGCTATCTTAGGCTATCTTTCATGCTCCATAAGCATGCTTATATAGTATGCATGGTTAGGGTGAAACCCTAATAACCCATGTCTTTTCCTTTTCCAAGGATCCATGGGTTAAAAGCTCCATGGATCATCCATGGACTTCCACATAAGCCTAGCCCATTAACAAATGAGTATTAGCCCACACTATATAAAACAAATAGCCCATAATTTAATTAGTATTCCTTTTAATCTCTAAATTAATCCATAATTAATTTAAGACTAAAACTAATTAAATAACGTAACTTCATATTAATATATTATAACTCATAATATATTAATAAACATATGTGTATAACTCTCATAAAATTATCCATAATAGTTTGGATGAGATGCAACCCAAATGGACCATGCCGGTCGGGTCAAGTATATACCAAATAAGTTATGGACTTAGACACCTTATCCAACATCATGTATTAAGAATCTCCAAAGGAATTAGTTAGATAGTGGACTTTGCCTGAAGTAGAGTCAAACTTTTGACTTTACCATCCTTATGAACTTTCAAGTAAATTGGGCAGCTTCGCAACCAATTCCCCTTCTCTTGGCAGAACAAAACATATGGACTATTTGGGAATGGTACACGATACTATCTCAGACTTAGCCTTTCTCTTTACCATTAGGTCAAATGACTTGACCATGGCCGATCCCTTATCATTGGGAAGAGAAAGTTTTTCTAGATTTCTAATGTTACCATTGTCAATGTCCATGGAAGTTTGGGAAGTTGATCTTCCAATCAAATTTGCTTTATTAGTTCTCCAAATCATTGTTGATTCCGCAACATCAAGAAAATAGGTAAGATCATTATGGGTCATGTCGTGGTATGCCATATAGTAGTCTTTAAGAAACTCACTATGTGACTTAGGAAGTGATTGAAGAACCCAGTCAACAGCCAACTTCCTTGAGACTTTGACACCAACTCTCCCAGCCTATGAATATGTGACTTCATCTCCAAGATGTGAGTGCACATAGACTTGCGAATATGGCTTGAGTGACCTTGAACTATTCAAGTCTTTAAACTTGTGGGTTAGGGAGAATTATTGGAGGAGATGGAGAAAGCTTGTTCCAAGAGATTTGGGAAGATCATAATTATCTTAACCAGACATCTACAATAGGAGAAATTCAAGTTAGTTGATTTAAGTCCTTAATATAACACCCAATATGAAATATTAAGGCTAGGACCCAACACAATAGTTTATAACTTGGAAGAGGGATGCAATAATCCAAGCTATAAAATATTTGAAGGTAGGCAAATGACGATTCACCAATTTCCACCATGAAAACCTAATAGGGTTTTAATTGGACTGAAACTCCTAGATCTTTTGAGATTCATTGAACTTTTCAATGGCATGTTTAAATCTCGGTTGTGCCCTCTCAAGTTTGTGACTGGGATGCCGAGGATCACAAACAAGGTGTGAATATCCATGCAAATTAAATTGGTACCCTTAATTTTTGTCACCTAATCGATGTTTCGGTTACCCACACGCACTCCACCAATCTATGATATACATTAAGTTACCCTTCACCACTCTTACTAGTCCATGTTAGTGTATCGGTTACCCACACATGCTCCACCAATGACTTGGTAAGGTACAAAGTGTAATTTCATGGGTTAGCACCAAATTTACATTTTCCTAAAGTAACTAAGATTGGGAATTTAATAAGGTTTAGTTACTTTATAGTTATCATTATACTTTTAATGAAAGGAGAATTAATGTTCTGTCAAACCCGTTTGGCTAATGACCCTCCAACAATCAAGGAAGCGGTGAGTAAGAATGGACACCCATTAAACTGCCATTTTATAGGCAGTAACCTTATACCCCCTTATAGACTGGCTTCGTAAATGAGGTCTACTAACGGTAAGACCGACTTTTTACTTATACATATAATATATTAAACTTTTAATATTATAATAGTATAAGGGTGTATTTTAGACATTTAAAATACTTTGTGGTTTAATCTATTAATTAAACTAGACTTTTAATTTAATTAAACTCAAACCATATATTTATGGATTTAATAATACTCTTTTAATTAAACGCTTTAATTAACTATTAATAAAATCTATAAGAGTTAATTTGAACTATTCAACAAAACATCATAATTCCAATTATTAAATTCAAAATTAAAACCATTTAATTAATTGTTTAAGTTATGAACCCAAGAGTTTTAGAATTCAATTTTTTTTTCATAGAATTTTTTTTTCAAATTCCAAAACTTGAGGGCAAGTTTTGTAACTCTTGAAAACTTATGGATTCCATAACTTATGGAGTTAAATGCTTGTTTTATGATGAAACTTTTCAAGTTCCATAACTTAAGAACAAGTTATGGAATTCTTTAAAACATTAACTCCAAGTTTTGTAACTCCATAAAAAACTTTGAATCAACTTTTTTTAAAAAAACTTTCATATCCATAACTTATGGAGGTTTCAAAAAAACTCTTTAGATCAAACTTTTAAAACTAATAAAATAATCATATCATTTTATCTTTTACCAAATTTGACCTAATTCAACTCATATACCAAATGATTTAAATTTTACAAATACTTAGTTTTTTCACAAAAACAAGTAATTATCTTAAAATTTGACAAACTTCATGTTTTTTTTCTTTTTCTTTTTAACTTTGAAAATCAAACATTTACATCAATATAACAAAAAACAACCTGCCTCTGATACCACTGTTGGTTTTATATACTACAACATCCTATGGTGCACATACAACCCTAGAAGCTTTGGATCTATGTTTTCACTAATTTTACATGCAAATGGTTTCCAAAGCATTAAGCCTACAACTAGCATAAATATGATATAAACTACATAAAATACTAGTTAGAAGTTTACCTCTTTGTGTAGGTTGTAGAACTTGATGAATTTGGCCTTAATGAGCTTGGCCCTAATAATGTGGAAGCCTCAAATAAAGTCACAACACATCATGGACAAAAGGTGGAACTTGAGAGAGAATTTCATGCACCCAAAAAACACCCATGAACTCCAAGAACAAGCATTTAGGCGTTTTTTAGGTTAAGAGCATGTATTTATATGTTGGATTTCAAGGGTCATGGGTATAACCCATGGGTTTACGATACATGGTTCATGTGGCCCAACTCTTTATGTATCCATACATAAACTTGGTCCAACATGGATCATAAGCCCAACACATATAAATACAACTAATTCTCATAATTTGTCCCCATAGATTTAATTAGCCTCTTGTGATCACTAAATTAATTCCAAATTCATTCTTGATCAATACTAATTAAAACATATGATTTCATATTAATATATTATAGCCTATAATATATTAATAAATCATATATAACCTTTCTCTCAAGAGTCCATCCTAACAAATTGTCTTGATGATATGCAATCCAAATGGACCATGCTACTCTCGGGTCGAGTACATACCAATAATAGTTATGGGCTTAGACATCTAATCCAACATATATATATATATATATATATATATATATATATATATATATATATATATATATCCTAAACAGTCTTCTATAAAAATGTATATCTTACGTAATCAATCGTTTTATACTATTAGGCGAAATGGAATGTTACAAATCTCCCTCATTTAAAACGTTTTTATCCCTGAAATGATGCTCCTAGCGCACCTAGATGTTATCTTATTGGAGTTATCGAGATCGGGTCGTGATCTAGTCGACGTTGTCGCATCGACATTTCTCATAGAACTTCATTTTCTACCATTGATGTACTCTTGAACTCCTCACAAAGTTTTCTAAAACCAGGAACTTATCGGTCTGGAAATTCTGAATTTATATTTTACGATGAATGGTCAACTTCAAACTTGAAATGTTGATTTGTTCTTTTTAATAGGAACATAGTCGACTGGATATAAAGCGATTAGTTGAGGAAATTTATTTACGATATCATAACTGAATCTGCTTTTTGGAAGATGTCTCTAAAAGAATTTTAATGTATCCCTTAAAAAACACATGAATCTAAGTTACAATGGTTTCTTTACTAAGTTTCAGGTTTCTATTATCCTGAAATTTAACAAAAACTACTTCAACAGATTTACTGACTTTAAAACTCTAGAATGAATGACAGACTTATTAAAAGGCTTGCTTATTTTGCAACCTACTAGATTATAATGAATATTAATTCACCATTAACCTTCTTGCAGGGCTCTAACTACTTCACCTATAACAAGCTGTGACTATTGCTCGCAAAATTTGTTCCTATACATGTTCATGACTTGTCGTAATATTAGCCTACTATTGGGTTTTGTTGTTTGAATAATCTTGTTATCATCCTTCCTTGATCACAACAGATCTTCGCATCCTCTGAACCGACGATGTATCTCTATAGCTGAATCTTTGATGCTTTCTATAGGCGAACTATGCAACCTATTGAATTTATTGTCTAGCAGCTCCTATGATGCCAAGATAAATCCCATATCTTTGAGGGTATGAACCTATCGGGTTCTCTTTAATATCTAAGCCATACCTAAAAATTTAGTTAATTACTAAATCCTATATGATGCTTAGGAGGAAAGTTCAACTTTTTCCTTGAGAAGCAAGAAGCTCATAGCCTATGGGTAATCTTAGCAGAAGACTTCCTTATTCTTTTACCCTAAATAACTAAACCTAAACGAACACCTTCTATCTTCTCATGTTGCACCTTCCTAGTCTTTGTTGAAATTTAACCTTCTCTTCGCACTTTCTTCTTATGGGTCGGTTCTCTCCCACTTGCCTTCGACCCATTATAAATTACTACTTGTCACTGATCAAAGCCCGGCTGGCTTTGTCTCTATAATATGTAGCTTCTTTTAACTTTGAAGAAACTCATGCTTTTCATATCTAATGGCCTTCGAGGTTCTTATTGTTGTACTACCACTTGTGCCCAATGCAAGTGATCTTCACATAGCACGCCCAAAAGAGGATATGATCATGACAAGCACAATGTTGTCTTGAAATGTACTAACTTGATACAAGAAATAAGATGAAGTTAGCATCCCATCTTTATTATAACTTCATCATCATACATTTATTATACAGGGTTCTAGCTAAAGTCTTAAACATACTATTTATCTCTCTGATGCGATCACATTCATGTTAGAGCTTTTCCTCAGTCAGAATAACAACCAACTATGAACTCTGACGCTTGCATTGCTTCCTCTGCCATAAGTTGAAAGGCACGCCCTTTGGATCATGGGGCTTCAACTCTGCCATTTTTTGCATTTGTTACTCTTAAATTTGCAGGTGTTGGAGCTTGTATTGCGCCTGATGGATTCAAAAGAGGCATATTTTGGAAAAAAACAAGGCTCTCTAGGCGAACATCTTGGTAATCTCTGTCACCGATTCAATGGTCTGTTTGAGTGACAAATATTATTGAGCGACTCACTCCCTCTCTACTGGTGGAACATACTCTACCTTGAACTTCTCAATAAATTATTCCCATGTCACCTCACTCTTCTTAGTGGCTGAATAGTTATTGGTAACAAAGTTTCACCCGTCTTTTGCTCCTAGACATAGAAAAGTATGTGCATATTTGAACTTTGGGTACGTTGGACAAGAAGAAGTGTAGAAGCATCCCTCCACATCTGAGATCCACCTCATAGAAACAATTGGATTCCTGGCACCATGAATCTCAGGGGGTTTGGTGTTGTTGAACTCTCGACAAGGCATCTCATTCTATCCAAATGAAACTGCAGCAGTGGCTATTAGTTCATTCTTAATAGTTCCAAACATTTTTGGAATTATATCTCTTAAATTTGTTAACACCACTTGCTCTCTTAATCATCACCATGATAGGGGCATAACGAGAATATGTTAACATGAATCAACTAACTCTAAAATGGTATTTGAATCCTCTGCATTTTCTTAGCAAGTTTGTGTCTTTTCTTGATTCCTGTATGGATCATATGCTTCCGGCAGTACAAACGTATACTACCTTCCACACCTATCCATACTAGATCCAAAAATAGCTCCAACGTTTCCAAGTCACTCCACTCGGTTATTAAGTAGGCCTATTCACACATACAATTTTTGAAGGACATAATTATTGCTTTCCTAAACATTACTAGGTTCTTGTGTCATTACCGACACCCTACCTTACGAATATATTCCCTATCAAGCATATATTAAACTTCCTAGACTATCCTTCTATGATTCTTTCCACTCCTTTCCATTATTGGCTGAGGAAGAAATTCGGCTAATATTAACTAATTATCCGACGAATATGATTACATGCCTCTAAAATCAAACAGTCTGTCAAATGAAATATCTGAAACTACAATGCTTAGACTCAGATGAGTGCTTCTAAATAGCGCCAAAGCAAGCAATCTAAAACTACTTAATTTTGGGAGAATGCAACCTAACGTATTTGTCAAATAACTAATTAATATTAATATAGGTTCTAAGAAGCAAGTAACAAGCAAATCCCTAGACTATAAGGCATCTTCAGTATCAGGCAATTCTAACCTGATATTCCTAAAATATCCTTAGCCCACATACTAGCATGCATTTCTAACGTTTTACATATTAGCAACATAGCAACTATGGATATTTTGGGAATCACTTTCCTTTATAAGCTTTGGGTGCCTGCACGCATTGTATTATTTCCTTTTTGTATTATGTTGTTTATGAAAAGATTTGTTAAGATATTCATATCCTCAATTTGAGTCTGGAATCACATGAATGTTCATCCAATTCTCTCAAACCAAGGCTCTGACACCAACTTGTATTCTCCTGGTTTTCAATCCAAAATTTTCATTTTTATTTATTAAAATATATCAAATTATAATTACATTATGCGGAAACATGTTGTGAATGCGCTTGTGTACATTCGAACCTTGCCCTTATCAAGGATCACTAAAGAAACTGAAAAACATTTTTATTTAACTTTAAGCATGAGGCTTCCTGAGTTCCCTAAAACACCATATACCATAATACATGTACATACATACAAATAATGGCTCACGATCTGCCAATAATATTTGTAATTACGGCCTACATGTAATTTTGTTAACACGGGTCTATGTGTACTTATGGCCTAAACGCCATTTTTTTAACACTGGTTTATGTGTACCTATGGCCTTCACACCATTTTGTTAACACGCGGGCCTATAGGTTCCCATCCTCTTTAATCATTCCACCATCATTCCTTAACCCAAGTCTAATAACACAACAATTATGCACATAGAGATTTCACTTTAGATTCTATTAGTAGAGGCACATGTATACTGTATACTCTACCAGATTACACTTACGCACATAGAGATTATTCTTTCAGCTCTACTCTATTAGTTCTTTATTTTAACATACATGGACATGTATTGTATATTATAGTGAGATAACTCACCTAGACAGTTATTTCGGTGATTTACAGCTATCTGTGTGATTCTATTGTCAATCCAACTGGCGGGTAACACGCTTTACAAGTATCAATCCATAATACTATAACTTATTAATCTAAATGGAAATATGGTATTGAAACCTAGATCTTTTAATAATCCTAATGAATATCGATAGTTCTATCAATTAAGGATAAGCTAAGCAGGATAGTTAGGAGGCAGGATCATCTCGGCATATAGTTTTTCTGAAATCCAACAACCAAGTCAACGTGACCACTCTAGACACCTTTCTTATAAGTAGAGCAATCAGCATTATGAATGGAATTATTGATAAATCTTAGTTACATATTCATAAAAACGACTATGAATATAAATAAAAATTACACTTAAAGCATAGCTTAACATATAGGGATTTTCTAGAAAAAATTTCTAGAAATTGCACTGGCAGAATCATGAATCAAGAGATTCCACTTATTTGGCTCTTAGAGACTCCGGAGCTTTGCTAGAACCTTAAAACTAGAGAGATTTTATGGCCAAAAGGGAGATAAATTTGATCGATAGAGAGAGAGAGAGAGAGGGAGAGGGAGGGAGAGGGAGGGAGAGTTAAAATGTTGCGAGGAATGAAAGAGACCAAAGACTTCAAATTATAGTAGGGGTACACTTCGGCACCAAAGATGCACATTGTGCATCTTGTAGGGGTTAGTGATGTGGCTTCATTTAGAGGGTGACACGTAGTAAAAACCTGGTGGGTTGCGTCCGGTTGTCTTTTGCACACCGCGCAGCGCACGCGTAGCCATGCGATTTTCTAATTTTTGTAAATTACATAACTTCTTCATACCAGCTCCATTTTTTACATTCTTTATATCCACGCGTAGCTATTGATGATATTTATAACTTTCATTTAGACTCTATCAGCTAGTTCTCACTTTATTTTAAATTTATATTTTTAGTAGGCTTAGACTGTTAAAGCCCGTTGAAAATCATAACTCTATCATATGAATTTTGTTCTCAACTGTCTTTATATCGATGAAATTAAATTGATGAGATACTCAAATCTTGTTTAGAATTTTTTTTCCAACAATCGACAGATTTGCATTTCGGTTTATGTGTTGTACATTTCCTCATAAGAAGTTAGATTCGGATGTTCCCTATATGCACGCTCTCGCTTTTATGACTAATACAACTTTTATCAGGAATAATTATCCTAAACAACCTTCTATCAAAATGTCTATTTTACATAATCACTCGTTTTGTAATGTTAGGAGAAAATGGGGTGTTACATCCTCGATGTTGTTTGTTGTGTTTGGTGTTTGTTTTGTCAACTGGTCGCATGTTCCCTCTAAGTATTACAATGACATATGTGATTGCAGAAGGTCGTTTGTTTAGAGTACTATTCCAGTGCTGCAACGGGATGGGCTTTCAATTGATGCATGTTTTTTCCAAGAATGGTGCATACATATATTCGTGGAGATCCTATGATTGTTAATCGCAGGCTTTATAAATTAGAGTTGTGTTGGCTCATACAAAAAGGATTGTGCTTGAAAAAACCCACAAGGGGGTCCATAGGGTGTTCATGGAACAAGGGGTAAGTACAGTTTTCCAGGACAAAATCTAATTGAATTAGTAGGGGAGATTTGTAACACCCATTTTCCCGATTTGATCAGTTGAAGACTTAAGGGAGTCTAAGATAAGCTTTTTGGAGAAAACCGTATTCGAAAACATGGTGAGTTGATGACCAAGACATGGCTATGACATCTAAATGAAGAGTGTTTCGAATGGGCACCACGATGTGGCAACCATATGGCCATGACATGGTGGATGTTGCAGCCCAAGCCCATGAAGTTTAGCATTTCCTCCATATTTAAGGACCGTAACTCTAGGTTTATGTCATTCTCTTCAACCTCCACCCTCCTAACTCGAAAAACCTAGCCCTCATTCGATTTTTCTTGTCGTTTATGTTATGTTTTTGATGTTTGAGGCATCGGAGTACATCTTGGGAGAATAAGGTGGTGTGCTTGTTATCTAAAAGGGGTGTATCTACTTGGGATCTAACATCTCCTGCATCTTGTGGAGCTTTGGAAGGTATAAAGCTTCCACCTTTATCATTCTTTTACTCATTTCATGATTTAAAGTCCTTTAAAGGGATGTTCTTGGAGTTTTGGGCAACTCTAGAACCATAGACTTGCTTGGTGCCATGTATGGGTTTAACTCAGTGGAAAAGTGTTAGGTCATGGTTTCCTTTGAACCATTTATGAGTTATGGTCATTATGAGGGATTAATGGACTAAGGGTTGTAGATCTTGCTTTAGGGGTGAGGTCCTAATAGATAACGTTGGAAACTTTGTCCAATAATTCATTGAAAAGGACCAGATTTGAAGTTGAGGGCATAGATCTATAGGGATTAAGCTCTTAATGAATAAAAGACCAATTTTTCCTGTCGGCATGGTGGTATTCTGCATCGCGACTATTTTGTCCAATCATGCACACTTCATGGCTAAGAGCTCACCATGACATGGTGGTTGTTGACTTGGTTGATTGTTGACTTATATTGATCATTGACCATTGGATTTTGACCAATTAGACCTTAAGTCGCACTTAAAGGATTTGTTTGGTTGATTAGGGATTTATCTTTATTTCGGGATAGTCGGTTCGCGGGATTGATTAGTGAAAAGAAGCAAGATTGTTGTTGTGCTTCTCTAGGTTCACGATTTAGGTGAGTCTTCTTACTAAGCCACGTATGACATTATATATCCTTTTCATGTTACAAAAATGGTACTGTTAGAGTACATGTATGCTAGTTGACTAGGATAACTCCTTGTTATGCATGTGTAGTATAGGAAACTTGGTTTCATGGTATGCTAGATTTGTAGGGTCTTGCATGTTGAGTGTATGATATTGTTAAGTGTGATAACTTGTTAGGGTAATGATGGTATTGGTTGTTCATTAAATGGATGCCCTAGGGTTTTTATGTAATTTAATTTAGATAACCTGAGAACTCTTGGTCCAAAGCCTTATTGTTGGTGCTTGTTTGATTTATTGCTTTTGGGTAGGATCATCTGTTCGAATGTTTATCTGACTCCCAACTATATATGGCTATGTGTTCATAATGTGGTCGTCGGTATTAGTATTGACTTGCTGTGTATGTTGGATTGGACACGTGATATGAGTTAAGGTTGGGCCCGATATACTCTTTGGATTTGACATGTTATATGAGCTAGGGCTGAGCCTATTAGATGAGCTAGCGTAAGGTCATTATGTATGTCGGGCAGGTCCTGTTAGAGGAGTTAAGGTAGGTCATGTTATAATCTTTGGGATGAGCCTGATATGTATGTTTGAGATGGGCTAGTTATATATGTTGTATGCTTGTAATTAGGAGAGAATGTAGGTTGCAGTTAGAGCCAAGGACTCGTGCGGATGCACTTTATATATAATGGAAAGTGTGGTATACAAGGGAACTCACTAAGATTTATGTGTATAGTTGTGGATAAAATGTTTTGTAGGCTGTTCATGAGAAGAGCTCGGTGAGACTGTACACACACATTGAAGATATTAATTTCCGTTGTCTTTGTAATTCGACTATGATAACATCATGGTTTCAAATAAAATGTCACTTATTGTTTTTAAGTTAAAGGTTTTAATCGATTAATCTGTTTTTTAAATGAAAAACCTATTTGTAATTGTTAGGACATTACAAATAACATGCAAGTGTATTTAATTCACGACGTATAAACCATAAAACTTAAGCTATGAATAAAACTTTTATTCAAATATTATAAAAAATAAGAAAAGAAACTTGGTTTCACAACTTAATAATAGTTAAAACAAAAGTTGTACAAATCGTTCGTTCGACGATCAACAGGGTTAAGAGATTAATCAGTTTAGGTGAGGATTAACCAGTGATTAATTGGGGACCCTAAATTATTAATAAAAATATTTATAAACTTAAATGTTCTACGAAAACTAGTGTTTGAAAATTTAAAACATAGAAATTTTGAAAATTTAAAATATTTGGTATAATATTTGAAATTTTGAATATTTAAAAATTTAAAATATAAAATTTTGTATATTTTGGTATAATATCTAAAAATTTTAAAATCTGAATTTTTAAAATTGATCCCGCCTAGGGTTGCCAAGGACCGTTGAGGAGAGTTGAGGACCGCGTATGATATGGTCACCATTGTAGATGGAGGTGTGGTGGAAGATGTAGCCGCATTCTGGTGTAACGTGGGTTTTCACTTTTATCACCATTCGAGGATCCCTAAGGGTTGTAATGCTTCCTTCTTCATGGTTATTCCTAAAGTGTGTGATCCTAAAATAGTTTGGGACTTTATACCTATTAGTTTAATTGGTTTCCAATATAAGATAATTGGTAAACTCTTAGCTAATTGATTGGTGGATGTTATTGGGTCTGTGGTGAGTCTGGAGCAGTCTGCTTTAATTAAGGGCAAACAGATACTTTATGGTCCTTTCCTCCTTAATGAGGTGGTTGCTTGGTGTAAGGCTTCTAAAAATCCATTTTTGATCTCTAAAGTGGATTTTGAAAAGGCTTATGACTCCCCCTCTTATGATTACCTTCTTGAAATTATGAGCATTATCGGATTTGGTCAGAAGTGGTGTGGATGGGTAATGGAATTTCTTAGATCTGCTAGAGCTTTAGTGTTGGTTAACAGTTCTCCTATGCAAGAATTCTAGATTTAGAGAGGGTTGAGATAACTCGATCCTCTTTCTCCTTTTCTTTTCATCTTGGCTATGGAAGGGCTTCATGTTGCTCTTAAAAGGGCTCAGATGGCGGATGTTTTTAGAGGCATCTCTATTGGTGATATAGAGATTTCGCACCTCCTTTATGCGGATGATGCTATTGTGCTTTCACCTTTGAGTCTTGATAATGCTTCCCATCTTATTTGTATATTTCGATTTTTCTTTCTGGCTTCGGGTCTCAAAATTTATCTGCTTAAAAGTAAATTGATTGGCGTAGGGGTTCCCTATTCGGTGGTTCCGAATGTAGCTAGATATGTGGGGTGTGGGGCGGATATCCTTCCTTTTGTCCATCTTGGAGTGCTGGTGGGTGATAATATGGGTCGGCCGAAGGCTTGCTCAACCATTATTGATTGATTTTGTGGTAAACTTGCGGTGTGGAAAGCGAAATCTATTTCTATTGGGGGCCGGTTTACTTTGATCAAGTCTGTTCTTGGATCGGTGGGAAGTTACCTTATGTTTGTGTTTCTTACTCCTGTTACCGTTCTTCACATGTTGGAAGTTATGAGAGCTAATTTCTTTTCGGGGGGCGGATTTGGAGGAGAGGAAGATGCATTGGGTGAATTGCAACAAAATTCTAGCTTCTTATCAGGATGGTGGTCTTGGTGTAGGAAGTCCCTTTGTTTTTAATAGAGGTATGGTGTTTAAATGGCGTTGGTGATTCTTTCATGATTCTTAGCTTCTTTGGGTGGGAGCGGTTAAAAACATTATGGGTTTGATGGTGATCTTGCTACTTTGTCTCCTCGTCGGTCATATTCAGGACCGTAGAATAGTCTCATTCGTAAGATTGCTAATCTCAAGGATAGAGGTAGATTTCCTCAAACTTTGTCCGGCTAGAGTTGGAGAGTGTGCTCTTCCTAGTTTTTTTCATGATAAGTGGATCTCTGATAACTCTCTTGCAACGACTTTCCATAGAGTCTTCGCGTTGGATGTGCATAGAGGGAAATCTGCGAAAGAGAGATTTCTTCTAGGATGGGATCCGGGTAATCTTTGTCGGTTAGCTAGAGGTGTTATTGAGCAAAGTCAATGGGATGCGTTTATAGAAGTGGTTCAGAATGTTCGTCTCTTTGATAGATCTGACAGATTGGGTTGGCTCGCCGTTGTGTCAGATATGTTTTCTGTTTCCTCATCCAGTACCTTTATTGATCCTGATACTCTTGCTGATACTGATATTCGGTGTGATACTCGTTCGAACAATCAGGTTCCAATAAAACTTAATATACTGATGTGGAGGATCAAACTTGCAGGTATTCTAACTAGGGAAAGATTGTTTAATCGTGGTGTGGAGGTGTAATCAACCATGTGTCTTATGTAGTGCTGCAGTGGGGGCTATTAATCACCTATTTGTTGAATTTATAGAATTATTGGAGATTTCGATCTGTATTGCTATTTGGTGGGATGGTCGTCTGCCGGATAGGTTTGCTATTGATGATATCTGATGGGTTTTATACATAGCAAATAATCTTATGTGTGCATGCAACCCTAATTTTGAGGATCTATGTTTTCACTATTTGACATACAAGCATTGAACACAAAAACCAAAAACCCTAGGACATTACTATAATTTTCGAAATTAACATAAAACTAGGGTTAGAACACATACCTTGATTGTTATATTGTAATAACAATCAAATTCATGAAGATCTTAAACTTTGAGAGCAAGTGTCACACCTCTAATGGCTCACAAACACACCAAGCAAGAGGATGATTATGAGAGAGAGGAGAGAGAGGAGGTAATTTCTCAAAATTTGGGCTCTTCTAAGGTTTCTTGAAGTATCGCCGAAATCCATAAGGGGTTGTGTCCTTTATATAGTTGTTGGTTGCTTAGAGCCAAAGCTAGGGTTAAGATAAGGAAATCCAAATCCCTTTGCTTAAGGCCTAAGCAGCTTATGGATCCTCATCCTTAAGGCCTTGAACGAAATTTCTAGGGAATTCCCTATAGAATTACGTACATCCCTTCAGAATAGTCCAAGAGCCCAATTCCACAACTAATAATAAATTTCAAAACAACCCTTGTACTTTTAATTAATTCCTTTAATCCCAAAATTATTCCAAATTAATTTTTGATTAAATATCAATTAATAATATGATTTCTAATCAATATATAATATCCATATTATATTAATAAATCATTTATTTCAATTTATTAATCAAATTAATAAATTCTTCCTCTTCCTCAATTGATCATCCTGTCAAGTTGCTAGTGTGAAGGCAATCCAAAAGGATTGTGCTACTATCAATTCAAGTTCATACCAATCATAGTTATGGGCTTAAACACCTAATCCAACAGTCTCCCACTTGGATAAGTCTAATAAGTATAGTTGCAAGTATGACTTCAGAAATTGACTAGAAAATTGTAGCTCTCAAAGCCGTTGTCGAACTCTGGCCTAGTCAGTTACGTGTCCTTAGATAAGTGATCAAATATTCCTCCGTTCTACAAGAAATCGTAAGGACATGAGACATGGATTATAATCAATTTCTCTATCCAAGATTTATTTCTCGATTTCTGATTTATAATGACTGATATCAAACTACTAACTGAACACATCCATTCAGTCCAGGCTAGGCCAAGCGCTTTAGATTTCATCATCAAATCATCGAGTGGCCCATATATATATATATATATATATATATATATATATATATATATATATATATATATATATATATATATATATATATATTGCTTTTTCCCGTCATGATAAAAGGAATGGATAAACTTCGACTTATATGCTTGCACTATTTACTCATCAAATCACACACAACAATACGTTTTATAACATCAAGTTACTAATGCGTTTACGTATTATCAATGCACAACCGGATTGTAAACAACAACTTATATATCTCCGTTTCAAGAATATAAGATATTATCGTCTCAAAATTACTCGTGATAAAATCCATGAAGTAATTATCTATGCGTGGATTTATCTAATACTTAAAAACCCCATTTTCAAGTACTCATGAACATTGCAGCAAAACCATTGCTATGTCTAATCTCCATAGACAAACTACAATTCAATTCATGACAGTCTTGATTCACTACTTACTTCCAAAAGTATGATTGACTGTGGATGTTTGAATAATCCAATTATTCGGAAAGTAAAACATGCAAAGTGAAACACAATAATAAGCTAATTAACTATGGTCTCAAAAATATTGAATATAAATATAACACTTATTATTTAATCACCATATTAGTTATACTTTATTAATTGTATAATGTTTCGATTAATAAACTAAATTCTTTAATTAAACAATAAGCATACCATGTTCTAAATGTGCATACTATGTTTCTCTATGGTCCTTCCTTTGACAACATATCAATTGGACATAATCCCAATGATACTGATATCGCAATTCCAAATCCTTATTATAAGTGTGAGAATTCCAAATTCTTGTCACCACTAAATGTGTTAGAGTCTATGTGACATCCCCAATTTCACAGCCAAAAAGACCAACTTGTTTATGCTTAATTTGAAAATCAGAGTATACTTTTAAGGAAATATGTTGTGGAATTTGTTCCCAAAAATATGATAAAAAATTTATCAAAGCATTTCCGAAGAAATTTATTTTCATTATATTAAAAAAATCGGGATGACATTGTCAATAAATATCAAAAGCATAAAGAGAAACAACATAGGTCTTACAACATCTATTTAGTCTAGTGGCTTATACTCCATTGATCTCTCATCAGACCATCCCTCATGTGCTCTCTTTCCACTACCTGTATACAAGAAACTGAGTGAATCAGGCTTAGGAGCCTGGTGAGCATATAGGGTTTTCAACCCACAATAATTAGGTTCATTAATTTGGTCAAATCATTCAACCCGGTTATCCTTCACATTATGCTCACCTTACGTGTCCCTAGAGAATCTATTATAAGGGGCCTAGCCTAAGGATTTTCATCGAGGAGGACAACATTGCTTAGGGAATTCCTCAGCAATTCATCTCAAATAAGGCGACCATGAGGGGGATGGAGTACACCTGGTTAACACATAGTTCAAATAAACACCTACAGGTTGCGAGCCTGCTAGCATTCCACTGGACTGTCTAGAATAGTCTGTGATCGTCATGTATACCCCGCTCGATGATTGGATCATCGTAAACAGCGAGGCCTCTCATCATTCTATTTCATGACACATAAACTATTTCATCTACCCATGTTTTACCCAACATTTTCATAGATATAAAGTATTTATACAGTGTAAATCATTTAAAACATGTATAAATCGTTCATCCAGCATACATATCAAGAACACAGATAATATGCACTCATAGCACGTAATTTATATTAAATACTTCTTTTCTATGTGTACGATGAAATTAACTATACACTCACTTGTTAAGGTGGTGATTCCAACTTGGACAATGCTTCGCTTCTTAACAATATAATTTCCTTCGACGAAACCTAGTATTGTTAACACTAGATTTTAGTCTAATATTTATAGCGACTAATTACGAGTGTTATTATTTTATAATTGTTAAACAATACTTATCAACCACTATGTACAGACAGGGGCCAGACATGAAACACCGGAGGGCAAGACCATTTTGGCATTATAGCACTTTTGAAATCCAACAACCCTATGTGGCCCTTCAAACCAGATTCCCCGTACTGCGAGTAGTTAAAATATATTATAATAACACTTTAATTAATATATTTTTATAATATATATTTTTTATAAGTTCATAATAACAATAATCAATTTAAACCTAAACTATAATTAAAGTAGGGTAAGCATAACTCACTTATCGGGAGGCTTGCTGGAAACCGGACTCTATAGGGGCAGAACTTTCTGAGCCGAAAAACACTTTTTCTCACGGCCTTCTGGCGCTCCAGGGGCTTTCCTCTAGCACATAGAAGATACTAGAGGTTGGGAGGGCTTAGAAAGAATTTAGAGAGAGAGAGAGATGTAGAGAGAGAAAGAGAAATGGCTTTGGTATGGAAAAGAATGGAGACCCTTGCATGGTGTTTATAGATGGGCTAAGCTCGGTTGCGTTGGGCGTACTCCTCGGAGTACGCTGCATGTACTCACTACGCCTTGCGTACGAGACTACGTTCCACATAAGAAGGGACAGGTGGCGAGATTTAGGTGGGGCGATGTGGTTGATCCGGAGCCATGATTTGCAAGACCACGGGGTGTACAGTTTATGTACGTGGGGCGTACACTGTCCCTTATAACACCCTTATCAATTTTCTAAATTCCGTAACTTTCGCATACGAGCTCCACTTTCAACGTTCTTTATATCTATGCATAGGTAGAGACGTACTCTACAACTTTTATTTAGACTCCGTCGCCTAATTTTGACTTTATTTTTAAAGTTATATTTTTAACAGGCCGGGACAAGTAAAGCTCGTTAAAAATTCATAACTTTGTCATCCGACGTCCGTTTTCGTCTGTCTTTTTATCATTGAGCTCCTATTATCGAGATCTTCGATTCTCATTTAGGTTGCGTCGGCTAAAAATCGGTCGATCTAATATTCGAATTTCGGGCTGCATACTGTTATGCCAAATCTTAGAAAAATCATAACTTCTCATACGAAGTTAGATTTGGGCGTTCTTTTTGTGCATACTCTTAGTTTAACGTATACTACGACTTTCATTTAAATCACTAAGGCTAAAAAGTACTTTATCGTAAACTCACTTTTTATGTCACACAACGTCGTGTCGGTTTTGTCGCAAAACTTCGACAGGTCATAACTTCTTCATTATAACTTGGATTTCGGCATTCTTTATATCTCCGGAATCCTTGTCATGGCCACTACAACTTTCTTCATAGATACCGGGTTTATCTATTATTTTATTTTTTATGTTTATCTTCATTCTTAATTAATTATATCTTATAAATAAGTATAATGCATATAAAATCACATACTTCATATAATATTCAAGTAATTCCTTTTTATTACTTCAAAATTTGTTACAATTGTTGACCCTAACTATTACATCATCATACTAATGTTTAGCCTAGAAACATGAGCGTTACAGTCTAACCTTGCATTCAATATCCTTTTGTGATGACGTAACATCAAAATCACTGATACTTAGCCAATGATGTCACAAAATGCTCCATTGAAACTTATTACTTCAAACAGTTTCATGGTAAAGAAGTCGAAAATTCAAGATAATTCCTTGAACACCTTCTTGCATTAAGGTTCCTAACTCACATATAGATTCTAATCATCAACTCCCCTTATGGAAACCTTTCCATATTTCCATACGACAATCAATTCTGAATGAGAATAAATTACGAATAAGAATCACTTCCACTCAGAATTATGTGAATATGGTCCGTCCAAAAATCACTATACTTCCAACTGTCCACAAGCAACCAATCCTTTAAAATAAGCTCAGAATGTTCTTGACAGTTGTTCAATAACTTCAGTCATACCAAGTTCTAGTCCTTTTCCCTCTTAATTCCCTAGGCATCTGGAAAATCAGAACAAGTGAATATTATAGCATATGTAATCAATCTTATATCGGATGCATATGGGATTCAATGCTTAATGTCATAGATAAAGACATGATACTTGATCAGTCGCTTGCTATAATATTTCCATATATAGAATTTACTATGTTTAATCATTTCATCATGATATTCATATATGTCCTTGACTAAGTTCTTTCAAATCCAAACTTTTAGATATGAAATGAAGTATAAGTTTCCTCTCCCCTAAACCCTTTTGTAGTGAAGCAATTCCCAAATATTGCAATTTTGCAAATTTGAAATCTTTGTTTCCTACAACTAGTATTGGCAACCTGCAATACTTAGCATAATAATTATGCTCCCGCTAGCATAAAAAGTATGTTCCCGTTAACTTCGACTAGTATCTAGAAATCAACTGGGCCTTTTAGAAATCAACACTTTTGACTTTCTTAATAATGTTCAGGTTTCAGATATGTGGTGTTTTGATAAGTCTTCAGGCAGACTTCTCAAGATCATACACCTTCATTATATAGTATTTGTGTGTGTTCAAACCCTTTCAGAACTTATAGCAATATGTACTGAACGTACAAACTATTTGTAACGTCCCAAAATTCAAGACTAAAAAAAATTTCTTTTAATAAATATTACTTAAAGTAAAATCATCGATTCAAAACATAATCAAAGTAATAGTTTCCAAAACACATGTTTGTTATCAGAGTAAAACATTCCCAGGCTGACAAATCTATGGTGTGTGCCATGCAATCACCCCGAGCTCCATCATCCGCTACCGGAAGTACCTGAAACCAAAACTGAAAACACTAAGCACGAAGCTTAGTGAGTTCCCTACCCTACCACATACCATGCATAACCACATACTGCACATACTAGGCCACGCCCGCTATCCTGGGCCTCGCCCCTACCTTGGGCCTTGCCCGCTACAACGGCCCCGCCGCTCCAGGCCCCGCCTGGCTTCGAGCCCTGCTCGGATACATATTTATTTCACTTAGGCCTCGCCTGTTACAGGGCCTCACCCACTAACATATAATAGCACGTAAACATATCACATCACATCACATAATCTAAACACATACTAACGGATCTTGTCCTAAGGCCTCGCCTATCTCTGGGCCCCGCCCTTGTCCTGCTACTGATGAGTCATGGAACCCCGTCCATACTCCTGCTGATAGTGAGGTACGGGCCCAGCCTACCCTCACTCCTTCGCTAACTTGGGCCTCGCCCCTGCTCTGCTTCCACTGAGATGTGGAACACCATCCACACTCTGCTATTGGTGAGATACGGAACCTCGCCCACACTCACCTCCCTACTAGGAACATACAAGTATCACACAGACAACAAGTATAAACTATCACATAAACCATTCCTTGGGCACCCGCCCTCTATCATTGGACCTCGTCCCGAATATCATACTAGCATACTGTTCCTAGGGCTAACCCTCGGGTCTTCTACTCATAACTACATGGGCCGGCATTGTGGCCGTAGACCCATTCATACAAAGGCAAACTCACCTGCACTGGCTGAACCGGCTGATGAACCCACTAGCTGCTGCCCGACAACTCTCTGAACTCCCGCTCCACTCGCTCCCCGAGCTACCAATATCAATGCAACACTGAGTCTAACTGACTCCCGACAGACAACCAAGTCAACTCTAGTCTAAGTCAAAGTCCTGCTCAAAGTCAACCTTCCAGGTCAACCCTACTCGCCGAGTCTACATACTGACTCGCCGAGTTCATATGCTCCGGGTCCTTCCATTCGCGACACAACTCGCCGAGTCAGTCCATGAATCGCCGAGTCCAACGATTTCCGAGTCCTGACCTATCCAACTCACTGAGTCTCCACCCGACTCACTGATTCGAGTTTCAACTCGAAGGGTTTGGGGTTCCACGACCTGACTCGCCGAGTCCAAGAGCAGACTCGCCAAGTACAAGGCAGTCTTCATCCAACTCGCTGAGTTGTTTTTCCAACTTGTTGAATTCAAGCCCAACTCCATCCGACTCGACGAGCTGTTCATCCCACTCGTCGAGTTCCTCCTCATCTTCATGATACTCGCCGATTCCACTCAAAGGACTCGCCGAGTCCATTCAGATCTCCATACATGCAGAGGATTTTGAGTCATGCATGGACTCCAAACTGTAGATCTACCCTTCCCAAGCCCATTCCTCACATCAAGTTGCAAACTTTACGTATAGAGAAGGAGATCTAGGCAAAATACACCACAAAATAGGGTTTAAGGCAAGGAGGCTCCATAATCAACTCAAGGGCTGCTACTTTATGCTTCTCAAGACCATAATATGCTTAGATTTGAAGTAGCAACTTCAGATCTGGCTTCTAACTCAAAATAATAACATTATGGCTAAAAAGCCCCAACAACCACACATAGATCTAGGTGCAAAAAGGGTCCAGGAACTAGTTTATACCTCCAAAAGCTCAGAAATGTCTTCCCAATCCCGGATCTACAGCCCCCTTCTTGGACTCTCAAGATTCTTCTTCTTTCTCCAAGCTTAATGCACACTTGAAGGCAATAAATGGCTCAATCAATGGATATGACGGCTAGGGTTGGTATCCAGGGCTAAAGAGGCAGTAAGGAACCCTAGCAAGAAGATTAAGATGTTTATATAGGCTCCAAGTCCCGAATTTAGGGTTTTCCAAGCACAGACCAGACTCGCCGAGTCACCTTGGCCGACTCGCCGAGTCGGTCACTTACTCCTCGACCCGGATCCCGCTCGGACTCGCCGAGTTCCTCCTTGGACTCGCCGAGTCGCCCCTTAAAATTAATGTTTTCTTTCCTTTCTTGGCCTTCAAAACATTGGGTGTTACAACTCTCCCCCACTTAAACTAAACTTCGTCCTCGAAGTTTACTATGGCCCACCACCTGCGATCTGCAAGTAATACCCAACCAATTATTCCAACACCAGCTGCCTTCCCTCACTAGCCTTCCGCTCGGTCGTTCTGACTAACATTAATCCTTGCAGATAATCATCTCGGGTCAACCCTGACCCTGAACGTTCTGGAACGCAACTTACTCAACCGACATTCCTTCTGGTACTCACCGAGTACTGCACTGAACCCATAGGGGTTCTCCACTTCCTTCCTTACGCAATTTCCTTGCCTCCCCAAGGCAATGCTCCATAACCGACTATTTCCTCTACCACTGTGAAGACCCTATCTTCACCAATTCTATTACTCCCGCTACTTCCAGTACGGGTCATTATCGCCAGTATCCACTGGGCATTTCTTTCTACTATACTTTGGTGACGAGCACCTCACGATCAACTAACCGATTTCCACCATACGCTGCATACTCGCACTGCCACTGACTGGCAATTCTGCTGTTCCTCTTCTGACTTCCAGATGAACTGAGACCACCCATACTACTCAATCTATCATGCCATTCAGGCGCTACAATCCTGGGATCCTAGATCCCCTATCTTGACACTAAGGTCCTTACCAGGTCCCACCTGTGCTGCTAAAACTCACGAGCCTCACCCACGGGTCCCACCCACCTCTAACCTCCTAGTCCCACTAGTCTAACCACTCTCGCTCGAGCCTCGCCCACGGGTCTCACCCAACCATCCTACTAAGCAACCCTACTCTCAGGTCTCACCTACACTGCTAATCTCATACGGGCCTCGCCCACGGGTCATCACCCAACTATATTCTGGAGCAGCGTCTCCCAAGGTCTCACCTCTCTAGCGATATACATGCAAACTCCCTATCATTCTCATCCACTACCCATTCCTGACCCCTACCTAATCGCTAGGAGATAAGGGCCTCGCCCCAACTCCGCTAATCGAAGCTACCAAGGAATGCTACGGCTTACCCGTAGTCTTACATCACCATCCATTGCTGACTGCTAGTGAATGATACGGCTGTCCCGTAGTCTTATAACACTTCCACCACTGACTGCTAGTACAAAGGCACCCATGTGCCATTAGCTCTCAAGATCCTCATTCCAACTCCCTCGAGTCCTACGGGCGATCCACAACCTGAATTCCCAACCACGCACTAACCATTACCATCACACGCACTAGCTGATGGGGAGTTTCTCAAACTCCCAACCCTGAAATCCTCAATCCATCAAACGTTGAACTACTTCCTTTCCTTCTCGGAGGTCGCGCACTCATTATGGGTCTGCATGCTCCTGCCTTTGCACACTCGAAGGATTCTCCCCCACTTCGATCCTGCTTACCCCTTGTTACTCAATACTCAAGAAGGAATCCCAATCCTTGCTACCATTCCATAATCAGTCTGCTGAGGAACCCAAGCTTACCACAGCTAGGGATCTAACCAATCCATCTCTAACACTATACAACTCCGATCTAGCGAGACATACCAAGTCTCTCCCAAGCATGCTACAGTTACTGCATCCTATGTAACCTTCCCCAATAGGGCACATCCCCTCACTACCATTCGAATATCCAAGGTATGCAGATGGCATATAACTCGATCACAATCAACTGCTCAAAAAATACAATACTCATACCGATAATGATGCAGCACCATAACAATATAATCATGCACAAATAAAAGAACTGAAAACAGAAATTGCATACCTACAACGTCCGGTGCTGATCGCGCCTCTAAGGTAGTCATCTGAAGAGCTCTGCCTCTTACCGCAGGCGCCTCTGCACAGCCCTGACGGCCGTCTGTGATCCTCAAAGTTGCAGGGGCAGGTGCCATCACCCATCCTGCTGAAAACAAACTGGGGCACTGGGCCTTCTTGTGGCCCCGCTGGTTGCAGTGTAAACATAATAGGTCTGATACCTGTGAGGTGGTAACAATACAATCCCTGCTGAAATGACCAGTACTACCGCACTTGAAATAGCCAGACTCACCACCGCTACCACTCCTGCAGGCGCCCCCGTGCACTCTCCCACACTTCCCGCACCGGCTGCGGTCCTGATAATCCCTCGACCTCGAATCCGATCCCTTAGGCCTTTTTCCCGAACCTGCAGCTACCTGAACCTCATCCGGCTTCCTCTTCCGGATCTGCTCCAAATCGATTTCCCTCTCTCTAGCCCGAGAAATCATATCTTGGAGCGTCTTATAGTTGGATCTGCTCACGAACTCCCTGATGTCATCCCTCAACATCTCATGGTATCGGGCCTTCTTCATCTCCTTATCCACGACATACTACGGTACAAGAAGAGCCCTCTCCCTGAACTTGGCGGTGATCTCTGCCACAGTCTCAGTGGTCTGCGTCAAATCCTGAAACTCCCATGCCAACTGCTGCACCTCAATAATCGGCGGAAACTCCGCCCTGAGCCTGGCTGAGAAATCGCTCCAAGTCATTTCGTCCAACGCGACATCATCCCCCAAAGCATGACCAATCTCCTCCCACCAATCCCTCGCTCTGTCCTTCAGAAGACAGGAAGCGAGTCTGACCTTGTCCCCCTCAGGACACCGGCTCGTACGGAATGCGTTGGCAACATCAGCCAACCATCTGCTGCTAGCGATGGGGTCCCTAGCCCCATGATAATCTGGTGCTCTGCAAGCCCTGAACTCTCGAAATGTCAAGGTACGCGCTCCCATCAATGCCATCATCTCAATACGGAAGGCTCCCAGCCTCTCATCTAAAATCTTCAATATACCCTCCTTGACCATGCCAAAGATCACAGGAGTCTGATCCAGAATACTGTGCGTAACCTCGGTAGATATCAACTCCCTCATTTGCTCCTCGAGCTGCTCGACCCCTAAACCCGAGCCTGATCCCTCTCCGGCGTCTGATCCGCCCGTTGGTCTCTCTCGTAACGTCACCATGTTGAAAATATACCACAACTACTATCAGAATACTCATCACTGATGCGAGACCAACACACCCTACCAGGTTCCCGGTCTTGTCTCGGCCTTTCCCGAGTCGAGTACGGATCCTCTGCTTTCAGTAGTACGGGCCCATACTACCTTCCACATCTATTCGTACTTTCCTCAGGAATTGCTTTGACTCCACCAGGTCCCTTATCCACTACTACTGCTCCCAGCACTATCTCATCCTAGGCTTACCCTAGGAAAACCTCTGACTCAACTCAAACCAGTCCTCATCTGTTGAAGGTCTCCTTGTGATGCCAATTAGCCATCACCTGGATACCATCACATGTGACGAGGCTCAGATAATCCTTCAAGTAAAAGACTCGTCCCTACAACGGTTGGACTCAAACAAGAGCTGCGCAATAGGACCAAATCCAGCACTCTGAGATTATTCAACCCTGATCACATGTGACGTGGCGTATCCACTTAATGGCTAACTCCCATCACTCAAAATCCCATAATGCACAAAGCAAGCAGCATTCGAACAAGTGGAAAATCTAACCATAACAGACTCATGTAATCATATCCACATAGCAAGAAACTGAACTAGCATGCAACACAAACTCATAGATCCGCACAAACTCATAAACTCAGGCATAACCTAACAGGCTATCCTACTACTGTCTAATCAGCACTATCATGCAGCTCAAAAGCACAAATAACAGGCACATAAGGCATCATCCCTAGATCCTTAGTCCTATTCTAGCATACTGTTCTATTATCGGATAATCATAACATAAACTTGTATGGGTATTTTGGAGTACTTACTTGAGCTCGATTGATTGCATGCACCACACCCTTTTTCTCTTTTAAAAGTTCTTTCCTTTTTGAATTATTTTTGCTTTTCTAAAACTGTTTTCTTTCCCAAAACTCTCTTTTACAAAACAGTCTTTTCATTTTGAAAACTTCTATACCAATCCCTCAGTTTGAGTTCAGACACGCTCGAGAGCATGTCCGAATCCCTCAAACCAAGGCTCTGATACCAACTTGTAACGTCCCAAAATTCAAGACTAAAAAAAATTTCTTTTAATAAATATTACTTAAAGTAAAATCATCGATTCAAAACATAATCAAAGTAATAGTTTCCAAAACACATGTTTGTTATCAGAGTAAAACATTCCCAGTCTGACAAATCTATGGTGTGTGCCATGCAATCACCCCGAGCTCCATCATCCGCTACCGGAAATACCTGAAACCAAAACTGAAAACACTAAGCACGAAGCTTAGTGAGTTCCCTACCCTACCACATACCATGCATAACCACATACTGCACATACTAGGCCACGCCCGCTATCCTGGGCCTCGCCCCCTACCTCGAGCCTCGCCCGCTACAACGGCCCCGCCGCTCCAGGCCCCGCCTGGCTTCGAGCCCCGCTAGGATACAGATCCGTTTCACTTAGGCCTCGCCTGTCACAGGGCCTCGCCCACTAACATATAATAGCACGTAAACATATCACATCACATAATCTGAACACATACTAACGAATCTTGTCCTAAGGCCTCGCCTATCTTTGGGCCCCACCCTTGTCCTGCTATTGATGAGTCATGGAAGCCCGTCCATACTCCTGCTGATAGTGAGGTACGGGCCCAGCCCACCCTCACTCCTTCCCTAACTTGGGCCTCACCCCTGCTCTGCTGCCACTGAGATGTGGAACACCATCCACACTCTGCTATTGTTGAGATACGGAACCTCGCCCACACTCACCTCCCTACCAGGAACATACAAGTATCACACAGACAACAAGTATAAACTATCACATAAATCATTCCTTGGGCACCCGCCCTCTATCATTGGACCTCGTCCCGAATATCATACTAGCATACTATGCCTAGGGCTAACCCCTGGGTCTTCTACTCATAACTACATGGGCCGGCATTGTGGCCGTAGACCCATTCATACAAAGGGAAACTCACCTGCACTGGCTGAACTGGCTGATGAACCCACTAGCTACTGCCCGGCAACTCTCTGAACTCCCGCTTCACTTGCTCCCCGAGCTACCAATATCATAGCAACACTGAGTCTAACTGACCCCCGACAGACAACCAAGTCAACTCTGGTCTAAGTCAAAGTCCTGGTCAAAGTCAACCTTCAAGGTCAACCCTACTCGCCGAGTCCACATACTGACTCGCAGAGTTCATATGCTCCGGGTCCTTCCATTCGCGACACGACTCGTCGAGTCAGTCCATGACTCGCCGAGTCCAACGATTTCTGAGTCCTGACCTATCCAACTCGCTTAGTCTCCACCCGACTCACTGATTCGAGTTTCAACTCGAAGGGTTTGCGGTTCCGCGACCTGACTCGCCGAGTACAAGGCACTCTTCATCCAACTCGCCGAGTTGTTCTTCCAACTCGCCGAGTTCATGCCCAACTTCATCCGACTCGACGAGCTGTTCATCCCACTCGTCGAGTTCCTCCTCATCTTCATGATACTCGTCGAGTCCACTCAAAGGACTCGCCGAGTCCATTTAGATCTCCATACATGCAGAGGACTTTTGAGTCATGCATGGACTCCAAACTGTAGATCTACCCTTCCCAAGCCCATTCCTCACGTAAAGTTGCAAACTTTACGTATAGAGAAGGAGATCTAGGCAAAATACACCACAAACTAGGGTTTAAGGCAAAGAGGCTCCATAATCAACTCAAGGGCTGCTACTTTATGATTTTCAAGACCATAATATGCTCAGATCTGAAGTAGCAACTTCAGATCTGGCTTCTAACTCAAAATAATAACATTATGGCTAAAACGCCCCAACAACAACACATAGATCTAGGTGCAAAAAGGGTCCAAGAACTAGTTTATACCTCCAAAAACTCAGAAATGTCTTCCCAATCCTGGATCTGCAGCCCCCTTCTTGCACTCTCAAGATTCTTCTTCTTTCTCCAAGCATAATGCACTCTTGAAGGCAATAAATGGCTCAATCAATGGATATGACGGCTAGGGTTGGTATCCAGGGCTAAAGAGGCAGTAAGGAACCCTAGGAAGAAGATTAAGACGTTTATATAGGCTCCAAATTCCGAATTTAGGGTTTTCCACGCACAGACCAGACGCGCCGAGTCACCTTGGCCGACTCGCCGAGTCGGTCACTTACTCCTCGACCCGGATCCCGCTCGGACTCGCCGAGTTCCTCCTTGGACTCGCCGAGTCGCCCCTTAAAATTATGGTTTTCTTTCCTTTCTTGGCCTTCAAAACTTTGGGTGTTACACTATTTCTTGCCATTTCTTACAATTCGAACTATGAAAATGGATGTCGTAATCATATACGAATTTGAGAACGCAATTATCACACCTGCTAACCATAATGATATTAATTAGATTTAAAATATACTAGAGAAAGTGTTTCCTCATAATCATTTTCATGAACTGGAGCGAAACCTTTTTCCACCTAGATTTTATGGTGTATGCGTTCCTATCCATGTGAATTTATCAATTCTAAAATCAATTTTTGTTTTCCTTTCATGAACTGAACTTTGCTTATTCTTAATTTCATTCCATCTGGTAACACAAGGGCGTACTAGCGGTTTGACCGACTTAGCCTTATACATATAATATATATTAAACATTTAATTATATCTATTGTATAATTTATATTTTAAAACATTTTAAAATATTAAGGGTTACATCTTTTAATAAATTAAAATTTTATTTAATTATATTTAAACATTTTATGGATTTATTAATTATCTTTTAATTAATCACTTAATTAAATCCATAAGGATTTATTTTAAACTTTTCAAAATACTAGGATTTTAAATAATCTTTTAAATTTTGAAAATTAAAACATTTTAATCTAAATTTAAAAGAAATTGATTTAATAATTATCAAATAATTAAATTATTAAATCAAATAAGGATTATCTATTGAATTAAACAAATTAATTTTAACCTAATCTTTATCCCATGGATTTCGAAAATATGGGTAGGGATATTTCAAAATCTATAATTATCTAATTAAACTATTAACAAGATAATTACCAAAAATAACTACCTACTAAAAAACCCTTGATTTTCGAAATCTATTGCTTGGAGTGGAAGGCCGGCAAGGCTTTCAACCTTGCCTAATATTCAAACACCCTAGGGTTAGGAAACCCTAGATTTCGATTCCAAGGTGGCCAAAGGAAAGGATTTGAAAACCCTTTGGGATTTAAAAAAAAAACAGGGTTCTTTAACCCTAATTTGCGAAAATTAGAGGCCCTAGGGTTTAATAGCCACAAACCCTAATTTTTTCCAATTTAATCAATTGTTCCAAATCTAAATGAAAATAACAAATCATATGCTCTGATACCACGGATGGATTTTATATATAGAAAACAATCATATGTGTGCATGCAACCCTAATTTTCAGGATCTATGTTTTCACTATTAGACATACAAGCATTGAACACAAAAATTAAAAACCCTAGGACGCTAGTATAATTTTAAAATTTTACATCAAATTAGGGTTAGGATACATACTTTGATTGTTATACTGTAATAACAATCAAATCCTTGAAGATCTTAAACTTTGAGAGCAAGTGTCACAAGTGTCACACCTCTAATGGCTCACAAACACACCAAGCAAGAGGTTGATAATGAGAGAAAGAGAGAGAGAGGAGAGAGGAGGTAATTGCTCAAAATTTCGGCTCTTCTAAGGTTTCTTGAAGCATCACCGAAATCCATAAGGGGTTGCGTCCTTTATATAGTTGTTGGTTGCTTAGAGCCAAAGTTGGGGTTAAGATAAGGAAACCTTAATCACTTTGCTTAAGGCCTAAGCAGCTCATGGATTATCATCCTTAAGGCCTTGAAGGAAATTTCTAGGGCCTTACCTAGAGAGTTTCTTCCATCCCTTGAGAATGGTCCAAGAGCCGAATTCCACAACTATTAATAAATTCCAAAACAACCCCTGTACTTTTAAGTAATTCCTTTAATCCCAAAATAAATTCCAAATTAATTTCTGATTAAATATCAACTAATAGTATGATTTCTAATCAATATATAATTTTCATAATATATTAATAAATCATTTATTTCAATTTATTAATCAAATTAATAAATTCTTCCTCTTCCTCAGTTAATCATCATGTCAAGTTGCTAGTGTGAAGGCAATTCAAAAGGACAGTGCTACTATCAATTCAAGTTTATACCAATCATAGTTATGGTCTTATGCACCTAATCCAACAATCATAAGGTGGGCTGATTCTACAAGATTGAGGGTTGGTCGAAGAAAAAGCTTTTCACGCGGTGATTATCTCGACTTTTTGGTTTCTTAGGATTTTTAGAAGTAAATCTGTTTTCGACCCGACTATTCCTAGGAAATCCGATCTCTTTGACGCTATTGTAGAGAGGACATTTTTTTGGATTTCTAATAGGTCTACCAAATCTAGGATCGGATGGACTTATTGGCTTCATGATCCGATTCTAGCTTCTATTTTGATGTAACTGTTGTTTTTCTTTTCTAGCTTCTTGCTAGTTTTTTTAATAAAATCTTTTGTCATTCTAAAAAAAGAGGAGCGTCGAGGATTGCCAAGCCCGAATTTGACCAATACTGATCAATTTTCGGCAAGCACTCCTAATCGTAATCGGCTGCAGACCGCCAAACGATTAATCATCGACTAATCAGCCACCAAGGCCGATTTCTGGAAGACTGGTTAAAACTAAGATTAACAAAAATAAGCAAAAAATGAGAGATTAAAACATGGTGGCTGATTTCTGGAACACTAGTTAAAACTAAGATTAACAAAGATAAGCAGCAAATGAGAGATTAAAACATTAAATCACACCTTAACAAATGGAAAATGATATGAAAAACACTAAGAAATGCTCTACATACACAAGATCTATACATGGAATGCATGGAATACATCTGATCTAATGTAGATCTAGTGTTAGGTAGCATATCTAGCGTAAAAACTCTATTTATATCAAGTTCTGTTTCTGTAGTGGTCGGACAAAGAGACATATTAGTTCTCCAGTGGTAGGAGACAGGTGGATGTGGTGGTTAGTCGGATCTAACATGAAAATACACAAAACATCAGATGTATTGAGATTTGATGCAGATCGGGTGGTTCACTGGAAGGGAATAGAGAAATAGATGGATATGGTTGTAGATCTCGAAAATAGAGGTAGAGAATGATAAAGGTGAAGTCGTCAAAGAATGTAACATTTTTTGAATAGATGTCATATATAGAACAGAACAAGGCATGTGAACTCCGAAGAGAGTGAGGCGACGACGATGTCAGATCTAATCTGAAAATACACAAACACATAAGATCAGATGCACATCTGGCGGTTGATCGGAGAGAAAAAAGGAAAGAGATAGATGAGGTTGTACATCTAAAGATGTGGATGCAGATATGTGTAGTAGTCGGAGAAGGTAACGTCACTGAACTTGATGTGATAGAATATCAGAGCAAGGTAGAAGAACATTGGCAGAACAGTGGTCGTTGGTGGTGATGGTATTTCGGTTTGTGCTTTCTTCACAAAAGGTGGAAGAGTTTGAGAGATTTTAAAAATTCAAAGGGTAGATTTGATTGTAAATATGAATGGTATGTGTCTTTATAGAGTTAATGTTAAATTTACAAAAATACGTTTAATAAAATGATTCTTAAATTTTATTGCTTCTCCTTTGATTTTAAACACACACACACACACACACACAAACAGAGAGAGGAGGATTCAATAGAAAATACATAAACTCTAAATACCCTAGAAATATTAATCGAAACACATAAAAATAAAATACTTGAGAGTTTATGCATTTTCTATTGAGCCCCCAATATATATATATATATATATATATATATATATATGTGTGTGTGTGTGTGTGTGTGTGTGTGTATATATATATATATAGATATATATTCGGCAAGAAAGACATAATTGATAAAAGAGTAAGAAGTGTATCATTTGCAAGATTTTTGGTGAATCATTAGATACATAAAAATGATCTGATTCACAAAACAAATCTGATAAAAATGCATCGATGATTAACTAAAGTTGTTCGAAAAATGTTTCATATATATATATATATATATATATATATATATATATATATATATATATATATATATATATATATATATATATATGTAACGTCCCAAAATTCAAGATTAAAAATTTCTTTTAATAAAACATTACTTAAAGCAAAATCATCAATCCAAAACATAATCAGAGTATTAATTTCCAAACATATGTTCAGTATCAGAGTAAGACATTCCTAGGCAGTCTAATCTATGGTGTGTGCCATGCGATCACCCCGAGCTCTTCCCTCCGCTACCGGAAGTGTTGGGTTTTGAGCATTCTAACACTCCTAAGTGTACACACAACCCTAAATACCTTGGATCTATGTTTTCTCTATTATACATACAAATATGAACATCCAAGGTATTATCCTAATCTAGCATACAAAACAATGAATATAACAAGATAGAATACATACCACTTTCATGTAGAAAGTCTTCATGAAGGTTGGGTGCCAAGTGCCTCAAGTGTGACACCTCAAATGGTTCACACAACACCAAATACACTTGGAATAACTTTAGAGAATTCTACACTTCATGAAAATCGGCTAGCCCTTCTTTTACACACACTAGTGGCCGATTTTGGTGAATAATATGATGCTTATATATTGTGTTACAACTAGGGTTACACCATGTAAACCCTAATTGTCATGACCTTTCATTTCCATGACCCATGAGTTATGTAACCTCCATGGAGCATCCATGGAGCATCCTATGGATTTAACCCAACTTGATTATCCATGGAGATTTGGCCCACTATATAAGTTTTGGATAATTTGCACAATCAACCCATATATTTAATTAGTCTTCTTTTGATCACACAATTAATTCTTGATCAATACTAATTAAATATTATTATTCTCATTATTAATATACTAGAACTTATAACATATTAATAACCATAAGTGTCTTATTTCTCTCATTTAGTCTATCCAAGTGCATGATGCCATGCAACCCAAATGGACCATGCAGGGTCGGGTCAAGTCTTACTAATTATAGTTATGGACTTAGACATTAATCCAACAGTCTCCCACTTGGATAAGTCTAAAACTATTATTGCGTATGACTTCAAGAATCGACTGGCAATCGTAGCTTTCAAAAGCTTCTGTCGAACTCTAACCTTGTAGATGAATTCTGACCTTTGTCAATGACTTGTCCAATAGATAAGGGATCATATATTCCTCCATTCTAGATATCATATGGACTGAGACATGGATTATAATCATTCTCCATGTCCATTTGTTGTTTCCCGATTTCCGATTTATGACGACTGACTAAGCGATCAAATCAAATCAGTCCTGGCCCGGCCGAGCACTTCCATTTGTCATCATCAAATCATCGAGGGGCCCACAGATATCGCTTTTATCCTGAAGGTAAAAGGAATGGATAAACTTCGACTCATATGGCTTGTTCTACTACTTGTTGAATCATACACAAAGACATGTTTTATAACATCGAGTTACCAATGCGTTTTCGTGCAATCAATGTACTATCAACTCATAGTAACAACTCATATCTCTAGGTTTGAAGAATATAAGATATTATCGTCTCATGATCACTCGTGATAAAATCCATGAAGTGATTCCAATGAGGGCGGGTTGAATCGAATACTCAGAACTTATGAGCACTCATGAGTGTTGTAGCCCTTTGTCCAACATCTTAGACCTCTACAACCCAACTCATGACAGTCTTGATTCATATCTACTTCCAACATATAACCGACTGTGGATGGTTTAAATAACTTAGTCAAACAGAACAATGACCTAGTTATTCTGGAAGTCAAAACATGCAAAGTGAAACACAATAATAATCGAATCCAATATGGTCTCAGAACTTATGAATATAAATAAAACACCTTTTATTTATCACCATATGATTACACATTATTCATTGTATACTGTTTCAGCTATCACTTTATTCTTGAATTTAAAACAATAGTTGTCCCATGCTCCAAGCATGTACACTACGTTTTCTAAACACTAGTCATGCCATACACCAAGTATGCATACTATGTTTTTCTATGATCTTTACTTTATGAAATAGATCAATTGAACATAACTCCAATGATCCTCTTTCACAATCCCAAATCCTTACTGCAAATGCAAGAATTCCAAATTCATGCCATTAACTGAAATCTGTTAGATTCTAAACTTATATGCATTGATCATCTTGTAATGATTATGCACAAAGTCAGAAAGACCTGACAACAACCATTACAGAGCATTCCAAAGGAGATCAACTCCTTGGAAACATCCTTATTGCATCAAGTTTCCTAATCTTACACAGACTGAATAATTTCTAATTTTGAAACATTTCCATATTCCATTTTGACTATCACTTCTGAACAAGAGTTGCCTCCTTACAGAATATGTCAATATGGTCGTTCCAGAATTATGACTATACTTCCAACTGTCCTTGAGCAACCAATGTTTGGTAAACCTTAGATTGTCCTCGACAATTGCTTAATCCTTTTAGTTATATCCAGTTCTAAAACTTTTCCCTTCTTAATGCCCCAGGCATTTGGAAAATTTTAGAAAGGATGAATATATCACATGTAATCGATCCTATATCCGAAGCATATAGGACATGATTCATGATGTCTTCACATAAAGACTAAACCAGTCTTTTGCTATAACATTTCCATTTATATTTGCCAAGTTCTCATAATTCAGATTATGAAAAGGGATGCCGTAATCATAATCAAAATTTAGAACGCAAATAATGGATCCATATATAGAATTTCCTTATGTTGAGCCATTCCAACATGAAATTCAAATATATATATATATATATATATATATATATATATATATATATATATATATATATATATATATATATATATCCTAGACTAAATACGATTAAAACCTCAATCTAAGCTTTTAGATTTGAGATGAAGTATAATTTCATCTCCCTTAATTATAGCAAAACAACTCTTTCCCAATTAAAACTTTTTGTTTTCTATAATTAACATTGCTAACTTGCAATACTTATCATAATTATCATGCTCCCACTAATATGATGATTATTAGCATGACACTTACGCTCCCACTAGCTTTGACATGTACTCAAAAATTAGCTAACTTTCTTACCAAAGTTCAGATTTCTGATACTAGATTGTTTTGATAAAACTTTATCAAAATCATACACCTCTTTTAGATAGCTCACAGGTGTGTCTAAACAATTTCAGAACTATGAAAAGGGATGTCGTAATCATAGTCTTAATTGTTTAGACCTTTTCCACTTCTCACAAGTCCATGTTAGTGTGCCGGTTAACCACACAGCTCCACTAACGACTTTGACAATGCAAATATCACAATTTCTATCTACTTCAAATCAACTTGGTGGAAGTGTTTCCTCACCATAATTTTCATGAATCGAATAGAAACCTTATGACACTTAGATTTAATGGTGTATGTGTTCTTATCCATGTGAATTGTCAAAACCATAGTCACAAGACGAGGATAATGACAAATTCAAACTCATATGGACTGAACTCAATCTTAATTTATTGCCACCTGGCAGCTCAAGGGCCTACCATTGCTTCCAAGTTGTTGTGCAACCAATTGAAAACTCTAAGAACTCATATGCAAAGCCAACTTTAATTGGAATGGGCATAGAATATGTCAACACGATAGGTTATAAACCTCAAGTCGTGTGCTAGTGAAGAACATCAGGTTTTAGTCTTGATTAGTTCTTGAGACTTTCAAGTACCTTTAAGACTCCCACTGTCCTCTTGACATATAAGACTTTCTTGTCAGATATTCAAGAGATAGTGTGCATTCTAATCAAGACAAACACTTCACACAATTGGCCTTAGTTGGTCTTTGTTTTATCCAAAACATCACAACTTACCAATTTCAAATGTACAAGAGTTGAAAACTTTTACTCTTACATTTGACAAGTGTTTTAAACCTTCTTTAAGACATTTCACTCAAGTTACAATCTTGGAGTATGACTCTAAGACTTGTATTGGAACGAAGTATGACTCATCTTCTTGATTTAACCATTTCAACAATTCATAACTCCTCTTCTTAGTCATAATAATGCACTAAGATTCCCTTAGAGAACTAATTGTGATATGGTTTCTTAATCATTAAGATGATCACAAAAACTGATACTAAAGTACTCTCCTATCTTTTCAGATTTGAGAAACTTTTATCTTTCTGCCTAATTTGATTCTTCATATTCGCTTTGCCATACATTGGAACCTTTTTCCAGTGTCTCAGAATTTATACTTAAGCTTGTAAGTATAACCATATTTACTAAACCTTAGTAAATAATGACGAATAGTCTTATCGATCTTTTGTACTGGACTTAACCAGTGCACAAGAATGTGTACTCGATCCCTTAGTCCTTCACTTGACTTACACATCCATGTGAACAAGTAGTTAGTCTTAATTTTTTTTCAATGCTTGAAAGATCTCATTCATCATGCTATATAACTTGCATGATTCCAAGTTTCGGTCCAATTGAAACTTGGGTGATGAGGATCTTTCCTTATTTGGTAAATTTAGACATTACCACAAATGATAGAATCAAATTCACTTTCCAATATTGCTATCAGTGGAATCATATAAGCAACAATTTTCCACAAACGCCATTGTAAGGATACATAAAATAAATAAAACAAAAAATTTCCTTTTATTTTAAAAGTTTGCAGAAAAACTTATCCTTACAATCAATATGAAAACTTGTTGTTATCTATTCCTAAGCAATATCTCATAACTCCTAAGAAGTAGCTCAAGAATCCGATCTTCAAACTATGCGATAGAAATCCATCTACACGATCAGATTCAACATATTCTTTCTTTAAGTTCCTTCACTTTTCTTTGATTCTTAAAACATCACCATGTGACCCAGTCACATCATGTATCAAGAATCTCAGAATAGAAACTTAGCAAAGTTAGATAGTGGACTTTACCTGAAGGGCACTATTACCCTTAGGTAATAGTACATGGGACAATCTCAGACTTAGCCTTTCTCTTTACCATTTGGTCAACCAAGTTGACTATGGCCAATCCCTTTCCATAAGGAAGAGAATGCTTTTCTGGATTTCCTATGTCACTATTGTCCTTGTCCATAATGTTTTGGGAAGTTGATCTCCTAATAAAATTTGCTTTACTAGTACACCAAATCATTTCTGATTTAGCAGCACCAAGAAAATTGATAAGATCATTAAGGGTCTTGTCATAGTCTGTTTCATAGGAGTCCCAAAAGAACTCACTATGGGACTTAGAAAGTAGTTGAGCCACCAACTTTCTCAAGACTTTGACACCCAACTCTCCCGGCTTGTCAATATGTGACTACATCTCCAAGATATGATCATACATAGACCTTTGCTTGCCAATAGGGCTTGAGTGACCTTAAACTTTTCAAGAACTTGTGGGTTGGGGAGAATAATCGAAGGAGGTGAAAGAAGTATGATTTCCATGGGACATAATCTTCATTTAGGAAATCTTGTTTCAAGAGATTTGGGGAGATCATAAATGTCTAAACCAGACATCTTTTGGGAGATATTCAAGATAGTTGATCTAAAGTCCTTAATATAACACCCAATATGAAATATTAAGGCTAAGACCCTACAAACTATTTGATAACTTAGAAAAGGGATGTCGTAATCCAAGCTATAAAACATTTGAAGGTAGGTGAATGACGATTCACCAATTTCCACCAAGATAAAAGAAATGTATTATTAGGTTTTAATTGGATTTGAAACTCCTAGATCTTTTGAGATTCATTGAACTATTCAATGGCATGTTTCAATCTCGAGTGTGCCCTTCAGGTTTTGTGACTAGGTGTGAAGTAACCATGCAAATTACTTGGTACCCTTAAGTGTTTACCCCTCAATCGATGTGCCGATTAACCACACACGCTCCATCGATACTATGATAAACATTAAGTTACCCTTTGCCTACCTTGTTAAATACGAGTTAGTGTGCCGGTTAACCACACACGCTCCACTAACCGACTTAAACAAAGTGCAAAGTGTAATTTCATGGATTAGCACCTTATTCACATTATCCTAAGTAACTAAGATTGGGTCTTTCTAAGTGTTTAATTACTTAGTATTTATCATTAATACTTTTCATCAAGGGAGAATTATAGTCCTTGTCCTACCCGTTCGGCTAACGACCCTCCACCAGTCAAGGAAGCGGTGGGTGAGAGTGGATACCCATTAAACTGCCATTTTATAGGCAGTAACCTTATACCCCCCTTATAGACCGGCTTCGTGAATGAGGTCTACTAACGGTAAGACTGATTTGCTCTTATACATATATATAAATATTATTAACTTATATTATTATAAAGTATAAATGTTGAATTTTAACTTTTAAAATTCTAAGGGCTAACTGGGAATTAAAGTATTCATAAGTGCAAACTTTTCAAATTCCAAAACTTGAGGGCAAGTTTTGAAACTATTCAAAACTAATTAATTCCATAACTTATGTGTTTAAAGTAGTTTTAATTAAAAACTCTTCAAGTTCCATAACTTGAGGACAAGTTATGGAAGACTTTAAATTATTAAAGAATGTAACTTTTTCTTTATTTTGTAACTTATGGAATTAATTATGGTTACATATTTTATTACTTAATGAAGTGACTCTTGAACCTCCATAACTTGAGGACAAGACTCTTCATTTTTGTAACCATTGCCAAGTTTTATGAGTTTTATGAAACTTAAATGTGACTTTTCATATAACTTGAGGACAAGTTACAAAAACACATTTTAGAATCAACTCTTAGATTAATTTGGATTGAAAACAACTATTTCACACAACTTTTCTATTAATCTAAGCAACTCATAAGAACAAGATAATTCAAATCAAACTTTTTCATGTAATTAGTCTAAACCTTAAAATAATACAAAACATGAATCTATTGACAATTATCTTTGAAATTGGATTAGCATGAACATTACCACATCAAAAACGAGTTTATAAGTCCAAAAACATATTAGGGGTAATGTTCCTAGTCCAATTCCAGCCAAAAAAGTCGAATATATGCTGTCTAGGGGTCCAACTCGTCGAGTGCACGAACCAACTCAGCGAGTTGGATGCATTTTGCCTTGGACTCGGCGAGTCCATCAGTGGACTCAACGAGTCTGCTGGGCAGACAGCATCAAAACTCGATTTTTCAGCTACTTTTGCAAGTATAACAAGAAAACAAGCTTAGGCTATGATACCACTATTGGGTTTTGAGCATTCTAACACTCCTTAGTGTACATGCAACCCTAAATACCTTGGATCTATGTTTTCTCTATTGTACATACAAATATGAACATCCAAGGTATTATCCTAATCTAGCATACAAAACAATGAATATAACAAGATAGAATACATACCTCTTTCATGTAGAAAGTCTTCATGAAGCTTGAGTGCCTAGTGCCTCAAGTGTGACACCTCAAATGGTTCACACAACACAAAATACACATGGAAAAATTTTAGAGAATTCTACACTTCATGAAAATCGGCTAGCCCTTCTTTTACACACACTAGTGGCTGATTGTGGTGAATAATATGATGCTTATATAGTGTGTTACAATTAGGGTTACACCATGTAAACCCTAATTTTCATGACCTTTCATTTCCATATGTAACCTCCATGGAGCATCCTATGGGTTTAACCCAACTTGATTATCCATGGAGCTTTGGCCCACTATATAAGTTATGGATGATTTGCACAATCAACCCATATATTTAATTAGTCTTCTTTTGATCACATAATTAATTCTAAATTAATTCTTGATCAATACTAATTAAATATTATTATTCTCATTATTAATATACTAGAACTTATAATATATTAATAACCATAAGTGTCTTATTTCTCTCATTTAGTCTATCCAAGTGCATGATGTCATGCAACCCAAATGGACCATGCCGAGTCGGGTCAAGTCTTACCAATTATAGTTATGGACTTACACATTAATCCGACAGGAAGTACCTGAAACCAAAACTGAAAACCGTAAGCACGAAGCTTAGTGAGTTCCCCAACCTATCACATACCATGCACATCCACATACTACACATACTGGGCCATGCCCGCTATTCTGGGCCTCGTCCCCTACCTCGGGCCTCGCCCACTACAACGGCCCCGCCGCTCCAGGCCTTGCCTAGCTTCGAGCCTCGCTCAGATACAGATCTGTTTCACTTGGGCCTCGCCTGTTACTGGGCCTCACCCGCTAACATATAATAGCACATAAACATATCACAACACATAAGCCAAACATATACTAATGGATCATGTCCTAAGGCCTCGCCTATCCTGGGCCTCACCCTTGCCCTGCTACTGATGATTCATGGAACCCCATCCATGCTCCTACTGATAGTGAGATACGGGCCCAGCCCACACTCACTCCTTCCCTAACTTGGGCCTCGCCCCTGTTCTGTAGCTAATGAGATGTGGAACGCCATCCACACTCTGCTATTGGTGAGGTACGGGACCTCGCCCACACTCACCTCCCTACCAGGCACATACATGTATCACACAGACAACAAGTATAAACTATCATATAAACCATACCTTGGGCACCCGCCCGCTATCATTGGACCTCGTCCTGAATATCATACTAGCATATTGTGCCTAGGGCTAACCCTTGGGTCTTCTACTCATAACTACATGGGCCGGCATTGTGGCCTTAGACCTATTCACACAAAGGGAAACTCACCTGCACGTGCTGAACTTGTTGATAACCCCTATAGTTGCTGCCCGGCATGTAACGCCTGTGTTTCTGGGCTTTTCATTAATGTTGATATAATAGTCTAGGTTAACCTTTGTAACCCATTTTGAAATAATAGAAGTGTATTATTTGAGTATTATGTGTTTTGTGCTTAATTGCTTAATTATGTGATTTGATTAATTAAGAAATAAAAATAAGCGTCAAAATTGAAGTGTAAAATAAACTCGATATCTTTACATAAAGTTGTAATGGCCGAAACGAGGTTTCCGAATATATATAGAACGCCCAAATCTAACTTCGTATGAGGAAGTTATGATTTTCTGAAGTTTCGACTTAGCGGTATGCAGCCCGAATACTCGATTTGAGATCGAGCGATTTTTAGCCGAAACAATCTAAACGAGAATCGAAGATCTTGTTGTTAGTAGCGAAACGATGAAAAGTTAGGCGAGAACGGATGCCGGACGATGAAGCTATGATTTTTATAACGAAGTTTTCCTATCCCAGCCTACTAAAAATAAATAATAAAAATCAAAATAAAAATTAGCCAACGGAGTCTAAACGAAAGTTGTAGAGCGTAGTCTCACCTACGGGTGGATATAAAGAACGTCGAAAACAGAGTTCGTATGAAGAAGATATGGATTTTTGAAGTTTATTAAATAATTAAAATATATAAATTTAATCTTTAATTCAGATCTATATCCGAAGGAGTCACCGATCTGATCCGAAGTACGCCCAGCGTACAACAAAGCATGACATGGCTCGCACTCGAGTTCTTCGGATGACGCATGCAATGACGATTTCGGAGGAGTACGCCCAGCGTACTGTGAGGCCTCAGCCTCCTATAAAAGGGATGCGAGGGCAGCCGAGAGTTTTGCTCTTTTTCTTTTCTCTCTTTCTCGTTCTGCATTGTTTTGTGTGCCATTTATACCCTGAAGCCCCGGTAATATTCCCGAGCCCCGAAGCAAGTTTCGAAGCCCCGAAGATCCCGAGAAGTGCGATTCCCGAGTCGAAGCTCTTCCCGCGAGGAGCCCGGTTTTTTGTGAAGATCTTCCAGATCTACCAAAGAATACTACTTCTGCAAGTCGTAGTGCTGTCCGATCATCTTCTGATCAAGTGAGTGTGTAGTTACTTTCTTCTAACGCATAATTATGAAGTATTTTATACGAAATACGTGTTATGTGTATAATTTTGTTGTTATGTGTGTGAATGTATATTCACTCTCTTCTATCTCATAGATCTGATTTATTTTCTATGAAATACGTGTTATGTGGGTGTGCCTCATCTGTTATGTGGAATATGTATTGAATGAAAATGCTATACAGGTTTTAAACTATGTATAAAAATATATATTTTTATCTACTAATATGTTGGGTAGAACATGGGAAGATAGTTGATGTGTGATAAACAGATGAGAGGCCTCGATGGTGTTGTTGTTGATCTAGTTATTCAGCGGAGTATGGATAACGACCACGGACTCTTTCTAGACAGTCCACTGGAACGCTAGCAGGTTCATAACCTGTCGGTGTTGTGAACGATGTGTTCACCGGTGTACTCTATCCCCCTCATGGTTACCTTTAGGATATCTATTGTTGAGGAAACCCCTTAGCAGTAATGTCCGTCCCGATGAAAATCCTAGATTAGGTCCCTTGAGATAGATGTTGTTTTAGGGACGTAAAGTGAGGATAACGGGAATGGGTAATCGGGATATCGTTGGTTGGTGAAATTAAATATAATTTATTTATTGTGGGTTGAAAACCCTATATGCTCACCAGGCTCCCAAGCCTAACCCACTCAGTTTTATTTGTATTACAGGAAGTGGCGCAAGGGCATAAAATGGATGAATCATCGAGTTGTTTTGTTTACAAGTCTGCATATGTATATATTTGTTGAATGACTTGTAATGTTATCGTTTATGCTTTATGGTCTGTATCAGAACATGACATCCCGAGTTTTGATTATATAATGAAAATGCATCTCTTGATGAAATGCTTTGATAAATAATATTTTATCATATTTTGTTTTGGGAACAAATTCCACAACTCTTTTAAATCAAAAGGATTTACTCTGAAATTATTTTAAAAAGCATAAATGAAATCAGTCTTTTCTGGCCGTGATTTTGGGGATGTCACAGTTGGTATCAGAGCATTAGTTTAAGCGAACTAGGAATTTGTAGGATTTGTAGACTTAAACTTAGTATGCTAAGTGGAGATTGTGAGATGTGTGTCTGTTAAATTTTAGACACGAGCACTAGTTATTTTAGGAAACTTGCCTAAAATGCTTTTATGTGCTAAATGTTATATGTTGCCATATCTGATATTATTTGTTCGGATCTACGGTTTGTTGCCAACCGGATCTGAAGGTTTATGTGTTTACGATTCTAAGCGTATATATACGATATTAGAACTAGCATGTAATCGTTTGGAGTACTAAGGATGAATTGTAATCTTATCGTTAAAGAGGATCTAATTTCACCTTATTCGGTGTATAGATCAAAAATGGTGAGAACAAGAAGCGGAGTTGGTAATGCTGATGAAAACAGGAATCAACTGCCTGTAAATGAGCAAATACCTATTGTAGCAGCAGCACCAGAACCAATAACGATGGCTGGGGTGCAAGCCATGATTCGGGCTATGTTAGCCGAACAAAGGGATGAAATGCAACAGATGTTGCATGATAATAGGGATGAACCTATCATACCTATTGAGGAACCTGAATTGATTCCCGAGCAATCGGAGGAAGGGAACAATAGTCGCATGGTGAGTCAAGTTGGGACTCAAGGAGAACGAAGGAACGATCCGGAAAGGAGAAACAACAAGGATGGGCGAATGTACAAGAACTTCTTAGGTGCCAAGCCACCAAGTCTTTCTGGAAGCCCGAAGCCTGTTGAGATTATGGATTGGATCTCCGAAATGGAAATGGTATTTGAAAGTTGCGACTGTAGCAACAAACAGAAGACTGTCTTTGCAGTTAGACAACTGAAGACCGGAGTCTTGAGTTGGTGGAAGTTATTGGCAGATACTATGCCACGAGGAGAAGCCCTAAAAATGTCATGGGAAGAGTTCTTGGAGCAATTAAGGGTGCAGTATTGTTCAGAGATAGATCTGATTGATCTGAACAATGAGTTCCAAAACTTAAAGAAGGGGAGGATGAGCATAGACGACTTTGCTACTGCATTCACTGAGAAAATGAAGTTATTTCCGTACCTAGTGCCAACGGAACTCTCCAAGATTGAGAGGTTTGCTAATGGACTGCCTGCCGACTTTGGTCCGACAGTCAAGATGGCAACTACTCTGAAAACAGTTGTTCGTGCAGCTAAGAATGTGGAGGCCCAACAGAAGGAAAACGGTCTGGAAAGGATAGAGGGTGGTGAAAAGAGGAAGTTCGATGGAACTTCAGTGTCCAATAAGAAAAACAAGTTCTCACAGTCTGGTTCGAGGGGAAGCGGAGGCGAAGCCAAGTGGTGCGACAAATGTAAGAAGAAGCATCATGGAAAATGTGAGGTAGTGGCCACGTGCTACAAGTGTGGAAAGCCATGGCACTATGCCAATGAATGTACCCTCGCTAAGAAATTTTGTTATGGTTGTGGTGAGGAGGGACACATGTCGAGGGACTGCCCGAAGAAGAAGGACGCAGCTAGACCCAACATTCCGCCAAAGTCGAAGGCGAGAGCATTCCAGATGACACTGGAAGCTGTTAAAGATGAAGCTGATGTCACTTCAGGTACCTTTCTCGTTAACAAATTGCCTGCCCAAATTTTATTTGATTCTGGAGCCAACTACTCCTTTATATCGCATGAATTTGGTAGAAAGCTAGCTTTGCTTGTTGATAGACTAGATAATGCTTTATTAGTCGAAGTTGCTAGTGGCAAGTTTGTACCTATTAGTTATCGCATGAAAAACATCTTAATTGATCTGAATGGGAAGAAGTTCCACGAGGAATTATTGCCTATCGAACTTAACGGTTTCGACATCGTGTTGGGAATGGATTGGCTTAGCGCCAATGACGCCGAGATATTGTGCAAGAAAAAGATAGTCAAAGTAAACCCACCTGGGAAAGAATCGTTTATGGTGTATGGAGATAAACGCAGAGTAAATTCTGGAATCATTTCATTGATGAAAGCCAGAAAGTTTTTGGCTGAATGATGTACATCGTATCTAGCATTCGTGATCGATGCCAAAAAGGAGAAAAAGGTGATGCAGAGCGTTCCTGTCGTATGTGATTATCCGTAAGTATTTCCCGAAGATCTTCCCGGATTACCGCCTGATAGACAAGTGGAGTTTAGAATAGACTTGTTGCCAGGGACAACGCCAATAGCAAAAGCACCTTATCGATTAGCACCGACGGAGATGAAGGAGCTGATGATGCAACTTCAAGAGTTATTGGACAAAGGTTTCATTAGACCTGGTTCATCGCCCTGGGGAGCTCCGGTGTTATTCGTGAAGAAGAAAGATGGAAGTATGAGGATGTGCATTGATTACAGAGAGCTGAATAAAGCAACGATAAAGAATAGATACCCGTTGTCGAGGATGGATGACCTGTTCGATCAACTACAAGGTTCAAGTTATTTTTCAAAGATCGACCTGAGGTCAGGATATCATTAGCTGAAAGTAAGAGAGCAGGATATAGAGAAGACTGCATTCAGAACACGATATGGACACTACGAGTTTTTGGTTATGTCGTTTGGACTAACCAATGCTCCAGCAGCATTCATGGATTTTATGAATAGGTTTTGTAATCCGTTCCTTGATAAATCCGTGATAGTGTTCATTGACGACATTCTGATTTACTTGAAGAGCCAAGAGGAGCATGGCAGACACTTGCGAGAAGTGTTAGAAGTCTTGAAGAAAGAGAAGTTGTATGCTAAGTTCTCCAAATGTGATTTCTGGACTCGAGAATTCCAATTCTTGGGTCACGTGGTCAACCAAGAAGGTATAATGGTCGATCCAACAAATATTGAAGCTGTAATGAAGTGGGAACAACCAAAAAGTCCCACGGAGATCCGAAGCTTTTTGGGATTAGCCGGATATTACCGAAGGTTTATCCAAGGCTTTTCTTCGATCGCTAGTCCATTAACAGCTTTGACCCACAAAGGAGCTACTTATGCTTGGAGTAATAAGCATAAAGAAGCATTCAAGAAACTAAAGAAGAAGCTATGTGAGGCACCGATTCTTTCTCTACCCGATGGGGTTGAAGACTTTGTTGTTTATAGCGATGCGTCTGGTGTTGGATTGGGTTGTGTTTTGACCCAAAGAGATAAGGTGATCGCATATGCGTCTCGACAGCTAAAAGAGCATGAAAAGAACTACCCGACTCATGATTTGGAGCTGGCAGCGGTAGTTTTCGCTCTGAAAATATGGAGGCATTACCTCTATGGCACGAAATACAAACTTTTCACTAATCATAAGAGTCTCCAATATCTCTTTAATCAGAAAGAATTGAATATGAGGCAACGACGCTGGCTAGAGTTACTTAAGGACTACGACTGTGAGATACTTTACCACCCCGGTAAAGCTAATGTTGTTGCTGATGCTCTCAGTCAGAAAGTCAATCTTGAAAGTAAAAGGCCAAGAGCGTTGAGAATTGAAGTTGTCTCGACAATTGTGGAAAGTATAAAGAAAGCTAAAGAGGAAGTTTCTGAGAAGAATGACCGAAAGGAGGAACGTTTGGGCAAAACGTTGGTGTTCGGTATAAATAGTCATGGACTGAAGGTGTTCCAAGATCGGATTTGGATACCTAAGACAGGAGGAATCATAGATCTTCTGATGGAAGAAGCTCACAAGACCATGTACTCGATTCATCCCGGTAGCAGTAAAATGTATATGGACCTGAAACCCTACTACTTGTGGCCGACGATGAAGCTTGATGTTGCAAAGTATGTGGCGGAGTGTGTGACTTGTGCGAGAGTCAAGAAACAACATCAGAAACAGTACGGGAGTTTAGAACCATTTCCTGTGCCTATGGGTAAGTGGGAAGACATTGCTATGGATTTTGTCACTAAATTGACCAGAACAAAAAGTGGTCATGACATGATTTGGGTGGTCGTTGATCGATTCACTAAGAGTGCGCATTTCATAGTGGCCAAGGAGAAATGGTCTATGGATAAGCTTGTGAATTCCTACGTGAAGGAAATTGTGAGGCTTCACGGTGTTCCGTTAACGACTATATCGGATCGTGATAGTCGTTTCACCTCGAGATTTTGGAAAAGTCTACAAGAGCAATTGGGTACCAAGTTATGTTTAAGTACAGTTTATCATCCGCAGACTGATGGTCAGAGCGAACGAACAATACAAACACTTGAAGATATGCTGAGAGCATGTACCCTGGAATTCCTAGGTAATTGGGATGAACATTTTCCTTTGGTAGAATTTTCCTACAATAATAGTTTCCACTTGAGCATTAAGATGGCACCTTATCAAGCTTTGTATGGACAGAAGTGTCGTACGCCATCTTGTTGGCTTGAGGTTGGGGAAAAGCAGTTTATGGGACCGGAGATAGTCCATCAAACTGCTGAAAAGTTGAAAATAATTAGGGAAAGAATGTTAGCAGCTCAGGATCGTCAAAAGAGCTATGCTGACAACAAGCGAAGACCGATGACTTTTGAAGTTAGAGATTCGGTTTTGCTTAAAGTCTCGCCGTGGAAAGGACTTATAAGATTTGGTAAAAGGGGAAAATTAAGTCCAAGGTTCATTGGACCGTTTAAAGTTCTTCAGAGGATTGGGAACCAAGCTTACAAGCTCGAACTACCAGAAGAACTGAATGAAATTCATAACACTTTCCATGTGTGTTATTTGAGGAAGTTCACGGGAGAAGTTCCCGACATGATTCCACTTTCGGAGTTGAAAATCGATGAGAACAAAAGGTTGATTGAAGAACCAGAGGCAATCGTTGACCGAAAGACTAAGAAGTTGCGACGCAAGATGGTCGAGTTAGTGCTCGTCCGATGGAAACACACGAATGGGCCGAATCTCACCTGGGAGACGGAGAGTGACATGATGGGTCGCTATCCGCATTTGTGTGTTGATGTGTGATTCTGTGGACGGAATCATTCTAAGGTGGAGAGAATTGTAACACCTGTGTTTCTGGGCTTGTCATTAATGTTGATATAATAGTCTAGGTTAACCTTTGTAACCCGTTTTGAAATAATAGAAGTGTATTATTTGAGTATTATGTGTTTTGTGTTTAATTGCTTAATTATGTGATTTGATTAATTAAGAATAAAAATAAGCGTCAAAATTTAAGTGTAAAATAAAGTCGATATCTTTACATAAAGTTGTAATGGCCGAAACGAGGTATCCAAATATATATAGAATGCCCAAATCTGACTTCGTATGAGGAAGTTATGATTTTCTGAAGTTTCGACTTAGCGGTATGCAGCCCGAATACTCGATTTGAGATCGAGCGGTTTCTAGCCGAAACAATCTAAACGAGAATCGAAGATCTTGTTGTTAGTAGCGAAACGATGAAAAGTTAGACGAGAACGGACGCCGGACGAAGAAGTTATGAATTTATAACGAAGTTTTCCTGTCCCGGCCTACTAAAAATAAAAAATAAAAATAAAATCAAAATTAGCCGATGGAGTCTAAACGAAAGTTGTAGAGCGTAGTCTCACCTACACGTGGATATAAAGAACGTCGAAAATGGAGTTCGTATGAAGAAGATATGAATTTTTGAAGTTTATTAAATAATTAAAATATATAAATTTAATCTTTAATTCGGATCTATATCCGAAGGAGTCACCGATCTGATCCGAAGTACGCCCAACGTACTGGCGTACACCTAGTGTACAGCGAAGCATGACACGCCTCGCACTCGAGTTCTTCGGATGACGCATGAAATGACGATTTCGGAGGAGTACGCCCAGCGTACTGCGAGGCCTCAGCCTCCTATAAAAGGGATGCGAGGGCAGCCGAGAGTTTTGCTCTTTTTCTCTTCTCTCTCTCCCGTTTTGCATCATTTTGCGTGCCATTTTTACCCTGAAGCCCCGGTAATATTCCCGAGCCCCGAAGCAAGTTTTGAAGCCCCAAAGATCCCGAGAAGTGCGATTCCCAAGCCGAAGCTCTTCCCGCGAGGAGCCCGATTTTTTGTGAAGATCTACCGAGGAATACTACTTCAGCAAGTCGTAGTGCTGTCCGATCATCTTCTGATCAAGTGAGTGTGTAGTTACTTTCTTCTAATGCATAATTATGAAGTATTTTATACGAAATACGTGTTATGTGTATAATTTTGTTGTTATGTGTGTGAATGTATATTCACTCTCTTCTATCTCATAGATCTGATTTATTTTCTATGAAATACGTGTTATGTGGGTGTGCCTTATCTGTTATGTGGAATATGTATTGAATGAAAATGCTATACAGGTTTTAAACTATGTATAAAAATATATGTATTTATCTACTAATATGTTGGGTAGAACATGGGTAGATAGTTGATGTGTGATAAACAGATGAGAGGCCTCGATGGTGTTGTTGTTGATCTAGTTATTCAGCGGAGTATGGATAACGACCACGGACTCTTTTTAGACAGTCCAGTGGAACGCTAGTAGGTTCATAACCTGTAGGTGTTGTGAACGATGTGTTCACCGGTGTACTCTATCCCCCTCATGGTTGCCTTTAGGATATCTATTGTTGAGGAAACCCCTTACCAGTAATGTCCGTCCCGATGAAAATCCTAGATTAGGTCCCTTGAGATAGATGTTGTTTTAGGGACGTAAAGTGAGGATAACGGGAATGGGTAATCGGGATATCGTTGGTTGGTGAAATTAAATATAATTTATTTATTGTTGGTTGAAAACCCTATATGCTCACCAGGCTCCCAAGCCTGACCCACTCAGTTTTATTTGTATTACAGGAAGTGGCGCAAGGGCATAACATGGATGAATCATCGAGTTGTTTTGTTTACAAGTCTGCATATGTATATATTTGTTGAATGACTTGTAATGTTATCGTTTATGCTTTATGGTCTGTATCGGAACATGACATCCCGAGTTTTGATTATATAATGAAAATGCATCTCTTGATGAAATGCTTTGATAAATAATATTTCATCATATTTTGTTTTGGGAACAAATTCCGCAACTCTTTTAAATCAAAAGGATTTACTCTGAAATTATTTTAAAAAGCATAAATGAAATCGGTCTTTTCTGGCCGTGATTTTGGGGATGTCACACGGCAACTCTCTGAACTCCTGCTCCACTGGGTCCCCGAGCTACCAGTATCAATGCAACACTTAGTCTAACTATCCCCCGAAAGCCAACTAAGTCCACACTAGTCAAAGTCAAAGTCTTGGTCAAATTCAACCTTCCAGGTCAACCCTACTCGCCGATTCTGCCTTCTAACTCGCCGAGTTCATATGCTCAGAGTCCTTCCATTCGCGACTTGACTCGCCGAGTCAGTCCATGACTCGCCAAGTCTACCGATTTCCGAGTCCTGTCCTATCCAACTCACCGAGTTCCCTCTCAACTCACTGATCCGAGTCTTAACTCGAATGGTTTGGGGTTTTGCGACTTGACTCGTCGAGTCCAAGGCAATCTTCAACAGACTCGCCGAGTTGTTCTTCCAACTCGCCGAGTTCCTGGCCAACTTCAACCAACTCGCCGAGTCAACCCATGTGACTTGTCGAGTCGCTCCGGTTCTTAATCCATACAGTTGCTTTTCGAGCCATGTAGGGGCTCCAAATCATAGATCCATACATCCAAAGCTCAATCCTCACGTAAAGTTGCGAACTTTACGTATAACTAAAGAGATCTAGGCTCAAAACACACTAGGGCTAGGTTTTAGGACAAAAAGGGCTTCACCGACTACTCAATATCTGATGCTTTATGACATATTGGACCATCCCAACCCTAGATCTGAAGTGGCAACAACATATCTAAGCCGCAAGCCCGAATTGGGTCTCACACAACCATAAAACCCCCAAATCTCATAACAAAAATAGATCTAGATGCAAAGGAGGGAAGATATAAGCTTATTACCTCCAAGATGAACACTAACTGAAGTAGATCTCGGATCTACACCTCTCCTTTGAAGCAACCTTCTTGATCTTTAACTTCCTTTGAAAAGTTTCCTTCCTCCAAAGCTATTTCTCTTAAATGATGGAAGCTCACCCGAAATCTAGGGTTTACAGGTTCTCTAGGATGATATGGAGGCTGAGGGAGGGACATAACACCCTTTATATAGGATACAACTCCCAGGATTAGGGTTTTCCTCATTCAGACCAGACTCGCCGAGTCAGTCACTTACTTCTTAACCCGGATCCCGCTCGGACTCGCTGAGTTCCTCACAGGACTCGACGAGTTGACCCTTTGACTTAGGGTTTTCTTTCATTCTTGGCCTACCTGATTTTGGGTGTTACAATATATATATATATATATATATATATATATATATATATATATATATATATATATATATATATATAGATTCGACAAGAAAGACATATTTGATATAAGGGTAAGAAGTGTATCATTTGCATGATTTTTGGTGAATCATCAAAATGAATCATTAGATATATAAAAATGATCTGATTCACAAAATAAATCCGATAAAAATGCATCGATGATTCACTAAAGTTGTCCGAAAAATGAATCAAAACTTGATTTAGTAAAAGAGTGAACAAGCGATGTTTTTTTGGGATTTTATTTTTTGCAAATATTGTTATTTTTTATCATCCAATGCTTGATTTGGTTGATTCTCCGGTATACACACAAATAATACATTTCTTACCCCTCCTACTGAATATTTTCGTCTTATTTAATATTGATTCTTTTACATATATATATATATATATATATATATATATATATATATATATATATATATATATATATATACATATTCACCTACTAATTTTCAACTTTAGTTTAATTTAAGTTTTTTTCTTTATGAGTATTGAAGGTATGTGAAGTGTCACATCTATTCAAAAACATTGTTATTGGAATGGGTAAGGGAAGATCTGGTTTAAAGGTCGATGTGGTTATCTATGTGACACGTTTGTCAAATAAACTGGTCTATGTGTCGTTGAAGTGACATTCACGTGGACTTATTCTTGACATAAAAAGAACATCTATCCACTCTTTACCTCTCACTGTAACCTCCACCACCACCATAAATTTATTGTTTAAATCATTCTGGAACTAGAAAAAAAATCATGTTCTCAATAAAAACAAAATTCAAAACCTATAAAAATCAAACGTATTGTAAGCTTTTCCATTTAAAGTTTTTTTTATGAGAAAACTCAACCAGAAAACTCTTTTATTATGGATGTTGTCCTTTTATTTTTATGCAAACGATACGTCAATTTCAAAAGAGGGAAATTTATGAATCAATGAAATTTTCAATAAAGTGATAGCAATTTCTGCATCCAAATATTTTTCATATGAAAGTTGCTCTATAATTAAAAATAACAATGACAGTGGTGTGTGATTAAATATAAAAACGACCACACATAGACACACATCACACACATAAGTACACACATACACACACACACACACACATATATATATATATATATATATATATATATATATATATATAGTTGCCAACCATGTTTTTAAATTTAGGTTAATTTGCTAACTAAAGTTTTTCTCTAGTATTCACTGTCAATGAATTGTCACATCTATGTCAAAAACTCTACTATTAGAAGGGATAAGTGAACTTGTCCACGTGTTGCTGACATGGAATTCGTGTGGATTTTGTTCTTGATGAATAAGAACATTCATTCACCTCCACCATTCATCACCTCCATTGCCAATTATATTGTGCACCACCATATATTTTGTAGTGAAAACATTATGGAACTAGTGAACAATCTTATTTCCCAATGAAAATATAAATCAAACTCTGTAAAAATCAAACCTAGCAAAAATGGTAACATATAATTAAACCTCATGTAACTAATGGAAGACAAAACAAAATTGTTTGAAATTAAAACCATTTACTATGATACATACTATATGAAATCAAAATCTAATATAACTTGTCTAAAATGAAAACCAAATATATGATCCATACTCCATGAAATGGAAACAAAATGCTACGATAAATACTATATGAAATCAAAACCAAGTACAATTTGTTTAAAATAAAAAAAAATGAAACTAGATATTGTGATCAATACTCCATGAAATCAAAACTCAAATACTGAAAACTCAAATCCTAACTGGAAACTCCATGAAACTCAAATCCTACAAAGGGCTTTACACCAAGAAATTCAATAGAGATATGGACGACTTGTTTGAATTTTCTAGCTAATGTCATTAGTCTCATTGAATATGATAGTTTGTTTCATCATAGGGCATAATCAATGGTAATTAACTGGTAAAATAAACTTGAATTAAAGGGGGTCATTAGTTTCACTTAGCCAAGGTTCTCTTGTTTTCTAGATTGGATATCGACATTCCACCCAACCATGGTTCTCTAGTTGTCAACATTAGATGTCGTTGAAGGGATAGTCGTGATCTTTTAGCAAATGGGAAAATTATACATATCAAAGACAAACATTAATATAAAAGTGCAATTATGTTGATATGGTTCAAAAATGAACATCTGTATTTGAGACACTGTTTGAAGCTTTATAATTATTGTTGCAAAACTAATTTTGAAGGTAAATGTAAGATTACATAGTATTCACTATTTTATCATTTTGTTTTAGTTAGTTATATGATATTAATATTTACTTTGAATCTCCAACTTTATGAATTTTCCACTAGCTTACCATAAATCTAATGGGTGCACACATTTGAAAATTATAAATTTTCATCCAGCTTACCATAAATCCAATGGGTGCACATTTAAAAATAGTTGGAGACGTTCACATTCATTTATGTTATGTTGGGTTGAAGTATTTTAAAAGAATATTCCAATAAAATATTACATAAATACGAAAATCATATAGTTCAATGAGTTCAAGTGTTTTAATTTTGTTACCATTATGATTATGCATACCACCATCTACATGATTTCGTAATCAATGTTCATAGATGAACACATGTCATAAATGAACATATGTTCAATTCTCTATTTCCCATATGTTCATCATTGATGTTCCAATAGCTTTCTAGTCGATCTTTTTCTTCAACATTATACTATATGTTCATAGATGAATATATTTTCATGGATGGACATATATGCTCATGGATGAATAATTTCATAGAAGGACATATCTTCATGAACATTGGTAAATTTGGCCCTTGATTATACATGTACTTTGATTTATTTTTTTACAAAAAGTAGAAGTTGTGTGGCTCAAACTATATATAACGGAGACCATATAGGTGCATCTAGGGTTCAAAAACATTTTTCTAAAAATGAAATAATTCGAAGATCATAAAGATGCATCGGGTTGTAAAAAAATAACAATGGCATAAAGATTCTTCGTTGGATGTACGATGCTAAGATTGTAACAAATTGTTATAAAATTTCATTTGTAATTTGAATATAGTTGAGTTGTAATATGTTTATTAGTTAGTTTGGAAAAATGGATGAAAGTATGATGATGTCATTGTAATATATTGATTTTGCTTTGAATAGATTAACAAGAATAACATTATACTTATATTACCTACTGAATTCTTTTTAACTACTAAATTCTAGTTTCTCATGACTAGTAAGAAAATGTAGGATGGTTTAAAAGGTGTATTAGTTATGGAATTCTAGTTTTTCAAGCATGATTATTGGTCTTTAACATTTCCGATTGTTAGGCCCGACCCAGATACCTGGGCGAGTTGGGCTAAGGCCTAGGGCATCAAAAAATTAAGGGCATAAATTTAGTCCAACTATTAACTATATATCGTTTTGGCCAGAAAATTTAGCCCAAAGATAGAACATAAGTCTGATTTCTATCTTGACGTAGGCGTGGGCGCAAAGAAGTATAAAATTTGAACCGTCGATCATATATCGTGCCTAGAAAAACTAAACGTCCATTCCTAGAAACACGCCATCTGTTGCCGATTGGAGAACTCAATGCCTAGCATGCCCATATATTTCGAATGCCTTGATTACTTTTCAAGTCGGTGATGTCTCAGTGCCTCGAAACACGACGATGCTAAGGATTCAGTTTCTTTTTAGTATGTACGATTTCTGTTTTTCTTTTTATTGCTTTGGGTAATTTTGGCGTTTAAGAGATGTTTAACTAATATTATTTACAACTTCCAAAATCCATTTTTCTGTAAGTGACTCGTCATTTTATGGTTTATATTTATTGTTTTTACTTGGTTAATTTGAAGCGTGAGAGAATACATACTTTTATGAGTGTACTGGAGGGATGTTTTTCAATTATATTCATTATAGTTTCAAGCTAAAATTAGAGTATACTAAGGTAATTCCGTATGTAACTTACTAATAATCTAAAATTTGTGATGGGTAGGTTAGATTTATTAGCTTGGAAACATATTGATGTTTTTATTACACTAATACTAGTATTGTTAAAGGTTTTTGCACTATGATACATTGATACTTGATAGCCAAGTAGTGTCTTCATATTAGATTCATATACCAACATTGGAATTATGATTAGTCAACCAAATTTTGTTCATGTTTTAAGGTTGTCTAATGTTTTTCTTATTTTTGTTTATCAATTTATTCCCAACTGGCGGTCACTGGATGAAGAGATAACTAGACTCGCAAAACCAAAACATGGCGGTGGAACAAAGGTTATGGAATTATAGGCTGGAAGGGCTTATGCCACACTCTCAATGATGTTAGTTTGAACTGATAGTATGAGTTCCTTTCATATCATATCCTTATGCCACATTCAAGTTTATTGGTGCAATTGTTGCAAGTTCGAACAACTTCATTATGCTTTTCCATTGTAAATATGTTAGGTGATACATCGATGCCCCAAACATGAAATCTATAGCTACAATTTTTCTTCATTTCTTCCTTTTATAATGAAATATATATATATATATATATATATATATATATATATATATATATATATACAAGAAATGCATATTGACATTGTTTTAGTTGAAGTTTGTGACTTTTAGCTCATAACGAATGTGTTTTTTTTTCTAAAGTTTTGTTACATTGCCGCGTCAATATTTTTGTCTTGCATTGGTTAGTTCAAGTCCAACGATATAAAAAATGGGGGCATTAATATGTTGTTTCGCCCAGGGCATGAAAAAGCTTAAGACCGGCCCTGCCGATTGTATTGTCCAACCACTAAATTCCAATTGTTTGTGCATAATCATTTCGTTGAGGTCTTATATTAAACACTTGGTGTACAATACCAAAACAAAAAATAAACACAACCACCATCATGTTAACTATTGATAATGTTTCAAATAATAGCAGAGTCCTCTTGGGTTACCCTTAATACCCATTTGAACAATTTAAATACTAAATGTAGAAGAAATTAGTTTATTAATTTCTCATGTTTTGATAAATTAATTAGAAACTATTTTAGACTTAATTGAGAAGTATTTAATTAGAGGGGTTGAATGTTAATTAATTAAAATATTTAATTAATTGAAACATTCCAGAACCCTAAGGAGTGGGGGATGGAATTTCTAGATAAAGCTTTTTTGACACTCATATCCGTTTCTCTCATTGGATAAAAATCATAACCTTCATAGGGTTAATGGAATTTTCGTTCCTAGCTGCCCATATCCTAGGGTTTGTTTTTTTTCTTGTTGGCATTTTCGGGTGTAATCATTAGAGGGATTCGGGTTGAGGTCCTCTCATCCAAGCAAAGTAGCAAGAACAAGATCTCTAGTTGAAAAAGAGGTACGTATTCCTATTTATCTTAGAGTTGCAATAATAAAATGAAACATAGATCCTCATTGATTGCTTGAACACACATGATTTTGGTTAAGTCCTTTTCTGCCATTATCATGTGTTTAGAATGCCCTATAACCTAAAAATGGTATTAGAACCTTAGTTTATAGTTTTTTGCACTCCTTGATCCAAATAGATTTAAGTTAAATCTTGTTTGCTTATAGGAATTTTCAAAATTAGGGTTTTTTATTAAAAAAATTCTTTTGTAAGCATTTAAAAAAAATAAATAAGGATTTAGTTAGCTTAAACATAATTTTGAAAATTAGGGTTTAAAAACCTTGTTTGTTTGGCAAGTTTCCTAAATTGTTCTGTAAGTAAACCAAATTTGAAGTTTTTTTTCACATTATGGATATGACTCTTATAATTTAAATATTGTTTATGATAGGGATTAAAATTTGATTTTCTTTAATTATTTAAATATTATTTATGATAGGAATTATTAATTTGAATATTTAAATATTTTACTTAAGTTAATTATGAATATTGCGTTAATAAACAACCATGATTGAGATTTGTAGTTGTATAGTACTTTGAGAGTTAAGGAGCGAGTGTTACTGAGATAAATGATAGAGTTATGTTATACGAGTTAATAAGTTAGTACAATTGAGATATTGAGAGTGATATGGATAGAGAGAGAAACACACACACACACACAGATATATATATATATATATATATATATATATATATATATATATATATATATATATATATATATATAGTTAGTTAGTTAGTTAGTTAGAAAGGGAGAGAGGGAGATAGAGATATAGTGAGAGAGAGAAAGAGATATTGTGTCACACCCCCGTTGGCAGCGGAAACGCCGGGCTGTGCGACGTAGAGACATTGGATCACAATGAGGGGTTTATTGAACAATACACAAAAATATTGCACAAACATTATTTTTATTTACTATAGATTATTTAAGGGTTACATTTTTTTCATACTTCAGGAAGACTTCCTATTTATAAGCTAAACATAGATAAAACGAAAATAACTTCCAACACCTTCCTTGATGGCATCCTTCCTTCCACAGCTACTTCCCATACTCATTTCCATGGGAATATATGCATTTTTAAAATGTCAAAATAAAGTTGGTGAGTTCATAGGTTTTTATAGTTTTCTACTTTAACCTATTTATTTAATATGAATTATTTTTTTCTTTAAAAGTCTTTCTTTCTTTTAGGATATGATACCTATCCTAAACTTTAATAATTTTTATCAAATCCTTTTTAATTGAATCATACAACTACTTGAAGGCATCCCTCTAGGTAGTATAAATTAAGATTTTTCGAACAGCATTACCATGAGTCCCTATAATCGATGCTATTAACCGATATATACTCCACACGACGCATCATCGGACATCGAATAATATTATTTTTATAGTTAAGAAAGCTATCATGTTGGTATTGTAACTAGCAATCGTAGGTGGGAGTGTCAGCCATATATAGATCTATACATATATTTTTGGCTCTCACATGATTAACGATTATAGGTTTGGGGTTAGCCAAATTTAATCAAGCTAAAAGATGAATAATAATAGCTTACTAACACATGTTTATTTTATCTTAGGTATGATTATCCTTTTATCTTTTCTTTCTTTAGTCCTTGTTTAATGAAAATCTCTTCCCTAATTATCACTACATATATATGCTTTACCATGATATATATATATATATATATATATATATATATATATATATATATGATAATTATAAACAGTTAATTCTTCATAATTATTCTCATGTGCATGTGTGTGTGTGTGTATATATATATATATATTCATAATAGAATATTAGGGCAGAGTAACAGCTAAGTATAATGCATATCCTTAACATTACTTCTAGATACTAAGTTATCCTAAGAAATCAGTCAACATAACATCTATGTATAATCATTTCCTCGTATATCAAGTAGCATAACGATTAGGTCTAATATCACTACTTAAGACTAGGCAGGTTATATTTTCCTATTGTTTCAGGTTTTACATAAACAACTGATATATTTACAAAAATATATTTTGATAAATCCATTTAATAAACATGTGTTACCCCCCCCCCCCCCCCATAAAATCTTTAACAACCACAAAAGTGGGGTCGTAAACTCACCATTGATGCATGATACCAGTGATTTAGGGTTGATTCGAGCTCGGGACTCAGGGATCACCTCGGGATTACAACACCTCTAATAGAGAGAGTAGGAGAGGGGTTTAAGGGAATGCAGAATGGGGGTGTAGACCTTGTTGTTTATCATTGAGGTTTTGGACTGCATACGACGCAAATATATGTGAGTGTCTTCCGTTATCATCATGGCTCCGTCAAGGAGTCGCCACGTGTCACTCTCCCCATGGACCATGTCACTCGTAATATGTTCGAATCTAGAGTCAGGTGCACGTCGTGCAATGGTGCACACCTCGCTCACAAAGAAATGATTTTGAAAAATCTTTATCGTATATATGAGCTCTGATCTTTACCCTATATATATATATATATATATATATATATATATATATATATATATATATATATATATATATATCTGATGGTCTAAACTAGTACTACAACTTTCCTTTATGTTGTTTTGGCTAGTTTCGACTTTCATCTTTTTGCCTAATGTGGGTAAAAAGAAATGATTTTTAAAAAATCATATCGTCCTCATACAGATCCTTTTTTCGACATTCTTTTTCCTAAAACTCTTATCTCGAAGAGTACTATGATTCTCCTTTATATAACTTTAGTCAAAACATAACTGATCTCTATATACCATTTCGACGTTGTAAAAATTATTTACGCGGTTAATTTTACATTTTACAAAAATAATAACTCCCCTAATCGGAGTTGGATTTTAATGAATTTTATATCATTGGAATCAAGTTGACGAGTACTTTCTGAATATATTAACCGTTTTAAAATACGGTACAACTTTTGGACGCTTATTTTTTAGTGTAAACGTCGAATTATGTCTAAATGTAACATCATATTTGATTATATTCAAACATTATAATGCTAAGCTATTACATTTATATTTCCCTACTATTTATTAACGGTTGATGGTGACAGAGATTTTCTTGGTTATCACATTCTTCCCCTGTTTTTGAAATTTCGTCCCGAAATTTTATCTTATCGTAGGGATTCCTTCGACCAAGTGAGTGTACTTGTTTTTCATTTGGTCTTCTTGTTCCCATGTATACTCAGGTCCTCACTTAGAGTTCCATCATACCTTGAATATGAGAATCCGACTATGTTTGAGTCATTTGACCTCTATGTCTATAATTTTGACTGGTTCCTCAATGAAGTTCAGTTCATGGTTGATTTGGATTTCGTCAACTGGTATGACAAGTGTATCATCGAAGACACACTTCCTATGATTGGACACATGGAATACATCATGCACGTTATTGACCTCTTGGGTAATCTAAGTCGATATGCCACTATACCAATCCATTTGAGGTTTTCAAAAGGTCATATGTGACTAGGATTTAGCTTTCCCCGCTTTTTGAACCGTATAACTCCTTTCCAAGGAGAGAACTTAAGCATTACCTATCTCCAACTTGGAAATCAAGGGGTCTGTGTCTTATATCGGCATAGCTCTTCTGATAACCACACCCTTCATTCATGCGTTCGTAGATTTGCACTATTTTCTCAGTCATCTCATGAATAATCTTTGGGCCTGTTCTTAGGGTTTTTCCTGCGAACTTCTTGGCTAGTTAGGTATCTTCAACTTCCACCCAACAAATAGGAGATCGACATTTCCGACCATATAACTCTTCGAATGGTGAAACCATGATGCTCTTCTGATAGTTATTATTGTATGAGAACTCGATCAATGGAAGATGACTGTCCCATGCATTTTCGAAATCTATCACACATGCTCTGAGCATGTCTCCAAGCGGTCTGAGGATGATAGGTTGTACTCATATTTAGGCGAGTACTAAGGGATTTTTCCAAACTTTGCTAGAATCAGGAGGTAAATCTACAATCTATGTCGGAGTTAATAGATAGCAGTACCCCATGTAATCTGAAAATCTCTTTAAGATACATCTTAGTCATCTTTTCCATTTTATCAGTCTCTTTTATTGGTAGGAAGTGGGCAGACTTGGTTAATCTATTGACAACTATCCATATAGTGGTTGGATTAGGTTTCTAAGCCCATAACTATAACTAGTATATACTTGACCCGAGAGTAGCATGGTCCATTTCGGGTTGCCTTCACCTGACCAATTTGAAACGATGGATATTTGATGAAGTGGTTAATTGTGATTTATTAATATATTATAAGTATAATATATTAATTGAGAAATCATATTATTTAACTAATATTGGTCAAGAATTAATTTAGTGATCAAAAGAGATTAATTAAACTAAGGGGACTAATTAAGTAAATCAGTAATACATATAGTTTGAGCCAATGATCCATGATTGATTAGTGATGGACTAAGTTTATGTGAGAGTCCATGATGTGTTAGTCCATAAGGCTCATCATATGGATTATTGGATTAAAGTCCCAAGGAATGAATTAGGGTTTACAAGTTGAAACCCTAGGAATTCCACACTATAAAAGTAACCCCTTAGCTCCAAATTCACCACCCCAAGGGTTCTAAGAGAACCCTAGCCAATTTTGGTGCTTCTAGACTCTCTCTCAAATTCCTCCATTTGTTCATGGTGTTTGTGACTTGTTTGAGGCAACACACTTAAGGTGTTAAGCTCTTGAAAGGCCAACAACTCCAAGCTACAAATAAGAGGTATTCTTCTAACTAGTTTTATGATTCATGTACCAAATTTGTATGCTAATAGATTTCATACTTTGAATATTTCTTGTTGCATGTATAACTACAAAAAACTTATTTCCAAGGCATTAGGGTTGTATGTCCACCATAGGAGTGTTATAGTACTTAAAACCCAACAATAGTGTCATAACCACTAGTAGTCTTAGGCAATTTGGTCACAAAATCGATTGGGATTTGCTTCCACTTCCACTCAGTTATTGTCAATTTTGCAACAATCCCGTGGGCCATTGATGTTCTGCCTTGACCTTGGAACATGTTAGCCATTTACTTACATAGGTTACAATTTCAGCCTTCATGCTTGACCACCAATAAAGAGTTTTTAAATCTAGATACATCTGGTCTTATTCGGGATGGATGGAGCACCTACTCATATGGGCCTCATCTAAAACTAGTACCTTGACATTTCTAAACATTGGAACCCATATTCGGTTCATGAAGTACATTGCTCCAAAATCCCTAATTTCTAGTTGCTTTTCCATTCCCCTGAGGCCTTCTATCTTGATTTTTTCTTATGCTAGAGCCTCAAGCTGAGAACTTCTAATCTACAAAATTAGACTAGACTGGATAGTCATAAAAAGCACTTTGATACTACTAGACTTAACTCTTGTCTACAATTCGAGGCATCAGTTACGACGTTACCTTTCCTGGATGATAACAGATCTCACATCCATAGTCATTAAGCAATTCCAACCAACTTAATTATCTCATGTTTTGTTCCTTTTGGTTGAAGGTGTGCTAGAGACTCTTGTGCTCCATGTAGATTATACATTTTGCTTCGTAAAGATAATGAAGCCAACTCTAGGTCCTGGGCAGTGTAGTTATTCTCATGCACCTTGACATGACGTGAGGTGTAAGATGATTCTTGGTCGAAATTGATGGTCATATGGGAATATGGAAAAAGTTTCCATAAAGGGAGTTGATTATTAAGTCTACATGTGAGTTGGAAACTTTAATGCAAGAGAAGTTTTCAAGGAGCGTACCTTGAATTAGAACCTTCATTACCTTGGAATTTTTTCTAGTAAGAAAGTTCCATTGAAACATTCCGTAATATCGTTAGCTCAGTCTCTGTGACTTCGAAGCCTCAACATCACAGAAAATTGATGCATGTAAGGTTGGAATTCCAACACATTTTAGGCAGTGATGAGAATTTGGAATTGTTAAATGAGCATCATTGGAATAGTGTCTAGTCAATCTGTTTACAATGGGAGGGCCATAGAGAGGCACATTATGCATGGTCATAACATGGCATGAATGATGCTTAATTCAAGTGGTTAGCTGATTACTCGAAACATTACACAATAAATAAATTCTTAATTGTCATGGTAATTAAATAATAAGAGTTCTACTTATATTCAATAGTTTAAGACCATATTTGAGTACTTTATTATTGTGTTTCACTTTGCATGTTTTACTTCCTAAATAATTCGATTATTCGAAACTCTACAGTCGCTCATACTTTGGAAGTAAGAAGTGAATTAAGGAGGTCATGAATTGAATTGTAGATTGTATATGGAGATTACGCATTGTAATGGTTGTTACAATGTTCATGTGTACTCATAAAAATGGGGATTTTAATTATTGGATAAACCCACGCTCAGAGAATTACTTCATGGATTTTATCATGAGTACTCCAGAGATGATAATATCTTATATTCTTGAAACTAAGATATATGACTTGTAATTTACAAGTCGGTTGTACATTGGTATTGCGATCACTAACTTGATGTTATAAAACATAGTATCATGTGCGATTTGGTGAGTAAAAGTTACAAGCATATGATTCAAAGTTTATTCATTCTTATTGCATTAATGGGAAAAGCGATATATTTGGGCCCCTTGATGATTTCATGTCAACATCTAAAGTGCTTGCCCAAGCCTAGACTCAATTGATGTGTTCAATTAGCAGTTTGAATTCAGTCGTCATAAATCAGGAAATCAAGAAACAAAATTTTGGAGACTGAGATTGATTTCAATCCATGTCTTGTGTCCATAAGATATCTTGTAGAACGAATGAATATTTGATCACTTATCTTAGGACACGTAACTGAATGGGTCAGAGCTCGACAACGAATTTTGGAAGCTACAATTTGTTGATCGGTTCAGAAGTTATACTAGCAATTATAGTTATACACTTATCCAAGTGGGAGACTTTTGGATTAGGTGTCTAAGTCCATTACTATAATTGGTATATACTTGAACTAATAGCAGCATAGTCCTTTTCGGTTGCCCTCAAACCTAGTAATTAAATAGGATAACTTTTAAAGAGAGAGACTGAATTATTAATTTATTATATGATTAATAAATAAATTAGAAATCAAAATAAATGATTTGTTAGTATATTATGAGAATAATATATTAATTAGATATATTATTATTTAATTAAGAATTAATCAGAAATTAATTGGAATTCGTTTTGGGATTAATTGGCTTAATTAAAAGTACAGGTGTTAAAGTGTAATTGTTTAATAGTTAAACAAGAAGCATTCCAGAACTTTCCTATAGCCTTGGAAGGTTTTAGGAGGGGCTAGGGTTTCTTGAATTATCCTTGGAGGATACTTAGGAAGCTAGATAATTACAAGAATGAAATAATAATATTTTATTCCTTTTAGGGTTATTCAGGGTTTCCAAGTTACACTATATAAGGATACCTATACCTAGGAATTTCGGCCATGTCTTCTAGATTTAAGGAGAGCTGAAATTCAAATCTATTTCATCTCTCTCCCTCTCTCTCTCTCTCTCTCTTCAAGTTTCCTTGGTTACTAGTGTTTGGGTGTGAACCATCAGAGGCACGATACTTATGGTGCTTGCTTCCAAGAGTACTTCAAGAATGATAGGTTTGATTGTGTACTACAATATCGAAAAGGTATGTAATTTCTATTTTGTTTGTCAATTTAAAAAATATCTAGGGTTAATAGGTTTCTTGTTGTTCAAAAGAATATTACTTCAATAGTGTTGCGACATATATCTAATAGGTTGTGTGACATCCCCATTTCCACGGCCAGAAAAGATCGATTTTGTTTATGCTTTATAAAAACCAGAGTAATTCTTTTAATACAAATGTTGCGGAATTTGTTCCCAGTAAAACATGATAAATACATTATCAAGGCATTTCCGAGGAAATGTATTTTTATTCATTTTAAAACATTTGGGATGTCATCGTCAATACAGAAACATAAGCATAAATAGAACTTACATTCATTTACACTAGTGATCTACATCTCTTTAATCTCTCAGTGTAATATGACTTCATATCAACACATGTGATATAAATAAACTGAGAGGGTCAGGTTGGGAAACCTGGTGAGTACATAGGGTTTTCAACCCACAATAATATAATTATTATGTTTAAACATCAAGCGATCAACCCAATTACCCATCCCCATTATCTACTTTACTCTTAAGGATCTACCCTAAGAATCAGCTACTCCTCGTTCATTCATTCCTAAGGATCATCCTAAGGAATCGGCACGAAATCCATCGTTGCCAGCGTTTACTCAACGGGCACTAAATCCATAGCTGCCAGGGTTTGCTCCACGGGTACTAAATCCATAGCTACCAGGGCTATTTTGTTTATCGACAGTATCCACTCGCAATACATGTCAATGGGTTTTTAGAGTACACCGGTGAACACATCGTTCACAACACATACAGGTTGCGAGCCTGTTAGTGTTCCACTGGACTGTCTAGAATAGTTTGTGGTTGTCATCCATACTCTGCTGAATGACAGGGCCATCATTTGGGAAAAAGGCTTCTCACATCGTCCACGTCTCACCATCACCTCATGGTCTATAACAACTCTCAACTCATACTCCATCTATTACATCTACCCATGTTTTATCCCAACATTATCGTAGATATAACATACATATACAATTTAAATCATTTAAATCATGTATAAAATCGTTCATCCAGCATAGACAACAAGTGTTTAGATAATAAGCACACATAGCATGTAATTTATATAAAATACTTCATATCTATGTGTAAGCTGAAAGTAACTATGCACTCACTTGATAAGGTGGTGAGTCGGCACTCGGACAGCACTTCGTTACTCTTAAAACAATTATCCCTTGACGAAACCTAGTACCATTACCACTAGAGTTTAGTCTAACGTTTGACGAGACTAATTTAATAGTCTAGCTATTATTACTATTCTATAAGCATTAAACAATACTTATATAACCCATAATAATATCCCAAATACTCCTTATAAGGTCCTAATAACATTACTATATTGAAACATAAGCTATACTAAAGATAGGACAGGTACAGCTCACTTACAGCGGGTTTTCTCGAAAACTGGGCTTCGCTAGAGCGGTGTTTTCGAGCCGAAAGGCTCTTTTCTTGGGACTCCGAGAGCCTCGGGGATTCCTTTGGGTGCTAGGGGTTTACCTACACTTTAGGGGGCTTAAGGGAGCTTAGAGAGAGAGTGTAGAGAGAGAAAGTTGAAGGGTGAGGTGTGAGGAAGTTGGAATGCCCGACACCTCTATTTATAGGGGGCTGACTGATGGACTCGCTAAGTAGGAGGACCTACTCGCCGAGTTGGGTCATGTGGCAGCCTTCTGGTGGTACCACGTGTCTAATTCCGGTGGTGCCACGTCACCCCATATCGCGTATCAGCCTTCAAACTTAGAAAAATCATAACTATCGCATACGAGCTCCATTTTCGACTTTCTTTTTTTCAACAGGTAGGTAAAATCAAGATCTACAACTTTTCGTTTTGACTCCATCGGCTAATTCTCGATCGATCTCAAATTTAACAATAGGAGGCGTTTAGACTGTTAAATGACCGCGAAGAATTCGTACCTCCTTCATACGAACTCCGTTTTCGTATGTATTTTTACCGTTGAGTTCCTATTAATGAGATCTTCAACTCTCATTTAGGTTGTGTAAACCAAAAACCGCTCGAACTAAAAATCGAGTTTTGGGTCGTGCACTGCTAAGCCAAATCTTAGAAAATTCATAACTTCCTCATACGAAGTCAGATTTTGGCGTTCTTTTTTTTTGTATGTTCTCGGTTTAACATATACTATAGATTTCGTTTAGATTGAAAAGGCTAAAATTCGCTCCATCATAAATTTACTATTTACGCTTCCCGGTGTCGTGCTGGTTTTGCCGTAAAACTTCGACAAGCCATAACTTCTTCGTTATAACTCGGATTTCAGCGTTCTTTATATGTACGGAAACCTTGAGACATATTCTACAACTTGGTTAAGATTGTTTATTCTAAATCAACTTTTGTCGAAAAGTCATTTTCGACCCCTATTATCTCTAAATTGACTAGCCCGGATCTACGGGCGTTACAATTACCTCCCCCTTAGGATGATTACATCCCGGAATCATCAACGAAACAGGGCTCGTATAATGACTCCATACATTATACCTTAATCCTAGGTAATAATTATAACTTCTATATTACTTCGGATCTATCTCTTAGACTTATTGACTGCAAGTAGTACTCGATCTTACACCTGCTCTTTATCTCAGGTTAGACTCCAAATTATGACCTTCAAGTCACAATCTCGATCCTTACTGGATACAAGCTTAAGATAAGTTCTTTTATTACTACAATGGAATGATGTTTCATATTCTAATGACCTATCATCGTATGTTGCAATGCTTGGACTCAGGTCTTTTATAGTCAAATTCCAGAATGGGCTATAGCTTCCATCATGTTCTAATCACATATTAAAAGGTAGCATTTCTAGCAACCGTTGCGATACTTCTACTGATTGCTGTGATTTAATTCTTCCGGCTTAAGTCGGTGCTACATCTAACTTGGTTCTCTGAATCACGTAACATACTTATCGTAGTCAGACTCAATTCGATATGACCACTTGGGTCGGAATAACAATCATCTTCTTAGTCATTACCGAAACGATGGTAACTACATATTTGAATAAATCGGAATCAATTATTGGCTTCTTGGTAACCTTGTGACTTTCCCTGATCCAAGCGTGAGTCCTGTGCTTCGGGTAGTATATGCATCTACTACTTTTCACACCTACTCATACTCATCCCAAGTATTGTCTCGCAGTACCCAAGTCACCATACAAGAAAATCACATAACTGTTTAACACACCAGATAACAAAACGAAGGTTTTATATCATTCCTTGAAACTATTACATAGGTGTTCAAGTTCATCCTAGACTATGCCTCTAATAGGCTACACCACGTGGTACTATCTACATGACTACTTCATAACTTCATCTTCGGTCATCCGTCCTTACTCTTGATTCCTTGCATTGCTAGCTGCTTTGTCAATGATGCTCCTTAGCTTTAGAGGTGCATTTGCTCCTGCTGCTTCATTTTTCTTCAGGCAGTCCCTAGATAAATGTCCTTCTTTGTTACATCCATCGTACACCTTACTCTTAGACGTGCACTTGCTGGCGTAATGCCCTATCCTTCCACATTTGTAGCAAGTCACCTTCTCATCGTATCCCTCATAGTGCTTTAGCAGTACATTTGGCGTTGTTGCTCTCATTGGACAATCTTGCTTGAAGTGTCCCTCTCCACTACACTTAAGGCAAACTTCCACCTTGGTTGAGCATTTATGGGCATTATGACCAATCTTCCTGCATTTGAAGCAGGTCACTTCCTTAGGGCATCTCCTGTTACACCATTTTGCTTCACCTCTTCCTCCTCCAGACTGTGAAAATAAGTTTTTCCTGTTGGAACTTGAAGATCCCTCAAATTTCCTCTTCTTGCCAACTTCAACCTTGTTGGCGATCCTATCGTCGATCTTTTCTTCGAAAGACTTAGCAACCCAGATGGTTGCCTCAAGAGTGGGTGCCTGGCGTACTGGCACAATAAGTTCGTCCTTACTTTGTTGAATTAAGCACCTTGTTTCTCTCATCTGTTGATCCAACATCATCCGCACCATTGCCTGTACTCCTTCCATCGTGATTGGCTCGGGTGCAGCTACTACTTCTGGTGTACGCTCAATCACTTGTGGCTTAGGCTGCGGGTAACTATTTTCGAATCCGCTTTGAGTGTTCATCATGTCGATCTATACATCTAATTTAGATGTCCGGTGTAGAGTGACGAGAATTTAGATAGAGAAGATTTTATTTACGATCGACGTGTAATTCTCCTTATCTCTCTGGAAAATTACATGCCAGTTCTAATACCGTAATTAAACGTTTAGAAACCTGAACACATAAAGTTTCCAGATCCGGTCGGCAACAGACCACAGATCCATTCATATAATGCATATCATAAAACATTTAGCACATAAAAGTATGTTAGGCATTATCCCTAAATAAGCTAGTACTTGTGTCTATTTAGGTTTACAACCTAAAATATATTAGACACACTCCTCACGATCATCTCTTAGCATTCTAAGTTTAAGTCTAGAAATAAATCCATATTCCTAGTTCGCTTAAACTAATGCTTTGATACTAACTGTGACATCCCCATTTTCACGGCCAGAAAAGACCGATTTTGTTTATGCTTTATAAAACTCAGAGTAATTCTTTTAATAAAAATGTTGCGGAATTTGTTCCCAGTAAAACATGATAAATACGTTATCAAGGCATTTCCAAGGAAATGTATTTTTTTATTCATTTTAAAACATTTGGGATGTCATCGTCAATACAGATACATAAGCATAAATAGAACTTACATTCATTTACACTAGTGATCTACATCTCTTTAATCTCTCAGTGTAATATGACTTCATATCAACACATGTGATATAAATAAACTGAGAGGGTCAGGTTGGGAAACCTGGTGAGTACATAGGGTTTTCAACCCACAATAATATAATTATTATGTTTGAACATCAAGCGATCAACCCAATTACCCATCCCCATTATCTACTTTACTCTTAAGGATCTACCCTGAGAATCAGCTACTCCTCGTTCATTCATTCCTAAGGATCATCCTAAGGAATCGGCACGAAATCTATCGTTGCCAGGGTTTACTCAACGGGCACTAAATCCATAGCTGCCAGGGTTTGCTCAATAGGCACTAAATCCATAGCTACCAGGGCTATTTTGTTTATCGACAGTATCCACTCGCAATACATGTCAATGGGTTTTTAGAGTACACCGGTAAACACATCATTCACAACACCTACAGGTTGCGAGCATGCTAGTGTTCCACTGGACTGTCTAAAATAGTCTATGGTTGTCATCCATACTCTGCTGAATGACGGGGCCATCATTTGGGAAAAAGGCTTCTCACATCGTCCACCTCTCACCCTCACCTCACGGTCTATAGCACCTCTCAACTCATCATCCAAATCATACTCCATCTATTACATCTACCCATGTTTTACCCCAACATTATCGTAGATATAACATACATATACAATTTAAATCATTTAAATCATGTATAAAATCGTTCATCCAGCATAGACAACAAGTGTTCAGATAATAAGCACACATAGCACGTAATTTATATAAAATATTTCATATCTATGTGTAAGCTGAAAGTAACTATGCACTCACTTGATAAGGTGGTGAGTCGGCACTCGGACAACACTTCGTTACTCTTAAAACAATTATCCCTTGATGAAACCTAGTATCATTACCACTAGAGTTTAGTCTAACGTTTGACGAGACTAATTTAATAGTCTAGCTATTATTACTATTATATAAACGTTAAACAATACTTATATAACCCATAATAATAGCCCAAATACTCCTTATAAGGTCCTAATAACATTACTATATTGAAACATAAGCTAAACTAAAGATAGGATAGGTACAACTCATTTACAGTGGGTTTTCTCGAAAACTGGGCTTCGCTAGAGCAGCGTTCCCGAGCCGAAAGGCTCTTTTCTCGGGACTCCGGGAGCCTCGGGGCTTCCTTCGGGTGCTAGGGGGTTTACCTAGACTTTAGGGGGCTTAAGGGAGCTTAGAGAGAGAGTGTAGAGAGAGAAAGTTGAAGGGTGAGGTGTGAGGAAGTTGGAATGCCCGACACCTCTATTTATAGGGTGCTGACTGATGAACTCGCCGAGTAGGAGGACCTACTTGCCAAGTTGGGGCATGTGGTAGCCTTCTGGTGGTGCCACGTGTCCAATTCTAGTGATGCCACGTCACCCCTATCTCATATCAGCCTTCAAACTTAGAAAAATCATAACTCTCGAATATGAGGTCTGTTTTCGACGTTCTTTTTTTCAAAGCGTAGGTAAAATCAAGATCTACAACTTTCTTTTTGACTTTGTCGGCTAATTCTCACCCGATCTCAAATTTAACAATAGGAGGCGTTTAGACTGTTAAATGACCACGAAGAATTTCGTAACTCCTTCATACGAACTCCATTTTGGTATGTATTTTTACCGTTGAGTTCCTATTTTTGAGATCTTCAACTCTCATTTAGGTCGCGTAAGCCAAAAACCGCTCGAACTAAAAATCGAGTTTCGGGTCGTGCACTGCTTAAGCCAAATCTTAGAAAATTCATAACTTCCTCATACGAAGTCAGATTTGGGCGTTCTTTTTTTTGTATGTTCTCGGTTTAACATATACTACAGATTTCGTTTAGATTGCTAAGGCTAAAAGTCGCTCTATCGTAAATTTACTATTCATGCTTCCCGGTGTCGTGCCGGTTTTGCCATAAAACTTCGACGGGCCACAATTTCTTCGTTATAACTCGGAACTATGATACATATCTCATTGATTTAGAAGCAGGAAATGGGGCATAGTGGCTAGCATCCTGCCAAGATCCTGGAATGTTATACACCTCAAAGTGCACTTTATGTAAGTTGATTTAGTCACATTTCATCACAACCAAGGCGAGGTACATACCTACTCCTTACTCTCGTTTCTTTCCTTTGTACATCTTTATTCCAAGAACACTACTGACTTAAGCATCGGAGGGGCATTAGCCAAGTTAATGCCCAGCCCAAGCTAAAGTTTGTAACATGCAGAAACTCAAGGGTCCTAGCCACTACGAATAGAGACTGATCATATCTCCTCCGATTAAGTGTACTTAATCCCTTCTAAGGTTTAAAGAGTTAACAATGTCTTTCATTCGTGTTTGGGTTTCCACATGCTTGGACGCATGATATCGTACTATGGGATGTGAGTAAGGGGATCATTTAACGCTTTAGTGACTTGGCAACCCTCTTATTTCTGAACATATGTTAAGATCCGAAAGTTTAAAGAGTTAATGACCTCTTTCTCACAAGTTTCGGTTTCTACACCTAGCTTGGACGCACGATATCTAACTATGCGATTTGATAAGGGGATCATTTCATGCTTTAGTGACTTGGGAATCCTCTTATTTTCGAAGATATGTTAAGATCCTAAAGTATAATCTACGGTTTATAACATCTTCATGTTATCACACGCTGGGATCTTACCCCAAAAATTACATAAGGTTTATAACATCTTTATGTTATCACATGTTGGGATCTTTCCCCAGAAAATACATACAAATCGTAACATTTTCATGAACAAGAATGTTTCCCACGCTATACATCACAAGTTGGGATCCTCCCCAATATATAACATTAAGATGTTATAGATTGAACTTGTAACATCCATAAAAATCATGCCAATTTAAAACTTTTTAAATCATTCAAAACCGATAATTCTTACAAATAAATTTCAAAATGGTTTAATGTCAGAGTCTCCTGGAATCAAATTTTCGCCTTCCCATAATCATCAGAAATATCTAAAACAACAATCGGTAAATGTAAGTTTGAAGGCTTCGTGAGTTACCCCAAAAATACCAACACCATATAGATATAACCATATCATATAAACAAACAACATGTATAATGAGCCTTCAGCCTGACTGGACTGCCTCGCATGCCTTAGGTCCATCTAGACCGCTCTCCGAGCCTTCATCATGTTTGGACCGCCTCTCAGGGTCGCCAGTCTATCCGGACCGCTCGATGGGCCTTTAGTCTAACTAATATGCCCTCCCAGGTTTGTATTCTCTCCGGTCCGACCACGGTATGTTGGCCTTCAGAATAAAGTAGGACTGCCACAACCCAAACCCAATCAAACAATCATGTGCACATTAATATCATACGCTAGCATATATATATATATATATATATATATATATATATATATATATAACAGTCAAATCGATCTAACAGATCACTAATCATAGCAACATCCTATAACTAGGACAAATACTAACCGGTCACTAACATAGCACCATCCTATATACCAGGATACCAACCTAACCAGGTCATTAAGCATATCACCATCCTAACTACCTGGATGTAAATCAATAAGCATATCATGCAGTAACTCGGATACAAATCCGAAAAGGACCGGCATTGGTGCCTTAGACCCTGTTGATATAGTGAGGAGAACTCACCTCGAACGGCAAATAAATCCCATAATTGTTGCAGCCGCTATGAACTGGCTTCCATGACTGAACCAATAATCAAATCATTCTTTAATAGTTGCCTATTACAAAACCACCAAGTACTACTCCTATAAATGGTCCAACTAACCAAGCCAACAATTTGCTCAAGCCTATTAGGACCAAACAATGCCCAACTCCATTAAGCCCATTAAGGCCCAATTCACCATCCAAGGCCCATTAGGGAAAGCCTAGCAAGGCAAGCCCAACCAGAAGTCCATTAATCTAAAATCCTTAGTCCATTATGAGCCCAAACCAAAGGATAAGTCCAAGACCAAAATAGCCAACATTTAAAGATACCAAAACTTTCACAGGAGGTTGTCACATCGTGAGCAACTTATGCTCATGTCGTGAGGTCACGACTTTGGCCCAGAAACTTCCTCGAATACGTACTCATGTCGTGAGGCTTCATTCCTCACGTCGTGAGTTCAGATCTGTCCAAAAATGAGCATTAAGCTCCTAATCCATTAATCCTTAGCATGGGATAATCTAGGGGGTCTTCCTTGACCTCAAAGATCATAAAAATCAAGGCTTTTTAGTCACATATGTCCAACACATGACTTAAATACTAGTTTGGTCAAAAATGGGTATAAACATCAAGATTCAAACTTGGAGCCCATAAATTGCACCAAAATCCATATCTAAGGGTACTAGCATAGCAAATGACTTAATGGTCCATAAATTTGCTAACTTTATGGACCTCATGCATGATACTTCAAGATCCCATGCAAAGAAGGTAACCATAACCTAGATCTAGCAAGATTAGAAGAGAAAGGTGGGATCTTTGAGACTTACTGAGGCTTATGAACTCAAAAGTGCCACTAGAAGGAGCTTATCTCGTCCAAAGGAACCTCCACAAGAGCTTCGTCATCTTCTTCAAGGAAATCAACTGCTATAGCACACCAATACCACCAACAATGGCTCAAGGGCTCAAGAAGGCCGAATCTCGGGTTTTTCAGTGATTTGGGAGTGAAAGAGGCTGAGGAGAAACAACCCTAATCATCCCATACCTTTTAATACACGAAAATTAGGGTTTTGGTGCATCAGGTGTGTCTCATGCCGTGAGCACTTCATGCTCACGTCGTGAGCCTTAAATGAGCTTGGTGAACAAGTCAACGATCACTCGCTCGAACCACTCCAACTTCAAACGGCCATAACTTCTTCGCTTCAACTCCGTTTTTGATGTTCTTTATATCCACAGAAAGGTGGTGAGAAGCTCTACACATCTATCAACTTTTCCTCACCTCAAAACCTTCTGAAAAAAATCCAAAATTCATAAAGAGCTCAAAATGCCACTTTACCGATTTACCCCCTTAGCTCCAAGACATAACCCAAACTCCCAGTTCACTTCAGTTATATTATTTGTACCTAAATGGGTCTAGATCTCTCTTTTCCAAAGGCCCTAAGCCTTATGATAACCTATCTCCAGGACATAATCTCGAATTAGGAAAGCGATTCAGAACAGGGCGTTACAACTCTCCCCCACTTAAATTCGATTTCGTCCTCAAAATCATCCTTTACCATCCCTGCCATGCCCGACATCCTGAGGGACAAACCCATAACCTTGAACATACCATGACCTAACCAAGGCTTCCAAACCCAGCAGAAAGTTTCCAATCCGAAGAAAACAAATCCATAATCCTATGCAGCAAATTAACCCTACTTTACCTAAAAATCTGCAATGCGGAAACTCGAATTTGGTCGGACTCCTCGACAGACCGCCCATACTATCCATCTCTAATTCTATTCCCTTTATCCCCTAAACGGACTACACAACCCTGAAAAACTGAAATTCCTACCAGAAAACAGAACCGCAGATCATATTATGTTGTCGACAACTCTTTACTAGACAAACAGATTTGATAATCCTTCAAGAGAAAGCTAATACTGATAACAAAATTTCCTATGATATGATGAGCAATGGGAGACGAACCAGGGATGAACCTTCTCGTGTCGACCGACAATGTTTCCATTAACCCCCGAACTAATTTACACATCATTGTCAGCTCATAACCATGAACTCCCATGACTTGCCCGATTAACCACGGCTGGAATATCAACATGTCGAATCATTTCAACAATTAGGTTGAAACACTTAGGTTTTGTTGCCCTACCACCTCAACCCTACTGCTCCCCCTGAGCCTCTATGCCTATGACTCACATTCGGTCCGCACCGTGTATCTTGGCCTACTACCTCAACCCTATTGCTCCTCTTGGGTTTTCATGCCTACGACTTATAATCGGCTCGCATCGGGTATCTTAGCCTACTGCATAGAGCAGGACTACCTCAACGCTCCCAACACAATGTGTTTCCATAGATAATTAGGAGCAAGATCTAACCCAATACTTAGAACCTGGCAAACAGGGATGCTTTAACCCAACAACCCTCGACTTCCCGATGATGACATTATACCTTTCGCCTACAACTCACGATTCACCCCACAAACCAAAAAGTTTTCCCTTATTTACCTCACTGACCTCTAGAGTGCATGCCTTACACGGATACACTTGCAATCCCCAACGCAAGTTTCCGCTATAAGCCATCTCAAAATGGTCGTCCATGAATCCATTCCACGTTTATGACCGAAACTACCACATATAGTGCAGAAAAGACCCTTAAACATGTCAATAGCAAACCTTTCACAATCTGGATCCATATGATACACTAAAACCTTAGTATACCCGTTGACTCTTTACCATGCCATTACCAAACTCTGGAGCGACGAAAGAAGATGATCAACCAGGAACTTCCCCATTACATCCGATCCTTAATAGCAACTTGAGAACATGCAGGAATATGGGGAAAACATTCCCCATATTCATTCTGATACCTGACTGATATTCCCTTCAGTCCTTACTGTTTCCTTTATCCAATCAATGGGCTTACGACTCGCCAGGCCCCTATCAACACGTCAATCCCGAGAACACTACAAGTAGAAGGAATGAATCTTTACGATCATTAGACCCACAACCTATAACTCGAACGCTTCTAATAACCTATCAACATTGTCGTCTTCTTGTCAGTAGCCCATTCCTTTGGGTTTGAAGGTACCCATCTTCCTCTGCTGCCCAAAAGGCCTAATCAACGTTCCTCACATCACCAAACAAGCATCGCAATACTGAAACTCTACCACGCATGATTCCCTTCTTGGGACAGGTTGCTACTCAAGAGTTTCCAGGCGCTTCTACATGACCACCGACAATTCCTAAGGGTACTCTATAAGTGATAACCAGCAAGTACGAAACGTACAATTCCACAGGTTATTATCACAAAGCAGCATGCTCAATACCATAACGTAGATCTAACAAAATACAGATAGAGACTTCAGCATGAATCGACCGCCTCACCGGGCCTTCAGCCTATCTGAACCACTCTCAGAACCTTCAGCATGTCTGTACCGCCTCTCTGGGCCTTCAGCCTGTCTAAACCGTTCTCCGGGCCTTCGGCTGGACTGGTACGCCCTGCTGACCTTCAGTCTATCCAGACTGCCCTAAGTCTGGTGAGCATAACCCTGGATCTATCCTGGTGCCCTCTTTTATATAGCCAGTTCTCCCCTACTTGGCCTTTAGAACTCCTAATCCAATCCGTAAACTATAATCCTAGCCTAACTCTAGACCTCGTGTTGATCTCCCACCCTCTTGGGAAAACCGTGGTCTGATCCCTGACCAGCGTATCCGCCACATACGCTAAATAACCCGCACACTCATGCTGAAAGAACCGTCGAGCCTTGGAAGCTAAAAAAACCCTCAATGGCTGATGCTCCATCTGAGAATTCCCAATTCTCCCCCACTTGGGACACTAACCACTACCTACTAGTAACGAAACCAAAACACCACTTAACCATCCCTACTAGGTATTACCATACTTAACCATGTCATGATAAACCCTAGAATAAATAACCTACGTAAAACAATCCTCTCAGTACAGAGCAACCAAACTTCAAGAGAAGCCAGAATCCCAGCTAAATGCTTCTGAATCTACAAAACCACAACTATTGACCCTGGAATGGTGATTCTCTATCCTAACTTCTCATCCTCAACGCATCCCTGGATCCTAACCATCTACAACCCTTCGATACTAAATTCCCTTGATCCTCATATGACCTAACATCTTATGTAGAAGGTAATGGAAAGTTCACAATATAATCATAAACAGTAATATAAAAGGTAGAAACATACCAGCAATCTCATATGGTGCTGCCCTGGCCTCCTTTGCTGTAAGCTGGAAAGCACGTCCCTGAGCCCTTGGAGGCTCTGCTCTACCCTGAATCCCGTCAGTAATCCTCAGTGTAACTGGCGTTGGAGCATGCACTGGCCTGGCAGCGAGTTATGGACAGCTGGTCTTCACATGAGCAAACTGATGGTAGTGGTAGCAAATCCTCGAATCTTGAACCGGGTCTAGCTTGTCACAAACCCTCGCATAGTGCCCCCTGGCCGCAATTTCGGCACGCGCTACCCGATCTGCAAACCACCGAGTGACCCTTCCTGCACTTGCCACAAGTTCAGCCCTACTATCCTCTTGTCTTGGAATCAGTGGTCTTAGACCGTTTTGGCGTCGGCTGTGACTGCGTCGGGGACTGTCTTTGCTCCTGTAACTATAACTCAATCTCAAGCTCATGCCGCCTAGCTGCCTCGTGTAACTCCAGCAAGGTATCACATCGCTGGGTAGCAACAAACTGAAAGATGTCAGTCTTGAACATGCTCAGATAACATGTCATCTAAGCCCACTCAGAAGCAAACATCGGGTAGAACATCGCTCTCTCCGTGAACATACGGGTGATCTCCGTCACCATCTCAGCATCCTGTCTCAACTCTAAAAACTACTGAGCTAACCGCTCCCGCTCGACCCGCAAAATGTAGCGAGCACAGAACATACCCCTGAACTGCTCCTAATTAACCACAGCTCTCTAATCATCATTGTACCACCCTATCATCAACCTCCACTAGTCATTTTCCTAGGACCTCAACAGGTTCAGAGTACATCTGACCTTCTGGTCAGCAGGACATGAGCACGTGAAGAAACACCCCTCCACGTCAGACAGCCACCTCATGGCTATAATCGGGTCCTCAATCCCCTCAAAAGTCGGGGGTTGTGGAGAGTTGGTCTTCACGTGACCAACCTGATGGCAGTGGTAGCAAATCCTCGTATCCTGAACCGGGGCTAGCTGGCGACAAACCCTCGCATAGTGCCCCTCCTGGCCGCATTTGCGGCACGCGCTACCCGATCTGCAAACCCCCGAGTGACCCTTCCCGCACTTGCCACAAGTGCGGCCCTGCTGTCTTCCTGTCCTGGAATCAGTGGTCTCAAACCGTTTTGGCATTGGTTGTGACTGCGTTGGGGCTTGTCTCTGCTCCTACAACTGTAACTCGATCTCAAGCTCACGCCGCCTAACGGCCTCCTATAACTCCAGCAAGGTATCGCATCGCAGGGTAGCAACAAACTGACGGATGTCAGTCTTGAGCATGCTCAGATAACATGTCATCTAATCCCGCTCAGAAGCAAACTTCAGGCAAAACATCACCCTCTCCATGAACATCAGGGTGATCTTCGTCACCATCTCAGTATCTTGTCTCAACTCCAAAAACTCCTGATCTAACCGCTCTCACTCGACCCGTAAAATGTAGCGAGCACGGAACATATCCCTGAACTGCTCCCAAGTAACCGTAGCTCTCTGATCATCAGTGTACGACCCTGTCATCAACCTCCACCAGGCCTTTTGCCTAGACCTTAGTAGGTTCAGAGTACATCTGACCTTCTGGTCAGCAAGACATGAGCACGTGAAGAAACACCCATCCACTTCATACAACCACCTCATGGCTATAATCGGGTCTTGAATCCCCTCAAAAGTCGGGGGCTTCATGTTATCGAAGTCCCGATACAGAAAAGCCCAACTAGCTCCTACCCCTGTCGCCATTACAGCTGTTCCGGCAGCCGTCTCTGCAATGGCTGCATAGCGCTTGTCAAAGTACTCAACCATGGTTGTCTTAATAGACCCAAACATCTCCAGCAACTGTGCTCAGAACAGTGTAGCAACCTCATCCTACAGGATCTCCCGAATCATGGCATCCATCTTATCCAGTCTCATCTGACCGATAGTCTCAAGTACTGCTGGTTCCACTTGACCGCCATCTCCTGATCCTGATCCGGATCCAGTCAAAAATCGTCTAGTAACCACCATGCTGAAAATATATCAAGAAGATATTAGATAATCCGTATAAATAATGGGGAACCAACTCCCAACTAAACCCTAGGGGTTGTGACTTCCTTGCTACGCGTATGGGTCTTGTGCTTTCATTATTACAGGCCATAACTATCTTCCACACCTTCCCATATTTGTCTCAAGTATCATCACAACGCCCTAACAATATACATAAACATCGAGAGCAATCCTCACTCCTAGAGGAATGCTAAATATCTCATACTGGCCTACTGACCTCGCACAACCCACCCATCCATGGAATTTCCACCAACCATGCAGCACTCGTGTATGCTAGCCATACATAACGTTGGACCCTATAGACTTTCGAATAAATGATCCTACCCTAAGCCCTTAATCAGACGAGAACAGTAAATAAGGCCAAACCAAACATTCTCAGACTATAAGATCTTAATTATGTACGGTCGTGATGCATACACTAAGAAACAACAGTAATGATGTCAATTTCATATAAGGAAAAACCCTAGGCTACCATACATCATATAATAAGGCAATTCTATCATGCAATTCCTGAAGATCCCTAGCCTAGTACTAGCATGTTGTTCTAACATATCACCAAAATCAAATAATTTGTAACGTATCTTAGGGTCTATTCGCGAGCTCCATTTGATCGTACACTTGCATCCTCCTTTAGTATTATGAAAACCATTTAAAAAATCATTTTAAAATCTTGTCCTTAGTTTGAGACTGGAGACACACAAGTGTTTCCTCCAATTCACTCAAACCAAGGCTCTGATACCAACTTGTAACATCCATAAAAACCATGCCAATTTAAAACTTATTAAATCATTCGAAACCGATAATTATTACAAATATATTTTCAAAATGGTTTAATGTCAGAGTATCCCAAAATCAAATCATAAAAATATAAGGAGGTGCACAATCACACCTTCGCCTTCCCGCAATCATCAGAAATACCTGACACAATAATCGATAAATGTAAGCTCGAAGGCTTAGTGAGTAACCCCTAAAATACCAACGTCACATAGATATAACCATATCATATAAACAAACAGCATGCATAACGAGCCTTCAGCCTGACTGGACCACCTCGCAAGCCTTCAGTCTATCTGGACCGCTCTCCGAGCCTTCGACACGTCTGGACCGTCTCTTAGGCCCTTCAGCCTATCCGGACCACTCGTCGGGCCTTCGGTCTGACTAATATGCACTCCCGGGTATGTAGTCTATCTGGTCTGCCCAGGGTATATTGGCCTTCAGCACAAAGCAGGACCACGTCAACCCAACCCCGATCTAACAAATCACTAATCATAGCAACATCCTATAACCAGGATACAGACCTAACCGGTCACTAACATAGCATCATCCTATATACCAGGATACCGACCTAACCTGTTCACTAAACATATCACCATCCTAACTACTAGGATGTAAATTAATAATCATATCATGCAATAACCCGGATAGAAATCCGAAAAGGGCTGACATTGGTGCCTTAGATCCTTATGATATAGTGAGGAGAACTCACCTCGAACGACAGATAAATCCCACAATTGCTACAACTGCTACGAACCATCTTCCATGACCGAACCAATAAGCCAACCATTCTTTAATAGTTTCCCATGACAAAACCACCAAGTACTACTCACATAAATGGTCTAACTAACCAAGCCCACAATTTGCTCAAGCCCATTGGGCCCAAACAAGGCCCAAATCGAATGGGCCCAATAATGCCCAATTCACCATCCAAGGCCCATTAGGGCAAGCCTAAAAAATCAAGCCCAACCATAAGTCCATTACTCTAAAATCCTTAGTCCATTATGAGCCCAAACCAAAGGATAAGTCCAAGACCAAACTAGCCAACATTCAAAGAGTTTAAAACTTGCACAGGAGGTTCTCACGTCGTGAGCACCTTATGCTCACAATGTGAGGTCGCTACATTGGCCCATAAGCTTTCTCGAATACGTTCTCACATTGTGAGGCTTCATTCCTCATGTCATGAGTTACGATATGTCCAGAAATGACCATTAAGCTCCTAATCCATTAAGCCTTAACATGGGACAGTCTACAGAGTCTTCCTTGACCTCAAGGACCATAAGAATCAAATGTTTTTAGTCACGTATGTCTAAAAGTGTGTGTCATGTTATTACTCACACTACAGTAAAACTCATTATTCTTAATGAACTAGAAAAATAGAAAATAGAGGCCTTAAAGCCATAAAATGAGAAGAAGGAAGGGATGGTACATTACACTAATATCTTACTTGATGATCCACATGGACTAAAAGTATTTAAGAATCGGCTATGGATTCCAAAGATTGGTGGATTAAGACAGAAGATTTTAGAGAAAGCCCATAAGTCTAAACTGTCAATACATCCTAGTACAAGTAAAAAGTGGGTGAGTGTTTATGAAGATTGTGAGTATTTAAAATATGGGGGTACTTTAGGAAAAATTTTAGACACAAATGTATGCGTTGAAGTCTTGGCATAATGGCTGAGTTTTAAACGGATTGTTTAGTGCAATATTGGTAAAATTAAAGTAAATTTGCTTGGGGGCAAGCAAAGGCTAAGTGTGGGGTATTTTGATATGTGTATTTTTATATATATTTTTATGCACTTTATCTTAATATTTTGGCCTTATTTATTCTATTTTAGAACTAAAAAGTACGCATAATGCTTTGAATTATGTTTTGCAGCTATTCGTTGTCAATAAAGCACAAAAGAAAAGACCGAAGCGGAAACCGGATTTAGGAGCTAAAAGAAATTAAATATGCTGAAGAAGCGGATTACACCCCGCGTAAAATGGCAGTACGCACCGCGTAGTGACCAGAAGCGACGTACGCCCCGCGTAATTAAAGAGTACGCGCCGCGTACTTGGTTGCCTCGGATATGTTCAATCGCGTGATTATCCTTAGTACGCACCGCGTAATCCTAAGTACGCCCAGCGTACTTAGGTCGGCCACAAAGATTATAAAAGTCGATTTTCAGCTAACCAGGAGGGGGGATTCGACTTCTAACCTAATTTAGTCGACAATTAACTTCTGTTAAGCCGTTTTGAGGATCTAGAAGGCAGCCGGAAGGCCGTTAAGCTAACGGGAGCGGAGATCGGAAGGGTTGGAAAGCGGATACATGTCGGTAATGATATGGGTTGCTAACGTGACCATGTTTAGCATTCCATTGTGGTACTTTTCTGTATTTAGTTTCTGATTTAGGTGTAAAAACCTTTTACTTTGTGTTTATGATTGAATGAAGCTTTGATTATTAGACTAATTGCTATATTAAATAGTTTATTTGTGTTTAATTTATCTTGCCAAGCTTGTTAAAAGATCCTCATGTGTTAATGATGATTATTTTCTGTTAATTGTTAAGTGAATTAAGTTGTATGAACATCTGCTTGATTTGCTTGTCTCTTATGATTGATGACCATCGAGATTATAAGACTAGAAATAACGAATGTGAAACTAGAATTAATTTGAGAATAAGTAAGTTAATGTGTGAGCCTTGTTTGATGACCATCAACAAGAGGTTAATTAAATCTCGAAATTGATTAACTATATTTACAAGTCTTGCTTGATACGAACTGAACACTAGGAAGCATGTTAGTTTAATCAACTGATCACTGTTTAAATTGACTTGTTTGCTAAAGGATTGGTTATAGTGAACGCGAATCTAATCATTTTAGGAATCGGTGAATATGAATAAATGAATTTGTGTATGCAATTCTCTATGTTTTTAAGGTGTAATTTATCTAAACCAAAGTACCTGAAGAGATGTGCTTTCCTGTTAGTTTATCGAGAGTTGTTAATTGTTAGTTTGAGATTTATTCAACCATTTTCTTTATTATTTTCGTGTGACCTGTAACCTATAATCAAATATATTAAATTAATCCACCGTTCCCTGTGATCGACACCCGACTTACCTAAACTATATTGTAATCTGACTAGGTACACTGCCTATAAGTGCATAGATAGTCTAAGTTTGTTAGCTTATAAATATTAAAATTAGTGGGTACTTTTGTGCACATCAAGTTTTTGGCGCCGTTGCCGGGGAACGGTTTGTCATTAATTTAGTTTATTTGATTATTCGTTATTTGTTTTTAGTTAGTTTTTATTTTTAGTTTGATTTTCGATGATATCATTTCACTTGTCGGGAAGGTTCTAGTTTTTATTTTGCAGGAATTTGGGATTGTACACATTGCTTGACGTTACTTTTTGCATGGGTTTCGGGAATGAAAGCGATTAGGGAATTCTTGACCTGCTTAGCCTACTACTTTGTTGATTAGTCCAACTCAATCCATGAGGCGTAGTATAGCAAGGCGTATTGTGGTGGTTAAGTGGAAGACCGAGCTCTTGCTGTTCTTGACTAGTTAGGTCACTTCTTGTTCCGCTTTTAGTTAAAGGTGCAAGGAAAACAAAGGAAATAATCTAACGGGTCCCGAAAGTGGGTATTTTCGCAAACCAATTCTTGCATGCAAAGGTTTTTGATCAACCATTGTTGTTTGATCTTGACAAAGATAAGTGATTATGACATCTCCGTTTTTTTTTATCACTCATCGTGAAGTCATCATTAGCTTAAGAAATTAAAAAGGAAAAAAATAAATAAGTTTTAAGTCCCTAGATTAAATAATTAAAAAGAAAAGGAAGTTAAATTAAAGAAAAAGGAAATTTTCAATTAAACTTACGCCCCGCGTAAGTTATATTACGCCCAGCGTAATTCAACATCTGATCGCGGATGAACATTTCAGGGGGTTTAGGTACGCCCCGCGTAACCTTGAGTTACGACCCGCGTAACACGACGACCAGGCATATCTTTTGACCCTTTGACTTCTTCTTTATTCTTTTCAATCCTCTTCTACTCTCGCACACGAACTGTGACGGCAACTCTCCAAGATTTTCTATTCTTCTTCATTTCTTGTCAAATTCGACACTCAAGTAAGCTTTTTCGGTTACTCAATGTTTTAGATTTATGTTTAATTTGATGAAAAAACCTGCAAAATGCCTTTGCTCGCAAACTAGGGTTTATGGGGTTCTTGAATTAGGGCCGATTTCGCAAATGTATGTGTTGATTAGGGCTTGAATGGACCGATTTCGGTTAATAAACTAAACCCTAGGACCTAATTTGGTCTAAATTCCGTCCCACACCCATCGATTTGAGCTCGGGGTCGTACGCCAAGCGTACCCCTGTTGACTTCGAGTTCTTGACTGACTTCGAGTTCTTGACTGCTACACATGATTCCCTGTTAAGTATTGTCACTAGACACGAGATTATGGGGATTGATTTTTAAGGGTGGTCACGATTTTTTTTTCTACTGTGATTGGACCACGCAAACCTTATGCTCGATATACCACATATATATGCCATGCTGTGTTTATTGCTTACAGTTGGTTAATTTGAAAAATTGTGATATGGTTTATGATTTTAGCACAAGCAAGCGAACCAGGACACAGACTCGTGAACCTGGACGTACGCCCAGCGTACTGTCCCTATCCAGTTCCATTTTGTTGGTTTAAAAGGTTGTTAATTCTGTGAAATGGTGTTTGGTTTTGTGTTTGTGTTTGTTTGTGCAGATTATGGCTCGAAGGACACAAAGAACCAACCCACCTGAGGATGTGACTGATCATCATTTTTTACAATTTCCGCAAACGCTGAACGATGCTACCCGGGCACGTTATGTTACCAACTTGAGTTTACTTCTCACAAAGGAGATTGATATTGCACCCTCATTTGATTGGGAATTGGCTACCAGGACTGGACTTGTTGCATTGATCCAGGAATTTTTGCAATACACACACTCGGACGCGAGTGGTGTGGATTTGTTTGTGTGTCAGGGATGGGCGCATTTGTTCAGGATCCAGGAGCCTGTATATCGGGAGTTTTTGCTGGAGTTCTACGCTATAGTTTCCTATGATCCTAGGAAGGCACTCAATGACAGGACAGCTTTTGCCTTCAGATTAGGGGGAGTGAGCCGGGAATGCAGCGTGATAGAGCTAGCTACTCGGGTGGGTATTTACACAGCCGATGAGACGAGGAGTGTCCACTTCCCGACGTTCCTTGCTGATTGTCTCACGGACCGGCCAGAAGACTATAACGAGAACACTTTTTGGGCCGAGATTACGGGAGGAGTTTATACACCATCTACCGCTTGAGGGGGGATGATTCGGTCTACTACATACCGAATGTTGCACCGGTTGATTTCTATGTCTCTCACGCATCACAAGAATAGTGAGAGAGTGCCTTTGACGGACTTGTATTTCCTATGGGCACTAGTTACTCCAGGGAGGCACCTGAACCTTCCCGTTGCATTAGCTGCATATTTGGGACGGAGGGCCAGGGGACTTCGGGGAGATAGCCCGATATGCGGAGGGAATTTTATCACACGGTTAGCTCGGTCATATCAGTTGCTGACGCGTGAGATCACGAGATCGATGGTGTTTCACGACATGAGGCCGATGAGTCTTCAGCTATTGGAGTCGATGCATGTATTAGAGCGGGGTGGAGATGGTGTTTTGAGGGTTCAAGTAGATGATGTGGCAGATGAGGAGGGTGCCTCCGAGCCACAGCCGAGACGGGTCCAGCGGTGTCGACCTGCTCCTCGGGGAGCGCAGCAGGGACCTGAGCGAGAGATTGATATGCGCTACCTGGCTCAGGGTATTGACCGTCTTGACATGAGGGTCCAGAACCTTAGCGAGTATGTTGCACATGTGGACAGGCAACAACAGTGGTATGGGAATGCGTTGAACGCATTCTTTGTCCACCAGGGGTTTCAGTATTCGGTTCCCTTTCCACCACCATTCCAGTCACGATTTGATGGGGCCGGTACTTCTGGGACACAACCACATGATGATGGAGATGACGAGTGATCCTTTTTATTTTGTTTATTTTTTGTTTTGTGTTATTTTTAGTTTAGTTTAGTTTTTTTTAGTATTTGGTATGTAATTAAACTTGGATTTAGTTTGTTTTACTTTTGTTTTCCATGTTGATGCTCTTTGGTTGTTTAGATTTCTGCAGAATTTTCGCCCTTAGGAAGCTGGCAGTAAGTTCAGCAGCTAGGTCCGACTGTTGCTATAGAGAGCAGTATGAGAGTTGAAGATTATAGTCGAGACCCACAATTTGTCATAAGTGTGGGGTGCATATTTATTTCGTGAGCGATCGTTTTGAAGATTGGCATTTTCACAAGGTTTTGACTCTTATGATATGGATGAGCAGTTCCCACACCATAGAGTTTTATTTCGACGCGAGGAAGAAGTATCGTCCCGGCTGCCACGACATGGTTGACACCTTCCTATGTTGTGGGGGGGATTTTTCATCGCGAGAAGAGGATGTCATTCTTGACGAGACGACGTGGCCGACACTTTCCCACGTCATGGCTATTACACACTGCATTTGTTTGCAATCTTTTGCGCCACATTTTTGAAGATGGCGGTCTTGATTTTATTTTTCGGCAAATTCAGAAGCAGCAGTTCCAGTTTTCAGTCTTTCAGTAATACTTGGAGCAACTTGTAGCAGCCCCATTCAATCTCGCCACAACTACCCAAGGGAGTCTGTTCCTTTTTCTCCTTTTTATGTTCTTAATTCGTTTTAGCATACAATGAGGGCATTGTATGAAATAAGTGTGGGGTAGGGGGTCGGTAAAAGTAAATTAAATTTAAAATTTTAAAATTTTAAAAAAAACTTGAAATAATAGTTTAATTTAGAAAAATCTAGTGATAATTTAAATTTTTGCTAATATTGTATGAAATGATCCGATGAGAACTCAAATGTTTAGTTGAGCCAATATACGTTATAGTGCATTTGTGGCCTCCCTTATTTTAGTGAAATCATGGAACAAAAACATAACCCCGCTTGGTTTGAGGGATGCAATATGTTTAGCAGCCTAAACCTGAAATGTATCCAGGAAAATTATTATCATTAACCAATAAAGGTTGAGGTTGAGCGCCTCTGCTTAAGCATGTAGGTTTTGAGTGAGAAAAAAAAAAGTGAGTTACATGTGAAAAAAAAAAAGAATTATGAAAAAAAGTGTGAAGAATTTTGGAGCAATTAAAGTGAAGATCAAAAGATCAAAATTCCAAGAAATTCAAAAGTTGAAGATACCAGAAATCAAATCAAATAAGGTGGTGAATTCAAAGTGATCAAAAATCAAATGTTAAAGAAATGAAGAATTCAAATAGAGCTCCATAGTGGTATCGATAATTGTAATTCTAGATTATGTATGCTTAGGTTGCTCAACTAAAAATACATTGAGGTTAGGAGGTTTTCTGCGGATGGATTCAGAGGGTTGCATAAAATGAGCATTGTTCGGAAAAAGTGGGTGAGTGTTTATGAAGATTGTGAGTATTTAAAATATGGGGGGTACTTTAGGAAAAATTTTAGACACAAATGTATGCGTTGAAGTCTTGGCATAATGGCTGAGTTTTAAACGGATTGTTTAGTGCAATATTGGTAAAATTAAAGTAAATTTGCTTGGGGGCAAGCAAAGGCTAAGTGTGGGGTATTTTGATATGTGTATTTTTATATATATTTTTATGCACTTTATCTTAATATTTTGGCCTTATTTATTCTATTTTAGAACTAAAAAGTACGCATAATGCTTTGAATTATGTTTTGCAGCTATTCGTTGTCAATAAAGCACAAAAGAAAAGACCGAAGCGGAAACCGGATTTAGGAGCTAAAAGAAATTAAATATGCTGAAGAAGCGGATTACGCCCCGCGTAAAATGGCAGTACGCACCGCGTAGTGACCAGAAGCGACGTACGCCCCGCGTAATTAAAGAGTACGCGCCGCGTACTTGGTTGCCTCGGATATGTTCAATCGCGTGATTATCCTTAGTACGCACCGCGTAATCCTAAGTACGCCCAACGTACTTAGGTCGGCCACAAAGATTATAAAAGTCGATTTTCAGCTAACCAGGAGGGGGGATTCGACTTCTAACCTAATTTAGTCGACAATTAACTTCTGTTAAGTCGTTTTGAGGATCTAGAAGGCGGCCGGAAGGCCGTTAAGCTAACGGGAGCGGAGATCGGAAGGGTTGGAAAGCGGATACATGTCGGTAATGATATGGGTTGCTAACGTGACCATGTTTAGCATTCCATTGTGGTACTTTTCTGTATTTAGTTTCTGATTTAGGTGTAAAAACCTTTTACTTTGTGTTTATGATTGAATGAAGCTTTGATTATTAGACTAATTGCCATATTAAATAGTTTATTTGTGTTTAATTTATCTTGCCAAGCTTGTTAAAAGATCCTCATGTGTTAATGATGATTATTTTCTGTTAATTGTTAAGTGAATTAAGTTGTATGAACATCTGCTTGATTTGCTTGTCTCTTATGATTTTTAATGACCATCGAGATTATAAGACTAGAAATAACGAATGTGAAACTAGAATTAATTTGAGAATAAGTAAGTTAATGTGTGAGCCTTGTTTGATGACCATCAACAAGAGGTTAATTAAATGTCGAAATTGATTAACTATATTTACAAGTCTTGCTTGATACGAACTGAACACTAGGAAGCATGTTAGTTTAATCAACTGATCATTGTTTAAATTGACTTGTTTGCTAAAGGATTGGTTATAGTGAACGTGAATCTAATCATTTTAGGAATCGGTGAATATGAATAAATGAATTTGTGTATGCAATTGTCTATGTTTTTAAGGTGTAATTTATCTAAACCAAAGTACCTGAAGAGATGTGCTTTCCAGTTAGTTTATCGAGAGTTGTTAATTGTTAGTTTGAGATTTATTCAACCATTTTCTTTATTATTTTCGTATGACCTGTAACCGATAATCAAATATATTAAATTAATCCACCGTTCCTTGTGATCGACACCCGACTTACCTAAACTATACTGTAATCTGACTAGGTACACTGCCTATAAGTGCATAGATAGTCTAAGTTTGTTAGATTATAAATATTAAAATTAGTGGGTACTTTTGTGCACATCATATACTATGATGTACGAGCTGATTATTGGTGGCCTGGATTAAAGAGAGACATTGGAAGATACATGTAAGAATGCTTAATATGCTTACAAGTCAAAGCGGAACAACAAAAGCCATACGATAGCCCAAAAGGTATTAATGTTCCCATATGGAAATGGGAGGAGCTATCCATGGATTTTATTACCAAATTTCCAAAGACTGCGAGACAGAATGATCGCATTTGGGTAATTATCGACCGACTGACTAAGAGTGCATATTTTCTTGTAATGCGTGAAACATCTCCAATGGAGAAATATGCACAAGTATACCTGGATAAAATTGTTGTGAGACATGGTGTGCCACTAAAGATTGTTTTTTATCGTGATACTCGTTTCACTTCTCATTTTTGGGCGAGTATGCAACGTGAATTGGGATCTCATGTTGCTCTCAGCACATCTTATCATCCCCAGACAGACGGTCAAACGGAGAGAACAATCCAAACAATGGAAGATATGCTTCGTGCATCTGTCTTGGAGTTCGGTGGTAACTGGGATAAGTACTTACCGCTTGTCGAATTTTCGTATAATAACATTTACCATGCTTCAATCAAAATGCCACCATATGAAGCACTATATGAACGAAAATTTTGTACTCCATTAGTTTGGCATGATGTAGGATAGAAATATACTTGGGAAACTAAGAATGAGATAACAGAGAAATATCCCCATTTGTTTAAATCAATGTTATTTCGGGGACGAAATACTCAAAAGGAGGAGGTATTTGTAACATACACGTTAATAATTTTGTTTAGATTCGTATTTTCTATGCTTGTTAGCTTAAAAACGAATAGTATTAAATAATATATGATTTTGAACGTTGATTTCTAACTATATAGTTTTATGAGATTGAAGTAAAACTATGTTTAGAATCATTTGGAAAGTATTGGAAGTCTTATGAGATTTTTGAAATAAAAATATAAAATAATTAAAGGTGAAATTCAGCGTCAAAAATAAAATGTTAAATAAACTTGATTTGAATAAATAAAATGGTAGACATCGTAACAAGGTTTCCGAAAATATAAAGAACACTGAAATCCGATTTATAATGAAGAAGTTATGACCAATCGAAAATCTGCAACAAAACCGGTAAAACACTATTTAGTGTAAAAAGTGAGTTTTCAATAAACTAATTTTTAGCTTTAGTGATCTAGATGAAAGTCGTAGTATTCGTTAAACCGAGAATTTTCATAAAAATAACGTCCAAATCTGACTTCGTATGAGGAAGTTATGATTTTTCTAAGATTCGACATAGCAGTACACATCCCGGAACTCGAAATAAAGATCAATTGATTTTTAGTCGACACAACCTAAACGAGAATCGAAGGACTCCTCAATAGTATTACAACGGTAAAAAGACAAACACAAACGAACGTCAGATGAAGAAGTTATGAATTTTTAACGGTTTTTCCTATCCCGGTCTGTTAAAAATAATAATATTAAAAATAAAGTCAAAATTAGCCGATGGAGTCAAAATGAAAGTTGTAGAATATAATCTCACCTACGCATGGATATAAAGAACGTCGAAAATAGAGCTCGTATGAAAAAGTTATGAATTTGTGAAGTTTTGGGCACAAAATCCGAGAACCTTCGCATATGCGTTGCTAGAGTTCGGCCATGTAGCCTATTCCTCGCGAGCCTGCCCCGTGTCTGACCAGGTGACGCATCCGAAGCGAAGTCCAATCAGGTACCAACACGTGTCGCATCCGTGGCGCGTCTGAAGATCCAATTCGTGCTACCCTCGCATGTTCGACACGTGTTCCCCTCCTCCCCCTCCGGATCCGAGACCTCACACCATATATAAAGGGAGTGTGAACCCTCCCGGTTTTGGTTGGAATTTTACACCTTTTTCCATTCTAAACTTTCTTTTAAGCTGTTTTACAACCCCCGAACCCTCGGGAACATACCTAACACCGGAAGAACGTCCCGAAGCGCACAAAGACCACGAGAAAATTATCTTTTCGGTTTAAAACTCAACCCTCACAAGGCCCGGTTTTCAATAAAGCTCCCAGTTTTCATCGAAGAAAGTCATTTATAGAAACGAAGTGTTGTCCAATTTACCATTTTAACATCCGATTATTTAACGGTGAGTTCAATATATATGAACAATTGTATGTTATGTGTAATATGTGTGATATGCTTTCCTGTATTATCCTGATAATGGATTTATACCTTTGGCCATGTAGAGCATGTATCATATAAATTTTGGTATTGGCTTTGAGCCTTTGGCCAAGTAGAGCATGTCTGGTATCACTTCTAGTATTGGTATTATGTCTTCGGCCATGTAGAGCATGTCTCGTAAAACTTCTGGTATCGGCTTTGTGCCTTTTGCCATGTAGAGCATGACTCGTATCACTTTTGGCATTGACATAGGGCTATGTAGGGCTGAAAACCTGTATATTCTAGCAAATGATAATCAGAAATTGTATATTTCTGTGCTGCTTGGGCTGAAGCTTTATTGATGTATATCAAGTTGAAATTGTTATGTCTCATTCATTGTAAATTTTGGAATCTAATAAATTGTTGATATGGAAAGCATGTCATATGATACACATATGTCTTTGTTGTTCTTTGTTCCTCTTTGCTTCTGTCATATTGGTATATATATGACATATTGTTATATTGTATATGTTATTGAACTCACTAAGCGTTACCGCTTACCCCTCTCAGTGTTTAACTATTGCAGGTGATAAGCATCTAGTATAGTCATATACTGTTGGAAGATTTAGAATAGTTAATACTGTGTTCGTGTATGTATAAAATTATAATTTCCTGGGTAGTTATGTAATATATATATATATATATATATATATATATATATATATATATGTATATATAAAGCATTAATAGTTAGTTTGTATCCAGTCTTTTGTAATTAGACTATCAATGTAAAATATTGTTTAAGAATATACATGTAGCATGTTCTGGATTAATATAATGTAGTTTTAGAGTAGGGTTCTTTCAATCATGGTATCAGAGTAGTAGTTTAAGTGAACTAAATCCCACGGATTCGTATTTAGACTTAAACTATTGGAAGTTCAATATATGAATGGATACATTGTAAGTATATGGATAGAAACCATAGGAAAGACTTTAGTGAAGTATTAGGTAATGATAAATCATAATATTCTAAAATACTATATTACTCAAAAATTTCAGAACAATGGCTGAACAGGTGAGTAGCCATACACCAGATGTGGGTGGAGATCCTCATCCTGATGAAGTAAATACTCTAATATCCCATCATGAGGAGCGACTCGTGGATAAACTTATGGGTGTTATTCGTAAGACTTTGAAAGAACATAAAAAGAATAGTGATAAATGTAAAGAGAAGAATCTTCAAAAGGGGAGGCGAAACGTCTCTCAGTCAAAACTTTGAAGACTAATGGTGCTACGGAGTTTTCAGATGTTCTTAATCCCATTTTTGTTCTTACCTGGATCCAGAAGATAGAAAAAGTATTATGTATTTCTCATGTGGTTAATGAATACAAGGCTAATTATGCTTTTGCAATGCTGATCGGAGAAGCCTTGATCTGGTGGGAAGCAACATTTGAAGCTCTCAACAAGTATGATCGGGATAGTTTATCTTGGGAAATGCTGAAAACATGTTTGCTAGGAAAGTATTGTCCTCTAAACATGAGTAGAAGATTGGAAAAAGAATTCCTCGAGCTTAAATAAGGAGGAATGACTGTGAATGATTATGAAACTCAATTTAATCAAAAAGCACGGTTTGCTGCAAAGTTTATTCCAACTGAAGACGATAAAATTCAGTTATTCATGGAAGGATTACGGTATGAAATCCACGATTTCGTGGTTGCTCGGGATGTTCTGTCATTTGATAAAGCGGTTGAGTATGCCCGAAAGCGCGAGCATGACTTAGAGATATGTGGTGCCACCCTTTATGTTCCGAAGCATCCACATGTTGATCGAAATGTTCCTGTTTCCTCTATTCCATCAACTCAATCTGCTCGATATGATCTTGGTAAACAAGTACAATCTCTTAATACCTCTCGTGGTCACGGTAGGTCACAATCTTTTTCTCTTCAGTTGCCATCGTGTCGAAATTGTGGAAAGAATCATCAGGGCGAATGCAGATTAGAAAAAGGATCAGTGATCTATTATGGATGTGGAGAAATAGGCCACATGAAGCCGAATTTCCCGATGAAGAATGTTACTTGCTATGCTTGTGGTGTTACTGGCTACAGGAAGCGCTTATTCCCTACTCTTACTAGTCAAATGGCGGGGAGTCAAGCTTCTGTTCAACAACCAAAGAGTACTCCAACTAAAAAGGAGGAGGTGCCAAAAGCTAAAGGTCGCGCATTCCAAATTACCACAGAGGAGGCACGTGAAGACCCGAATGTTGTGACTGGTACATTTCTCGTCAACTCTAGACCTGCTCACATCTTATTTGATTCTCGTGCCTCAGATTCTTTTGTGTCTAATGAATTTGCACGTTCTTTTCAAATTGCTTGCTATGCTATCGCTCAACTGTTTCATGTAGACACAGCGGGAAGTATATTATTACTTGTTGATAAATTCTATAGAGATTGTGTCATAGAAATTGAAGGTTATAATTTTCTTGCTAACCTGATTCCTATCTCCTTGCCCAATTTTAATATTACTCTCGGCATGGATTGGTTGTCAAAGAACTATGCAAAACTCTTGTGCTACGAAAAGATTGTATGCATTCCTATAGAAAAGGAGAATCCTATTTTATGTCTACGGTGAATAAAGACTTAAAATCTTTACAATAACCTCTTTCCTAAAAGCACGTAAATTCATATCGAATGGATGTTCTATTTATCTAGCCTACACAGTTGATATCTCAAAAGAAGGGAAGAAAATTGTAAATGATGTTCCTGTTGTTAATGAATATCCTAATGTTTTCTCCGTTGATTTGCCCGGACTTCCTCCGGATAGGCAAGTAGAATTCTGAGTTGATCTTGTACCTGGTGATGCTCTAATTGCAAAGACTCCTTATCGTCTTGCGCCAGCTGAGATGAAGGAAATGATGACCCAACTGCAGGAATTACTTGACAAAGGCTTTACTCGACTAAGTACCTCTCCTTGGGGTGCTCCATTATTATTTGTCAAGAAGAAGGACGGTTTGATGCGAATGTGTTTTGATTACTATGAGCTAAACAAGGTAACTATCAAGAACAAGTACCCACTATCTCGCCTTGACGATTTTTTTGATCAACTTCAGGGTGTTAGCTATTTCTCGAAGATTGATCTAAAATATGGCTATCATCAATTGAAAATACACGAGCAGGATGTGCCGAAGACTGCTTTCTGTACTCGTTATGGGCATTTCGAATTCCTTGTCATGACATTCGGTTTAACAAATGCTCCTGTCGTGTTCGTGGATATAATGAATCGGGTATGCCATCCAATGCTCGATAAATTTGTCATCGTATTTATTGATGATATTCTAATCTATTCCAAGTCTGAAGCTGATCATGCCATTCATATTCGTGAAATATTAGAACTTCTTCGAAAGCATAAACTATATGCTAAGTTCTCCAAATGTGAATTTTGGCTTCGTCAAATTCAATTTCTCGGCCATGTGATTTCTGGTGACGGTATATCAGTAGATCCTACCAAAACTGAAGCCATTCATAATTGGGAAGCGCCCCGTAATGCTTCTGAAATTTGTAGTTTCTTGGGTCTCGCGGCGTATTACCGGAGATTAATTAAAGATTTTTCACGTATAGCGATACCTCTCACAAGTCTTACACGAAAGGAGGTAAAGTTCGAATGGAGTGAAGCCCAAGAAAAAACTTTCTCAACTCTAAAAGATCTTTTGACTCATGCTCCGATCTTATCACTCCCAGAAGGTGATAATGATTTTTCCGTTTATAGCGATGCTTCAAGGTTGGGAATTGGTTGTGTTTTGATGCAGTGTGGTAGAGTAATAGCCTATGCCTCAAGACAACTGAAAGAGTATGAAAAGAATTATCCTACCCATGACCTCGAATTCGTTGCAGTAGTATTTGCCCTAAAAATTTGGAGATATTATCTTTTTGGTACAAAATGCCAATTGTTTACTGATCACAAAAGTCTCAAGTATATATTCAATCAGCAAACTTTGAATTTGAGACAACAACGAGCTATGGAGCTAATTAAAGACTATGACTGTGAAATCCTTTATCATCCTGGAAAGGCCAATGTAGTTGCCGATGCACTTATTAGGAAGGTTTATCATAATACTGTGTGTTATGTTATTACTCACACTACAGTAAAATTCACTATTCTTGATGAACTAGAAAGATGGTAAATAGAGGCCTTAAAGCTAGAAATGTGAAGAAGGAAGGGATGGTACATTATGCTGATATCTTACTTGATGATCCACGTGGACTGAAAGTATTTAAGAATCGGCTATGGATTCCAGAGATTGGTGGATTAAGACAGAAGATTTTAGATGAAGCACATAAGTCTAAACTGTCAATACATCCTCGTACTAGTAAAATGTACTATGATGTACGAGCTGATTATTGGTGGCTTGGATTAAAGAGAGATATTAGAAGATACGTGCAAGAATGCTTAATATGCTTACAAGTCACAACGGAACACCAAAAGCCATATGGTAGCCCAGAAGGTACTAATGTTCCCATGTGGAAATGGGAGGAGCTATCCCTGGATTGTATTACCAAATTGCGAAAGATTGTGAGACAGAATGATAGCATTTGGGTAATTGTCGACCGACTGACTAAGAGTGCATATTTTCTTGTCATGTGTGAAACAGCTCCGATGGAGAAATACGCAAAAGTATACTTGGATGAAATTTTTGCAAGACATGGTGTGCCACTATAGATTATTTCCGATCATGATACTCGCTTCACTTATCATTTTTGGGCGAGTATGCAACGTGAATTTTGATCTCGTGTTGCTCTCAGCACATCTTATCATCCCCATACACACGGTCGAACGGAGACAACAATCCAAACAATGGAAGATATGCTTTGTGCATGTGTCTTGGAGTTCGGTCGTAACTGGGATAAGTACTTACCGCTTGTCGAATTTTCGTATAATAATAGTTACCATGCTTCAATCAAAATGCCACCATATGAAGCACTATATGGACGTAAATTCCGTACTCCATTATGTTGGCTTGATGTAGGACAGAAAATCCTTGGAGACCCTGAAATGATTAAAGACACCACTCACAAGATTCAAATTGTACGAGAAAGAATGAAAGCGGCCTAGGATCGACAAAAGTCCTATGCAGAAAGGAGGAGACGACCCATAGAAATCCAGGTGGGTGATTTTGTAATGCTGAAGGTATCCCCATGGAAAGACATTATGAGATTTGGGAAGAAAGGAAATTTGAGTCCTAGATTTGTTGGTCCTTTCGAAATCATTCAGAGAATTGGTAAACAAGCATACCGCTTGGAATTGCCTGAAGATTTGGCAGGTATTCATGATGTGTTTCATGTGAGTTATCTGCATAAATGTTTGATCATATATGATGAAACAGTTCCGTTATCCGAGGTGAAACTGGATAATTAATTAAGATATGTAGAAGAACCTGAAGAGATCGTAAACGAAAGAACGGTTGATCTACATAATAAAGAAGTGGAGTTGGTGCTTGTCAAGTGGAAACACCATCGAGGCCCAAATTATATTTAGGAAACTAAGAATGAGATAACAGAGAAATATCCCCATTTGTTTAAATCGTTTTAATTTCGGGGACGAAATACTCAAAAGGAGGAGGTATTTGTAACATACACGTTAATAATTTTGTTTAGAATCGTGTTTTGTATGCTTTTTAGCTTAAAAACGAATAGTATTAAATAATATATGATTTTGAACGTTGAGTTCTAACTAGATAGTTTTATGAGATTGAAGTAAAACTATGTTTAGAATCATTTGGAAAGTATTGGAAGTCTTATGAGATTTTTGAAATAAAAATATAAAATAATTAAGGTGAAATTCAGCGTAAAAAATAAAATGTTAAATAAACTTGATTTGAATAAATAAAATGGTAGAGATCGTAACAAGGTTTCGAAAATATAAAGAACACTGAAATCTGAGTTATAATGAAGAAGTTATGACCAATCGAAAATCTGCGACAAAACCGGTAAAACACTCTTTAGTGTAAAAAGTGAGTTTTCAATAAACTACTTTTTAGCTTTAGTGATCTAAATGAAAGTCGTAGTATTCGTTAAACCAAGAATTTTCATAAAAATAACGTCCAAATCTGACTTCGTATGAGGAAGTTATGATTTTTCTAAGATTCGACATATGAGTACACATCCCGAAACTCGAAATAAAGATCAATTGATTTTTAGCCGACACAACCTAAACGAGAATCGAAGGACTCCTCAATAGTAGTACAAGGGTAAAAAGAAAAACAAAAACGGACGTCAGATGAAGAAGTTATGAATTTTTAACGAATTTTCCTGTCCCGGTCTGTTAAAAATAATAATATTAACAATAAAGTCAAAATTAGCCGATGGAGTCAAAATGAAAGTTGTAGAATATAATCTCACCTACGCATGGATATAAAGAACGTCGAAAATAGAGCTCGTATGCAAAAGTTATGAATTTGTGAAGTTTTGGGCACAAAATCTGAGAACCTTCGCATATGCGTTGCCAGGGTTCGGCCATGTAGCCTATTCCTCGCGAGCCTGCGCCGTGTCCGACCAGGTGACGCATCCGAAGCGAGGTCCAATCAGGTACCAACGCGTGTCACATCCGTGGCGCGTCCGAAGATCCAGTTCGTGCTACCCTCGCATGTTCGACGCATGTTCCCCTCCTCCCCCTCCGGATCCGAGACCTCGCACCATATATAAAGGGGGTGTGAACCCTCCCGGTTTTGGTTGGAATTTTACACCTTTTTCCATTCTAAACTTTCTTTTAAGCTGTTTTACAACCCCCGAAGCCTTGGGAACATACCTAACACCGGAAGAACGTCCCGAAGCGCCACCACGAGAAAATTATCTTTTCGGTTTGAAACTCAACCCTCGCAAGGCCCGATTTTCAATACAGCTCCTAGTTTTCATCGAAGAAAGTCATTTATAGAAACGAAGTGCTGTCCAATTTACCATTTTAACATCCGATTATTTGACGGTGAGTTCAATATATATGAACAATTGTATGTTATGTGTAATATGTGCGATATGCTTTCCCGTATTATCCTGATAATGGATTTATACCTTTGGCCATGTAGAGCATGTATCGTATAACTTTTGGTATTGGCTTTGAGCCTTTGGCCAAGTAGAGCATGTCTGGTATCACTTCTAGTATTGGTATTATGTGTTTGGCCATGTAGAGCATGTCTCGTATAACTTCTGGTATCGTCTTTGTGCCTTTTGCCATGTAGAGCATGACTCGTATCACTTTTGGTATTGACATAGGGCTATGTAGGGCTGAAAGCCTGTATATTCTAGCAAAATGAAAATAAGAAATTGTATATTTCTGTGCCGCTTGGGCTGAAGCTTTATTGATGTATATCAACTTGAAATTGTTATGTCTCATTCATTGTAAATTTTGGAATCTAATAAATTGTTGATATGGAAAGCATGTCGTATGATACACATATGTCTTTGTTGTTCTTTGTTCCTCTTTGCTTCTGTCATATTGGTATATATATGACATATTGTTATATTGTATATGTTACTGAACTCACTAAGCGTCACCGCTTACCCTTCTCATTGTTTAACTATTGAAGGTGATAAGCATCTAGTATATTCATATACTGTTGGAAGATTTAGAATAGTTAATACTATTACTATTGTATTTAGTGTTCATGTATGTATAAAATTACAATTTCCTGGGTAGTTATGTAATATATATATACATATATATATATATATACATATATATATATATATATATATATATATAAAACATTAATAGTCATTTTGTATCCAATATTTTGTAATTAGACTATCAATGTAAAATATTGTTTATGAATATGCATGTAGCATGTTCAGGAGTAATATAATGTAGTTTTAGAATGGGGTTCTTTCAATCATGGTATCGGAGTAGTAGTTTAAGTGAACTAAATCGAACGGATTTGTATTTAGACTTAAACAATTGGAAGTTCAATATATGAACGGATACATTGTAAGTATATGGATAGAAACCATAGGAAAGACTTAAGTGAAGTATTAGGTAATGATAAATCCTAATATTCTAAAATACTATATTACTCAAAAATTTCAGAACAATGGCTGAACAGGTGAGTAGCCATACACCAGATATGGGTGGAGATCCTCATCCTGATGAAGTAAATACTCTAATATCCCATCGTGAGGAGTGACTCGTGGATAAACTTATGGGTGTTATTCGTAAGACTTTGAAAGAACATAAAAAGAATAGTGATAAATGTAAAGAGAAGAATCTTCAAAATGGGAGACGAAACGTCTCTCATTCAAAACTTGAAAGACTAATGGTGCTACGGAGTTTTCAGATGTTCTTAATCCCATTGTTGCTCTTACCTGGATCCAGAACATAGAAAAAATATTATGTATTTCTCATGTGGTTAATGAAGACAAGGCTGATTATTCTTCTGCAATGTCGATCAGAGAAGCCTTGGTCTGGTAGGAAGCAACATTTGAAGCAACATCTGTTATGGATGTGGAGAAATAGGCCACATGAAGCCCGATTGCCCGATGAAGAACGTTACTTGCTATGCTTGTGGTGTTACTGGCCACAGGAAGCGCTTCTACCCTACTCTTACTAGTCAAATGGCGGGGAGTCAAGCTTTTGTTCAACAACCAAAGAGTACTCCAACTAAAAAGGAGGAGGTGCCAAAAGCTAAAGGTCGTGCATTCCAAATTACCACAGAGGAGGCACGTGAAGACCCGAATGTTGTGACTGGTACATTTCTCGTCAACTCTAGACCTGCTCACATCTTATTTGATTCTCGTGCCTCAGATTCTTTTGTGTCTAATGAATTTGCACGTTCTTTTCAAATTGCTTGCTATGCAATCGCTCAACTATTTCATGTAGACACAGCGGGAAGTATATTATTACTTGTTGATAAAGTCTATAGAGATTGTGTCATAGAAATTGAAGGTTATAATTTTCTTGCTAACCTGATTCCTATCTCCTTGCCCAACTTTAATATTACTCTCGGCATGGATTGGTTGTCAAAGAACTATGCAAAACTCTTGTGCTACGAAAAGATTGTATGCATTCCTATAGAAAGGGAGAATCCTATTTATGTCTACGATGAACAAAGACTTAAAATCTTTACAATAACCTCTTTCCTAAAAGCACGTAAATTCATATCGAATGGATGTTCTATTTATCTAGCCTACACAGTTGATATCTCAAAAGAGGGGAAGAAAATTGTAAATGATGTTCCTGTTGTTAATGAATATCCTAATGTTTTCTCTATTGATTTGCCCGGACTTCCTCTGGATAGGCAAGTACCCACTACCTCGCATTAACGATTTGTTTGATCAACTTCAGGGTGTTAGCTATTTATCGAAGATTGATTTAAAATTTGGCTATCATCAGTTCAAAATACACGAGCAGGATGTGCCGAAGACTGCTTTCTGTACTCGTTATGGACATTTCGAATTCCTTGTCATGCCATTCGATTCGACAAATGCTTCTGTCGTGTTTATGGATATGATGAATCGGGTATGCCGTCCAATGCTCGATAAATTTGTCATCGTATTCATTGATGATATCCTAATCTATTCCAAGTCTGAATCTGATCATGTCATTCATATTTGTGAAATATTAGAACTTCTTCGAAAAGAGAAACTATATGCTAAATTCTCCAAATGTGAATTTTGGCTTCGTCAAATTCAATTTCTCGGCCATGTGATTTCTGGTGACGGTATATCAATAGATCCTACCAAAATTGAAGCCATTTAGAATTGGGAAGCGCCCCGTAATGCTTCTGAAATTCGTAGTTTCTTGGGTCTTGCGGGGTATTACCAGAGATTAATTAAAGATTTTTCACGTATAGCGGTACCTCTCACAAGTCTTACACGAAAGGAAGTAAAGTTCGAATGGAGTGAAGCCCAAGAAAAAGCTTTCTCAACTCTAAAAGATCTTTTGACTCATGCTCCAATCTTATCACTCCCAAAAGGTGATAATGATTTTTCCGTGTATAGCGATGCTTCAAGGTTGGGAATTGGTTGTGTGTTGATGCAGCGTGGTAGAGTAATAGCCTATGCCTCAAGACAACTGAAAGAGTATGAAAAGAATTATCCCACCCATGACCTTGAACTCGTTGCAGTAGTATTTGCCCTAAAAATTTGGAGATATTATCTTTTTGGTACAAAATGCCAATTGTTTACTGATCACAAAAGTCTCAAGTATATATTCAATCAGCAAACTTTGAATTTGAGACAACAACGAGCTATGGAGCTAATTAAAGACTATGACTGTGAAATCCTTTATCATCCTGGAAAGGCCAATGTAGTTGCCGATGCACTTAGCAGGAAGGTTTATTATAATAGTGTGTGTTATGTTATTATTCACACTACAATAAAATTCACTATTCTTGATGAACTAAAAAGAAGGCAAATAGAGGCCTTAAAGCCAGAAAATGTGAAGAAGAAAGGGATGGTACATTATGCTGATATCTTACTTGATGATCCACATGGACTGAAAGTATTTAAGAATCGGCTATGGATTCCAGAGATTGGTGGATTAAGACAGAAGATCTTAGATGAAGCCCATAAGTCTAAACTGTCAATACATCCTGGTACAAGTAAAATGTACTATGATGTACGAGCTGATTATTGGTGGTTTGGATTAAAGAGAGACATTGGAAGATACGTGCAAGAATGCTTAATATGCTTACAAGTCACAGCGGAACACCAAAAGCCATATGGTAGCCCAGAAGGTACTAATGTTCCTATGTGGAAATGGGAGGAGTTATCCATGGATTTTATTACCAAATTGCCAAAGACTGCGAGACAGAATGATAACATTTGGGTAATTGTCGACCGACTGACAAAGAGTGCACATTTTCTTGTCATGAGTGAAATAGCTCCAATGGAGAAATACGCACAAGTATACTTGGATGAAATTTTTGCAAGACATGGTGTGCCATTAAAGATTATTTCCTCAGCGCCTCGTCCACCCCAAGGCTCTCAGCAAACTTCCTCTTTCGGGATCCTAGAGTATTGACGGTCAGATTTATCGAGGTTCTCTCCGGAGGAAGAGAAGATGAGTTATTCTCCTTCTTCACCACAAGTTGGCCACCAAACATGGCGAAGTCGATATCAACAAGGGTGAACCAAGCACTAGAGTGCGTAGCCTTGGATCCTAAACATAACAAAGGAACTCAATAAGTTCAAGATCCTTCATGAAAAATAAAAAATAGACAAATAAAGGAACTTTAGCTTTCGACGTGGGGGCAATAGCAGATTTACCTTTGAAACCTAACAGATCTTTCAGTGTCAGGCAAAGCAAGGAAACTCCCAATCTTCTCCTTGCTATCTTTAGCAGTAGGGACATGATCCTCGAACTTGAAAGTTGCATTAAAACAAATAAAACAAGGAAATGTGAATTTTACATCATCAACGAAATAAAATAAAATCCTACCTTTTCTAACCCGATTTATTAGCAGGAGATCACCGTCGAGATGGATTCACGTTTCATGAAGAAATATTTCTCTTTCCAAGAACCTTCATTTTTTTTCGATTTCAAAATAAGATGTTATGTATTTGTTTTGACTCTGAGCAGGAAAGGACAAGACCCAAAAGTTTGTAAATCACAAACATGGGCCAACTTAGCTAAATCCCATGTCTAGATCCTTAGATTGATTCAATCGATCAACCTAAAGCAGGATCCTCCAAATCATGAGCATAGTTTGGATGGGACCAACCTAAGTATGAGAGACGAAGTCAGGTTGGGTCTTAGCATCAAAAGGCTTGAAAATAACATTGGAAGGAAAAGTCCTGATTGACTTCAAGGACTCAATGTCGTCGTCACCAAAAGAACAGGTCTTTTTCATAAGACAAGATCCTTTGACCGATGAAGTCCTCGTCGGAAAATCAAGGATGCTCGAGCGAGAATGGAGTGCCTCTTTACCCATAATCAACAAACAGGAAAAATAAGAAGAAAGGAGAAAGAAATTTAACTTCAAACCAAGGAGAGAAAAGTGATTTGACAACATAATCATATCTTTTGAATGGATACAATTATATCCGTTATAGTTTGAATTTTGAATCCTTTATTTCCAGTTAATTAAATTATACACTTAAAATACTTGAAATCAATTTAAATATTTTGTAGGTATAATTTGGGGGCAATTGTTAGGGCCAGGATCCTCACAATTTTTAGGATCCTCAAAAATCTAGGATCCTTAACTACCTCAGGATCTCAAATATTACTATTATTATTTTTATTAATGTTTATAATGGTTATATATTGTTCATAGCTAACATGTGTGCAGAAGTAGTCAAGGGAAGACCAATTCTGAACGAAGAATCAGTCCAACCAGGCTTAAGACCCGGAAATACCAAGTCAAAGCACGTTTTAAATACCAGTTCAGCAGGATCCCAGAAATATCAGACATTTAGTTACTTAATCTAGACTATAAATACACCTATAAAACATATACAACCGGGACAATTCTTTAATACCTTACTCACCTAGACTCACTTTACCATTTGTAATCATATTATCAAACTCATCTCTGTAATTTATGTTCAAATCAATAAGATCATACAAGGCAGGTGATCATTATCACCTCCCACGGATTATGCCGAAGATCCTAGCAAGGATTAAGGGCTTTCCTTGTAAACCACTTATGCAATTCCGTTCTAATTTCGTTAATCACTTCACCTTACAACACCACAACCTCTCATGCAATTTGGTTAATATCCACTTTGTTGATTTTTGACCAAAACAGTTGCCACACTTTCCATGCTACTTTTTTAATATACAAAATAAATATTTCAAACATAGCATTTTTTAAAAACTAGAAATTCATTGAACTTAAAATAAAAACATAGAAATTCAAAAATACAACAAACATACCAAACACACCAAAAAAATATAATTTAAAATTAAAACATAGAAACTAAAATTACCAAACCCATATAGACCTAAAGGACATCTTCATCGAAAAATCGACCTTCTAAATCGTAGACCGATTCCGCATTAAGATCAATGTGGTCGACGTTCCAAATATGTTCCATCAAGTCCCTACGAAAAACATGACACGTCTTAACATCAAGAACTATTTCCTTCCTTGGCATCTACTCCGCGCTTCCAACCTCAAAAGGTTGTGTCGGTGGAACGATCTCGTTTTCGTTATACTCACATATTGCATTTCATTCGTCTTTGAGAATCATATAATATATGCAATATGATACAAGTATACATCACCTCGCTCATTTTCTTCTCCTCCATATAAGGCGCAAGATATTTAAGAATATGCCAATGTTTTTTCAAAGCTCCAAATGCTCTTTCAACATCCTTTCCCGCCTTCCCTTGAGCTCTCTTAAACTTCAACCTTTTGCAATCATTTAGACAAGATAACGACTTCACAAAACAAGCATGCTTCGGATAGAACCCATCAACAAGATAATACCCGTTCCTATACAATGTTCCAACTACTTGAAAGGATGAGTCGAGTGCAGTCCCGTTATACATGTCATCAAGTAACAGAGACATGTTAAGAACATTAATGTCATTGAGGGAGCCATTTGACCTAAAGAATGCATGCGATATCCACATATCATGTGAGGCCATCACTTCAAGTATAATAGTTACATAACCATGATCACCTCAGGTGTATTGCCCTTTATAGGCATTCAGGTAACAACCCCATGCCCAATGGAGGCAATCTAGTCTTCCTAACATTCCAGGAAAGTCGAGCACATTTGAGTGATGAGCATACAATTGTAGGATGTCACTACAAGTAGGTTTATGCAAATATCGTGGACCATATAATCTCATGACATACTTGCAAAATTTGTGAAGGCTAGTTCGTGCAGTATGTTCGGACATCCTAAGGTTCTCCTCTAGTGCACCGGGGCAAGTGACATACGCTAATTGACGAAGTGCAACGATGCATTTTTGTATAGAAGTAAAACCAATCGTACCTCTAGCATCTAGATGTTGTTGAAAAAATGGACACGCTGCCGTGATGTCCTTGACGATACGCAAAAACAGAGATTTATGCATATGGAACCGGCGGTGAAAATAATATCTTATAAACGTGGCGTCATCCATAATGTAATCTTGCATGAGTCGTTCATTAGCCGCCTCACGAAATCTTTATATGTACCTTTCTCTTCCTCCGACGTGCATTCTCTGTATTTTCTTGTTGTAGTTGCTCGATCATCTGTTCCGCCTCCCGAATAACCTCTATGGTTGTTTCAAGCAAGGCATCAAACATGCCCGATGAAGATGACGAAAACGATATTTTTGAGATAGTGTATATGAGTTGTAAATTGATTTTGATGAGTTAAAAACTTAAAATAGTTAAGGGTTGTAGTATATATATGAGGGGTTTTAAAAAATAAATAAATAAATAAATGGAAGTAGCCGTTGAGCCACCCCATTGGTCCACTCAACATAGTTAAACTCAACATTTACTCACCGAGATACCGAGCCGGGGTAGGCCCCGTGTGCGCTGAACTCGCTGAGCTCCTCACCGAGCCCATACCTTCTAGGCTTAAAGCTAATTCAAAATTTGAGCTCATCTTCATTGATTTGGGGTTTTGTATGAATCATCATCACCCTTCAATTTGTAAAAGAGACGAAGGCGAAGGTTGTGTAATGGGGAGTAGGAGTGAACAATAACCGCACCACAACTAAAATTAACCGTAAAAACTGCATAAATTGCAACCGATAAACCACAATAAAAACCGATGGTTAGATTTTCTATTTTTCAAAAACCGCAAATTTACGGTGCGGAGTAGTTATTAGTTTTTAAAAACCCCATCGTACCGCATATATTATATAATTTTTTTATTAATTATTAGTATATTAAATATTAAAAATAAGATAAGTTTTATTTATTAATATATATTAAATATTAACATATTAATCATTAATAATTATTAATATATTATATAATTTATTTATTGTTAAATTACTAGTGATTTGATGTTTTTAAGATAATAGTCTTTTATAATTTAAGTTAATTGTCTTATACCTTATTATATTTTGTTATTACAACTAATATGTTTGAACTCTTAAAATCATTTGAACTCTAAACTGCGGTTAAAAAATCTCAAAAAATAACCGTACCACATCCATACGGTTAATAACCGAAACACAAAAAAAACAAAACCGAATTGCAAAAATAATTAACCAAACAGTTTTGAAAATAAATTAACTGCATTTACAGTTAGTGATGATATTTTGGCCAATAATCATTCCAAACCTCACCGCTTTTATCCGGAGAGGTGTGAACCCACGTTCAAGTACATTACTTTATTTCATATAAATGTATTGAATGGAGAAAAATCTTATCTTATATCTTATATATGTATATATTTTTACACAAAGCTAAATCACGAATTAGATACAACTATTTTTATTCAAATATAATAAAATTATCAAAATTTTTACAACGAAATTACAAAAAGGGAATGACTTGATCACAACGTCCACGTGTCAAGTCTAAACGATCGAAGGGCTCCGTAACAAATTCTTGTTCCCATCAGTTGTGGGGTAGCTCATCAAACGAGATCACAGCCGTTGAAATTAAAATCGACGGTTGACAGCCTGCCCCAACAATAATCCGGGCAGATTCTTTGCCCTATAAAATTGACACCATACCAACCACACATTCTCACTCGCCCCTTTCTAGCGTGAGGAAGAAGAGGGCCCCCTTCAAATCCAAAACCCTCGCCTCTTCCCGTCACCATCACCGGTTAATTCTCTCCGGCGACTACTCCTCCGTTCTCCGCCTCATGGCTTCGCGCCATTTTTTTGCTGGAGATTAGTTGCCGGAAGGTAGAAATGTCGTTCTGATTCGACGAGCTCCCTTTTTTCTTTCCACTTTCGTCGTCATTGTGGTTTCTATGGCGTCTGCGATTTTATCAAGCAGAAATGAACGAAACTCGGGTGATTTTATGAATAAATTTACTGAAAATAGTCATCTAACTTTCTCCAGATTACAGAATATCACTTGCCCTACTCCTCACTCTAACCCTAACCCTAATTCTAGCCGTTTCTTTAGCAGAAATGTTCATTGGAAAAATCAGGAGCAAATGCGGTCTTCTGGTCCGTCTGGAGAGGTGTTTATCGGTTCGTCGATCAATTCCGTACCGGCGAGCTCTCATGGATACAGGTACATTACCTATCGTCTTGGTTCGTACACTAGATTAGAGCTTAAAGAGTTGAAAAAAAAGTTGGTTCTGGATCTGGAACGGGTGAGGGACCTCAAGCATTGGATCTGTTCGACGCCGATACCCAAAAGGCATTATCAACCACCGCCGCTGGGGTTACCGCCGGCTCCTGAAGCTGATTTGACGGTGAAAGAACGGCCAAAGAATGCAGTCGGTCAGAAACGTGCGAAACCGTCTTCTTCAGCCAGGGATACGAAGAAGCATTGTGGTGCTCGTGTGAAGAACAATACGCAGAGGAGTAAGCTCGTGATGAAGAAATGTAGTCAAATTTTAGCTAAGCTGATGAAGCACAAACACGGTTGGGTTTTCAATACTCCAGTTGATGCGGCTGCTTTGAAGCTAAGTGATTATCATAAAATCATCAACAAACCGATGGATCTTGGAACTATCAAGTCGAAGCTTACTAAAAACGAATACGAATCTCCTCTCGCCTTTGCTTCCGACGTCAGATTAACATTCCAAAATGCCATGCTCTACAATGGCCAGGGCTCCGAAGTCTTCGCAATGGCAGAGCGTCTTCTTTCGCTGTTTGACGAAATGTTCGATACAAATCATCATTCCAAGAGCCAAAATCGTTCTACCAAACTACCCATGGAACAAAAACCAATTTCAATCCCATCTCTTCCAATTGAAAATGAGAAACCAGTATCCAATGTCAGAAAACCAAACCCTGTACCTCCTCAACTCGCACTACATCCAGGTAATACATCGAGTGATAACATCAGAAAGCCAAAGAAACCGGAGATGACAGAACAGGAGAAATCAGAGCTAGCAGCAGGGTTAAACAATCTACAACTGGATCCTGAAGGCATGGATCAGATAATGGCAATCGTTAAGAAAAGGGGTTCCAAATTAGAACAAGATGGAAGTGAAATCGAGCTTGATTTTGGTTTGCTTGATGATGACACGCTATGGGAGCTTCATAGGTTCGTTGGTATCTCATGTAAGAAGACAATCACCAACATGGGTTCTTCTGTACAGACTAACAATGTAAGTATTCCATCATCTTTCATTTACTTTACTCGATACTTCTTCTCTTAAACCTCTCTGATGATGAACATTGGGTATCAGTCTCCAGATATAGAAGAGGAGATTGATATAGGAGAAGAAATCCCATTAACCAATTTCCCATTTCTTGAAATCGAAAAGGATGGTTTAACAGTGAGTAGTAGCAGCAGTTCGACCAGTGATTCGTCATCTAGTGGTATGAAATATGAATTCAGTATGACCTTTTCATGAATTGTGTTGATGATTATGAATTGATGATTTGAAATGTGATTGCAGATTCAGAAGGTTGTTCAGGGTAAAAGGGGAAATGAAGATTTTTGGGGGTTTGAGGTGAAAAGTGAAAGGAGAGAAAGTCTAACTGTTTTTTTTTTGGAGGTGTAGAGAAGGTTATATGTAAAGGAATTAACATGATATGATATTTTGATATGATATGATATGAAGAAAGAAGCTTTAGTTTAGAAGAAGGTGAAGTAGTAATAGGAGGAATGTAATTGAGATGGGGGATGAATGTAAATAATGAAAAGTATGTTCTAAAAAGTAAATGAGAATGAGAACGTTTTATGGATGGATGTTTTTAACTTGAAATGAATGAATGAATGTATGTGCAAACAATAAAATTTGATAATTGAAACATGAGATTTTGAAAATGGAGTTTCTTCGTTCAAAAATGGCAATGATTAGTTGATCATACATGTGTAATCCATAAACTTAATAAATGAAAAAAAAAAAACAAGCAAATTGATAACAAGTTGTGGCCATAGTTGTTATTATTATTATTTTTTTACATTTTACATTTCTTTCATCCATAAATTAAACGGTGGATGGACCGTTGAAAGGTCAAAAAAAAACATTAATATTTATTTATTTATTTATTACCTATAAAATAAACTCTTTACATTTATTTGTTCAAAATAAAACCAAAATTTTAGATTTTTCTATTGCTTTCTCAAAATCAATAGAAAATGTCATCTTCCCAAAAATTTCAAGCTATTTTCGATGTTGCTATTGCTTGTGCTAAAAATATGAAACAAATGTATGATTTTTTTCAATAATACAACCAAAAGAACATGAAGATATATTTATAGAAATTGTGAAACAACTAACTAATGTTTGATATAATACTATTTTCACGAGAATGTCACTTATAAATGACATTATTTTCGCAGGTGCTTCAAAATGTTCAAAAGTTTATACGAATGTATAGTTAAAGATGTAATGAGAGAGTGTAGTTTTTTCAACAACGTTGCAATGTAGAGGTACACCCGGTGTCACTCCCTTACAAAAACACATAGTCGCATTTCGTCAATTAGCATATGACATCACACCTGATGCGTTGCACAAGAGTTTTAGGATGTCTGCTAGGACTGTACGAGATAGCCTCACTATTTTTGCAAAACTGTGATTCAATTTTATGGTCCAAAATATTTACGTAACCCTACAAACAATCACATCTTATAATTGCAAGTTCGTCATGCTAGTGTACATGGCTTTCCCAGAATCATATGAAGTTTAGATTATCTCCATTAGGCATGAAAAATTGCTCTACCTCACACCATGTTCAATTTACCTGAGGTGATAATGGTCATCCAACGATCATACTTGAAGCGGTGGCGTCACATGATCTATGGATTTGATGTGCTTTTTTTAGTTCTCCCGGTTCAATTTACGACATCAACGTTCTTCATTGTTTACTTATATTTAACAACATATATGACGGATGTGCACTAGATTCTTCTTTTGAAATGCATGGAACGCCATATAAGTATGATTATTAAATAGTTGATGTATTTATCTTGAGTATGTTGTGTTTGTTAAATCGTTTACAAGTCCACATGGTTCTAGACGGAAAAAATTCAAAAGAGCTCAAAAAAGTGCTAGGAAGGATGTTGAGCGAGCTTTTGGAGCTCTTAAGAAACGTTGGTTCATATTGAAAAAACCAGCAATTCATTTCGGCAAGGAAAAACTTAAAGAAATCATGTATACATGTCTCATATTGCATAATATGATTATTGAAGACGAATGAAGAGCGATATGTGTGTATAACGAGCAAGAAACCATGCCCGAAACACAACCAATAGAAATTGGTGGCGACGAATATATAAACATGAGAGCAGATATATGTTGCACTGAAAAATTTCACAATCTTTGCATTGAATTGGCAGAACGCATTTATGAGATTCAACACATTAACCTTAATTTGGATCCCACGAAGTACTCAAAAGACGAGTTCTCGGAGAACGACTTTATGTAGTATGTTTTAGTTATTTTATTTTTGTATTTTTTTAAGTTATTTTAATCGTTTGATGTGTGTTTTTTTTAAGTTTATATGATTTTTTCTTTAATGTCATGCTATTTTTTTATTTTTATTATTATATATATATATATATATATTATTTTGAAGTAATGATTTTTTTTATTATTAAAAAGAAAGTTTTATTTAAATTAAATTATAAAAAAAAAACAAAAGTGTGGCACCACTTTTTGGGTGTGGCAAACAACCACACTTCTGTGGTAAAAAGTGATGTGATGTGACAGTGAAGATAATGCAGTTTCGATGACATCACTCTCTTCGATCTTACTTAACCTATATATAGTCGCGGGAGCAGTTTTATACATAGCCCTAATAAGAAAGTATTAGAAAGTCAGGATATTAAAAAGAGAGAAAAAAATGCATTTTCCATAGGAACATTTGGGAAGGAGTCTTTTGAAAGAGTGAAAGAAGATGAATTATTTATTTATTTATTTTTTTAATGAAATAACAAAATGAATGATTAGATGAATCAATATTTTGTTGATTCATAAAAAAATCGTAAAAAAAACCTTCATGATTCTTTTTTTCGGTAAATTAATCAAAAATTCATTTTTATGATAATTTTATTTAATAACAACAAATCATCATAAAAATGAATGATATAAATGATTTTTAAGATTTTTTTTGTGAGTCATGTTATTTTTGATTTATTTAATAATATTTTTTGTTCACCAAAAAAATATGTAGAATTTTTTTCTTATATTACTACCAAAATTTTCTTCTTACCAGATCTATATCCCGAACTTGATATGAGTTTTATTTAAGAAGGGAAGGAAATTTACCTTCATTTTTTTTTCCTAATGTATTTCCTACCCTAACTTTTAAACTCTAGAATGGTATCAACTATCAACCAGCTAGCCGGGATATGAAGACATTCGAAGGACATCGAGTGTCTTAAGATAATTTATGTTTTGAACTTATTTAAATTTTAATGTTTGATTTGTGAAAAAAATAATGTACAAGTTAGTTTTCTTTAAATGTTACTTGTGATTGATTATCATTTTTTTTAAATCAAGTATGCTGTTTGTTGGGATTAAAAACCTAAAAGATCGATTAGATTGTAACAGGTAAGTAAAAAGCACAAAGATGATCAAACAGATTTTGAATGATATAAAAGTCACACCCCATATGAACTCGATGAAGACTTTCAACTGTAGAGGCGTGCTAGGGTTTACAAAAGATATCTTAGCAAAAGCGATGCATGCATGCACTACTAATACTTAAACCCTAATAAACGTGACAGCTTGGACAGGCCCAATACTGTATACAAAATGGACTGACTATTACAAACCCAATGACACAACATCTATAACTTAACAATCTCCCGCTTTGCGTCAATTGAGGCGAGAGATACTTCACTGTTGAGTCTTCTTGATTGTCTTGAAGAACTTGGGAATCACAGCGAGCAAAGTTCTGTGAAATAAGATATACCATCGGACCATATCATTAAAGTTCTTCTTCGCAGCAGCATCATTCAAGGTACACTTGTTAACAATCTCCAAAATATGTTCCAAGCAAATTGTGGAGAATAAGTGTTTGTCAGGTAAAGCGAATATGCATTTCTGAAAAGCTCCAGGAACATCAGTCCCTCGTTGAAACATCACAGTTAAGTGGCCAGTATCAATCTTCCCCATGCATATTTCGCTCATATCACTCGCTTTTCCAATAGGATTGACAGTTGGCTTTCACTTAAGAACTTTAGCTATTTCAATATCAACCTTCGCCACTTCGTAGATATACGAAACCAACATTCGCTTTAAATGAGCTAGAATGGGTTCGTATTTTTGTTCTTCAATCAGCAAAAGATTGAGCAACAAGATCCAATCATGAGGGTTGAGATTTGGCAGATCAGCAAGCGCGAACTCATACAAAGTATTTTTTGAAACCATTGTCGCCTTGAATTTTACATTCATGAAGCCTCTTGTAGCGATTGGCCCTGTGACCTTGACCGTCGTTAGTTTTTTAGCACTCCATGTCAAGTACTGAGGTTTGCCATAAGTGAGATAAAAGTCAATTAAGGCTTTATCCACTTTCTCGTCTGGAGAGGGAATATCAACAATCGAGTCAAAGCAGTGGAAAATAAAGGCTCTTCTTGTAATTGGAATATCAAACTGAGAATCCTTCGTGTTAGCCAAATCAAACGAAATCATTGGCTCCAAAAAGTGAACGCTCAGAAAATCAACTGCTTCATGCATCAATCGCTCTAACGTCCACAAAGGAAAGAGCGTCTTTCTACATTCCAATGCGCCGTGAGCTTCCTTTTCTTTTCTTTCCTTCTCCTCAATTTCTCTCGCAATGTGATCACTTTCATTTATCTCATTTTCACGTGATTTTCTCTTTAACTGATCTTCTTCACTTTCGTCTTCTTCATCATCAACAACCATTGGACCTTTACCTTTTGAACCCAAAGCTCCATTAACCTTCAGTTCGTTTTTCTTTGGATTCTCCCCTGCCTTATTAGCTTTATCTTCAACCCTTGTTTCGGAGGGACAATGGCCTCAGGAACACCTTCAGGCCTGTTTAGAAGAGCGAAGGCAGGACGAAGCTTATCAGATAAGTGTCTGCGAATGGTGATTGTGAAAATTGGATCATGCGCTTCAATAAGATTAGACAGCAAGGAATTGACATCACTGATGCAGGATTTCATAATCGCTCATTCAGACATGAGCTTGTCAATTTATGACTTCGCGTGCTTGAGCTTGATTGTTTGAGCACAGACTTGTGTGGTGTGAAGAGAAAGCTTGTCCATGATTTTTCTTTCAACGGCCAAATCATCTTGGAACTTGGTGAGCGACGTAGAAATCGAAGAGTGAAAGGTTATGTTGTCATCAGAGATACCTGAACGAAGCTTTTCCACTTTCTCACGTTCATATTTAAGCGAAGTGCTAAGCTTCGAAATGGCTTCAGTTGTGACATCCCCAAATTCACGGCCAAAAAAGCCCGATTTAATTTATGCTTTAAAAATAATTCAAAATAATCCTTTGATTAAAAGAGTTGCGGAATTTGTTCCAAAACACAATATGATAAAATAAAGTTTATCAAAGCATTTCTTAAAGAAATGTATTTTCATATATAACAAAACTTGGGATGTCATGTTCCGATACAAACCAAAAGCATAAACGGCACATTATAAGCCTTACAACGGTTATTTACAACTACATGCCTATAAACAAAATAACTTGATGATTCATCCAACTTATGCTCTCGCGCCACTACCTGTAATACAGATAAAACTGAGTGGGTCAGGCTTGGGAGCCTGGTGAGCATATAGGGTTTTCAATGCACAATAAATAATTATATTAATTTCATCAACCAACAATAACCCAATTACTCATTCCCGTTATCCTCACTTTACGTCCCTAAAACAACTATCACAAGGGACCTAGCCTAAGGATTTTCATTGGGGTGACAACAAAATGCTTCGGGGGTTCCTCAGTAATATATGTCAAACAAGGCAACAATGTGGGGGATGGAGTATAACAATTGAACACCCAAGTTCAATAACACCTACAGGTGGCGAGCCTGCCAGCGTTCCACTGGACTGTCTAGAAGAGTCTGTGGTCGTCATCTAAACTCCGCTAGATGATTGAATCAACAACATTGAGGCCTCTCATCATTTTATTTAATCACACATCAACTATCTACCCATGTTTCACCCAACATATTGGTAGATATATATATATATATATATATATATATATATATATATATATATATATATATATACAACTTAAAACATGTATAAAACATTCATTCAAAACTTATCTCAAATAAACAAATAATATATAAACACATAGCACATATTTTATAGAGAATACTTCGTATCTATGTGTTAGAAGAAAATGAATATACACTCACATGATAAGACGATTATCGGACAACGCTTCGTCTCTTAAAATAATAATCTTCAATGAAACCGGGATATCTTCCAAAAACCGGGCTTCTTGCGGGCAGAGCTTCGGCTTGAAACTCTTTTCTTCTCGGGATCTTCGGTGCTTCGGGTGTCGGGATGATACTAGGGCTTCAGGGGTATTTCTCGCAAGTTGAAAGAAAGTTTAAGGGTGAAAGGAAAGAATTTGAGCAACAAAACCCGGAGGTTTTGCATCCTATTTATAGGAGGAGCCTGACTCTCGCTACGCAACGTGTTCCCATTAGGTACGTTGCGCGTTCCCCGAATGTTGGGCGTTCCTCCGAACGATGCGCGTAGGAGCAGGTTTGGCCTCAATCCGTTATCTAGTTGAGTCAGCATCAACATGGCCCATCCGAAGCCTAGCAAATGAACGCGGGGCGTTCCCCTTTCGGATAAGCTTCTAATTTTTATTTTTTTTATTTGAAAACTTCAAAAATTCATATCTTTTGCATACGAGCTCTGTTTTTGAAGTTCTTTATATCCACACGTAGGTGAGATTATGCTCTACAACTCTCATTTAGACTTTGTCGACTACTTTTGACTTTATTTTTATTATATTATTTTTAGTAGGCCGGGACAGGAAAACTCTGTTAGAAATTCATAACTTGTTTATCCGATGTCCGTTTTCGTCTGTCTTTTCACCGTTGCACTACTATCGATGAGATCTTCGATTCTCGTTTAGATTGTTTCGGCTAGAAATCACTCGATCTCATATTCGAACTTTGGGTTGCATACTGCTAACCTGAAACTTCAAAAAATTACAACTTCCTCATACGAAGTCAGATTTGGACGTTCTCTTCATGCACGCTCTCAGTTTAATGAACTCTACGACTTTCGTTTAGATCGCTAAGGCTAAAAATCACTCTATCGTAAATTCACTAATTACGTCACGCAGTGTCGTACCGGTTCTGTCGCGAAACTTCGACAAGTCATAACTTCTTCGCTATAACTCGAATTTCGGCATTCTTTATATATTCGGAATCCTTGTCACAACCACTACCTCTTTATGTAAAGATATTAAGTTTATCTAATATTTTATTTTAATGCTTATTTTACCCTTAATTCATTTAAGTCACAATAATTAAGCATAAAACACATAATACTCAAATAATACATTTCTATTATTTCGAAGCAAGTTACAATGGTTAACCTAGACTATTACATCGTCCTTAATGCCTAGCTTAGAAACACGGGCGTTACATCAGTTGCCTTGACATCATTCGCTTCAGCTGCAGAATTAAGGTATGACATAAAAACCTTCGTTTATAAGATTAGTTTATCGACTTTTTCGGTCGCCTGTTGATTAGAACGTGTGGAGTCCTCAACGACCTTGGTTGCTTGGGCAAGGTTCGCAGCATGCTCTTTCACTAGAGTATCAAGTATACCCTTAAATGCAGCTTCAGAATAAGCTTGAATGGAAGAGGAAGTGGAGGATGCAAGAAGAGTATCCAACTTCGCGTTCAGAGCTTTGAGATCCTTCTGAGTTAGAGGGGCATCATCATCACTCTCTTCTTGGATGGCAAAGGGACTATAGTGAAAAGTATCAAAGTCAAGTCCATCAGCCCCAGGAAAGTCCTCCGAACCATGTTGATGTTGAGGAGAAATGGGAAATGTAGAGGTGGTAGTTGAAAAACCTAAAGTCTTTGCCCCTGCATCAGATGCGTTGACATTGAAAGGAGGTTAGCATGTGGTGGTAGTAGTGGTTGTTTCACTGAAAATGGGGTGTTGCTGAGGAATAGAAGTGGGAGGTTCAATATTAATAGTTGGTGTTTGAGTTTTTATAGGGGTGGGCAAGGTGTGATAGTAATTGGAACAGATGTGGAAGTAGGTGATGGTGGAGGAGATGGAACGAAGTTTACCTCTTATTCGTTTCAATTGACATCATCATCAAATTCGTCTTGATGTGCCTCTTCCGATTCGCTTTCAGATGAAGAAGTGGAAGGGAGGCGTGTCTTACAAATTTGCTTCTTCACGCACTTTCGCTTCGGGGATGAGGGAGTAGGCTTGGATGAATCACCTTTTGTCTTTCGCTTTTTGGAAGGCAGAGGTAAGGTAGAAGGACCCTCTTTTGTCTGCTTTGGTTTGCCCCCTTTCTTGACTTTATCTGCCTCATCAGGGCTGGTGGTTGTCGAGGCCAACAAAGTTAATAAACCTAAATATTTCTCACTAAAATAGTGTATAGTGGTAAACGGACCGTATCCACGGAGATTGGTTAATAGCCCTAAATCTATGTAATTCACTTGTTCAAGTACTTGTAAAACTAAAGTAAAAGTAAAATGGAGGGGGGGGGGTTAATTATTTTTGATTGTTTGACAAAATTAAAACTAGCTAGAATGTAAATATGACAAATAAACAAGTAAAAGATTTGATTAAATTCAATGAAGTGAAATTGGTTGATTTTGGGATACACCACATGGATGACATAGTTTACTTATCATTAGACTAAAGGAACAACACTTGTGAATTGGTTTAAATTGGCTATAGTAATTCATAAGCACAAATTAACTCAATTCTTCTTAGATATTAAAATGGTTATAAGAGCTCTAACACATTCCCTTAATTAAAGTCACAAAATCAATGAAGCATATAATCTTGTGAAAATCAATTAGCTTTGAGTTCTAAGAGTTACCAAGTCCATAAGATAATCAAATGCTTACATTATCATTATAGAGGAAGCATTCCCATGGTTTAAATGAAGTGAAAACAAACATAGAAGCCATTTGTTGCTTACCAATCTCAAATTCCATTACTTAACCAAGAAATTAATCAACAAAAATATATGTTTATTCATCCAAGCTCATGATCAAAGATAAACAAACATAACAAGATGTGTAACTAGAAAACATTTCCATAAACTTCAAACACAAGGTAATAATAGTCTTCAAAACAACCAATCATCCATGAGATTAAACCCTAATCAACCAAATGAAAATCTAGCCAAGCATGGCCAAAATAAAAGAAACACAAGGTAGTTTAAAAACACCAAACATTGTTCTAAGTGCAAGATGGAAAGAAATAACACCAATCTTCAAATTCTTCAAGTCCTTCCCAAGTGTTCTTAAGAGCAAAATGAGATGTTCTTCAATGTGTTGTATGTGAAGAATGCCTTTAATCTCCAGCAAAAAGGTGCTTTATCCCGGATTCAAAAGCTCCCCAAAAGCCATCCACCAACCTTCCAAAAATAGGGTCAAAGAGTCAAGGCCCGTAATCACTTCAGCACGATCCACGTGGACCGTTTGTGGATCCACGCGGACCACGTAGGTCTCGCTGATTGTGGGACTTGGCCCATTTAAAATATATTCCAGCCCAATCTTCTAATTCGTGCTCCAGCCCACATGCACAACTCTTGGTAGCCCAATTATGTTATTCCAAAGCCTCCAATGATGGTCCAATGCTTCTTTAATCCTACTCAACTTGAGTCCTTGTCCAAAATTAAATCCAACACGCATCCCGCTTGTACTGACACCGAGCCTAATCGCACCACCTCAAGTCCACAAGCAATCCACAAGTCTCACAATCCCTCTATTCCTCCAGTAACAAATAGTCTTCAGTAAATCCTGCAAAATAAGCTCAAAAGACTGGAAAGCACCCGGTAAAGGAGAAAAATTAACAAAAAGAGAAAATATGCATGAAGATTAACTAGAATGAGATGGTTTTTACTAAAAATAAACTATGAAAAGAAGTAATAAAAACGTAACTATCAAATCACCCCAAGCTTGAACCTTACTTGTCCTCAAGTAAGATAAGACTAAAATGAACTTGGGATGAACTATCCTAAAAAGAAAAAGAGAATGAACATCTTAGGTGGAAATTCACAACACGCCCTCAAAATAAAAACAAATAATCCATTTTTAGGGGTAAGAATCACTTTGAGGGATAAGCCTTTGTTATCTTTCTAGCAAGGGATACATGTTGATCAAGATGCAAAATGAGCATGCATACTTCACTAGTATGGTTTATGTGATATTGTTTTGTGGTCCGATCTATCCCACTAGCCATAAGAAAGTGTCCCTCGGTTAGAATGTTCCTCACTCCTCACAACTTCAACCCTACGCCAAGAAATAAAACCTAGCAAAAGATAACTCGGGCCAAAAATGTCAAGGAACGAACTATGTACAAAGGTTGGCAAACCGCCATCATCTAGAAGAATAAGTGCTTCCACTAAAATAAGATCATGTAGAGCGAAGAATCGAGCACGCGATGAGGAAAGGCGCCAATGTAGTTTCCAACAAAAATGATATCTAACTACAAAAACATCAAACTAGAAACAAATTACATGAGCTAAAAATACGAAAAAGGGTAAACATCTACAAAAGCAAACAAATGGATATAACTCCATGACCTGAGCCTCTTTATTTATTTATTTTTATTTTATTATTTTTTTTCTTTTTATTTTTTTAGGACAACAAAACCCCAAGAACACAGTTACAAATGCAAATACTTAAGACACAACGAGGAAAACACTAAAAATACATAACTACGTTCGCATCATATGATTGCGATAATATCTGAATTTTCAAAACTTTATTTTATTTTATTTTATTATTTTTTTTAACTAGAACCAACAAACATAAGTTTCAAAATTCACGAAAGATCAAAAATTTGACTTCTCCAAACAATTTGGTTACATATGAAATTTCACGTACACAAACTAAATACTAGACTTTATTGACATTTTTGGTAAATTGATGCAAAATTTTTTCGAACTACAATTTAAAACAATTTTATTTTGACTCACAAAACAGAACAAAACTGGAAAAAGGGGGTAGTTCTCTCTCTCTCTCTCTCTCTCTCTCTCTTTTGTTTGGGCTCACTTTTTTGGTTTACCACAGGAGTTTTACAAGTGTAGCATGAAAATAAAAATACAAAACTATATACAACTATAAGTAGAATCTAAGTCTAACCCAAACAAGAGGCCAAACGAGCACAACTACACTAAGGCTAATTTGAGATAAAGTGGGAAAAATGTGTCTAAATCATAAAGTAATGAGATATGATGTGAATTGTAGCAGTTAGACACTAAAGATATCAAAATAGCAAAATCCAGCTTTTATTCCTTTCTTTGGGGTTTGATTGCGGCTTGTGAGGAAAATTCAAGTGAGGGACTAGTCGACATGAGGCTAAGTTGTCTTCTTACTTATGCCACACTTCACATAGGTCGGTTCATATGCAAAACTACTTGCACTTTCTCCCCACGTATATATAATAGAAGAAGCAACAACTGAAAGTCCCTAAGAGCGATTCTTATTTGGTATGTCAGTTTCCAAAAGAATTGTATTTAAGGTGTGTCGTGTTTTTCAAGTAAAGATGTTCGGAGGTGAGGATAAAGAGATAACAAAAGTGCATGAATGTTTATGCCCTAAGCTAAGTACCATGCAAAAAAAAAGTGAAAAAGAAGAAAATAAAATATTTTTGGAGTTTTATAAAAAAAAATTGAATGCAATTTAAGGCTAAAATGCTATGCAACCTAATTAAAATGCATGAGAAATCAAAAAGAAAAAGGAATACCCCACCCCAAGCTTAGAAATAAGCATTGTCCTCAATGCTCGGGGAGAGGCGAAAGTACCTAAATCGGGGGATCTGGAGGACGATATGGGTATTGGGGGTAAGGGTAGGGGCAACGTGTAGGTGGATAAGGGTGGGTGGGTTGAGGGTATGGACATGGAGGTGGAAGTGGAATGTTCTCAAAATGGTTTTGTGATTGGTGCAATATGGTGCATCTGTTGGGATATGATTTGGTTGGAGACACAAAGAACCTCGAACCATTCGGCAAAATTAGGGGGGAGCGGGTAATATCCGGGAGGTGCTTGGCGCTTAGCTTGCTGTGGACCATGGGTGGGATCATCGTTGGGCTCGTAATCCACATGCATCTTGTCATCATCTTGAGCCTGGAGCGCATCCTCATTGACTGACTGAATGATGGTCCTCGCGAGTCTCTACTGATTGCGATCGTGGAAGGTGAAGTTGGCGACTCAAGGGTCGGGAAGAATGAGATATCCGACCCATTGAGGACAATACCATGTAAAACTGCTCTTGTTCCTGCGACAGATGTGATGCATGTTTGTGAGAACCCGCTCATCCAAGAGAATTTTGGTGTCGACGGTCGTGTAGTCGTCCGAGAGCTCAATGTCAAGACCACGGGCTAAAAGGGTGACAAATCCTCCAATGCAAATATCACCGGTTGTTTGGTTCTTATAAGTGCACATTTGTGGAAAAAGAATGAGGAAAAATTCGGGATCGGTGAGTTTTCATGTCGCGTCATGCACCAAAGGAAGAAGAGCTCATTTTTTGTGACCTGACCGGCTTCTTTGCGGGCAAAAACAGTGCACACCAAGATACGATGGGCAATGCGGAGGCATGAGTGAATGATGGAGGTTGCTTTATCTCGACTCGCACACAAAAATATCCCCCTGGTGAGTTCTGTCCAAAAAGTCTTGTGGTTGAACTCGGTAGGCAAGGTGTCGAAAACCGTGAATGTGCTCGAGGAAGGTAAACCCTAGATGTCATTTATCCTTGCAAAATCAATGTACGCCCGGTTCCCCATAAGTTGGAATGCAAATTTTTTTCTCTCACTATCTAACTCACAGTCGGCAAGGAACTCTCTAGTAGGGAGCTCGTAAGTGTGTGCCATGAGTTCGAGAAGATTTTCCCAACCAATGTTATGGAACAGTTGAGTGGCCCCCTCAAGAACCCCTAATGAAATGAGTGTGGGTTTGCACACAAATTTGGTCGAGGCGACCTTCATAGGCAAACTCTTCTTATAATTTTCAATTGCCTTTGCATCACGAAACCTTGGAATGTCGGGTTCATTATTTTGAGCTGTAGCGTGGGCCTTGCCTCAAGCGGCAGCCGAGCGTTTTTTTGATGTGGACATGATCAAACTGCAAGAAAATTAACACTACGAAAACCACAATCCCAACAATTGATATTTCAATCCAAATCACCAATCGACACCCTATGGGCTTCTAAAACAATTCAACAGTAAATGCAAGAACGTTTCCTAGACTCAATAGATGCAATACCATATAAATTGTTGTTCTAAAACATGCATATTGGTCAATTAAAGTCAAGGAAAGAATGTACTCATTGGTGATCACGATTTTTGTAAGTTGAAAATTTGTGCGCGAAAATTCGCGATTTGAAAATCTTGCAACGCTCCACCCCAAGCTTAAAGCTTTGCTCAATACCCCGTGAGAAGCACTTGACCGCTAAAAACCGAGAAATCCGACAACGACTTAAGATTCTGGAAAAATTTTACGGCGAGCTTTGAGGAATATTTTTAGTGGGGTTTGTAGCCTTGCCCAAGAGGAGTACAATGGTGGTGTCGGAATTGCAAAAGATGGTCGGAGTTGGTCGAAAAATGGCCGGAAAGTGGCGAGATGGTGGTGGTGGCGCCTGGAACTAAAACAACAGATCAGACAGGATTTTGGGTGGGGTTTGTAGAGCTCGTAAAATGGGAGAGAATGGCGGTGATTTCACGTAATTCCAACCGACGGTTTGACGGAAAATCGAGTTTTAGTGATGGAGGTGGGTAGTGCTCTAATGGAGTTTAGGGGAGAAGAAGAAGAATAAGTGGGGAAGACGGGCCGGCTACTCAATATGGGGGAGTTTAATTCGCAGTCAAACTTGGTAAAACACGGGTCAACGAAAGTCAGCAATTTACGTAGACTAGTCTGCGAGTACACGCGGTCCGCGTGAATAGCCCTGGAACAATTCTGTTTTCGATCCTTACACGCGGTCGATTTTGGAGATGCTACGCGGTCCGTGTTAATAAACCATGCGGACGGACCCACGAGTACATGCGATCCGCATGAAGTGCCTTAAAACGGTCCATTTCTTCGATCTTTCACGTGGTCGATTTTTCCGAGTACACACGGTCCGTTTGTATAAACACACAGACGACTCTTCGAGTACACGCAGACCGTGCAAAATGTTTTGTAAGCCCCCAATTCTTGAAGATGGACGCGATCATTTTCAGGGGTCACACGCGGACCATTTGTTTATTAACGCGGACACTCCTTTGAGTACACGCGGTCCGCTAGTATATTGCTGCAACTTCTTCAATTTTCGCCCTTTAACCATAACACATACCGGGGCTTAAAATCCAACACTCTTTCACTGCAAGAAGGAAGAAGAAGAAATGTGATATGCAAAAAGGATCTATCTCAGACATTTATTCGGAATTAAAAAATAATGACAACTTTAAGTTTTCCAAAAATGTCCTTTATATTCTTTGGCGAGACGTCCATCCCTTTCGATCTCAGTATACCGGGGCATCCAATTGGATGACATCTAGGACATTTGCATTAAAACCTTCATAGAAAGGTTTCAAACGATGTCCATTGACTTTAAAGATTTGCCCCGTTTCTTCACTTTGGATCTCAACCGCTTCGTGCTCAAAGGCCTTTAGCACAACAAATGGAACTATCCATCTTGACCTCAATTTTCCGGGAAATAACTTCAATCGCGAATGGTAAAGCAAAACCCTATGCCTTGGCTGAAAATGCTTGCGGGTAATGGACTTGTCATGGAAAAGCTTTGTTTTGTCCTTGTAAATTCTCGAGTTTTCATAAGATTTGTTTCTCAATTCTTCTAACTCTTGAAGTTGAAGCTTCCTATGCCTTCTCGCGTCATCAATGTTGAAGTTTCATTGCTTAACCGCCCAAAATGCACGGTGCTCTAATTCCACAGGAAGATGACATGGTTTTCCAAAAACCAATATAAATGGAGACAATCCTATTGGGGTCTTGTAAGCGGTCCGATAGGCCCACAAGGCATCATCAAGTATCGAACTCCAATCCTTTCTCGCCGGGTTCACAGTTTTCTCAAGAATACTCTTCAATTCACGATTCGAAACCTCCGCTTGGCCATTCGTTCGAGGGTGGTAGGCGGTAGAGACATGGTGGGTCACGTTGTATTTTTTTTAGCAAAGCCTCCATCATCTTGTTGCAGAAAATGTGTCCATCGATCAGTAATCAAAGCTCTAGGCACACCAAATCTCACAAAAACATTAGACTTTAAAAACTCGATAACCGTTTTGGCATCATCCGATATTGTGGCTTTGGCCTCAACCCATTTAGAGATATAGTCAACCGCAAGCAAAATATAAATGTTGCCAAATAAGATGGGAAATGGGCCCATGAAATCAATCCCCCATACATCAAAAACTTCACAAACAAGGATTGGATTTTGTGGCATTTAGTTCTTTTGTGAAATGTTCCCCGTCCTTTTGCACCGTTCACAACTTTTGCAAAACAAGTAACAGTCACGTGACATGGTTGGCCAAAATAGTTCACACTCAATGACCTTTCTCAAGGTCCGACTAGGTCCGAAGTGTCCCCCACAAGTAAATTCATGAAAAATTGCAAAATGGATTGATGTTCTTGTTGGGGCACACATCACCTAATGATTTGATCAGGAAAATGTTTCCACAAATAAGGTTCATCCCACACATAATACTTTGCATCACTTTTTAATTTGCCTTTTTGAGCATTCGTAAATGTGTCGGGATACCTTTTCGTGACCAAAAACTTAAAGATATCGGCATACCAAGGAGTAGATTGAGTAGGGGAAAACAGATGCTTATCCGGAAACTTGTCTCGCAACGGGAGAGGAGCTTCATTTGAAGTGATCCGACTTAGATGATCGGCAACAAGATTCTCGCATCCACTCTTGTACCGGATTTCCAAATCAAATTCTTGCAATAATAAGATCCACCAGATGAGTCTTGGCTTCACATCTTTCTTTGTCATCAAGTACTTGAGTGTCGCGTGATTTGTATACACTATAACTTTGGTACCGAGTAGGTATTGTCTAAACTTATCCAAAGCAAACACTATGGCCAATAGCTCCTTCTCCTTGGTAGAGTAGTTACTTTGAGCATTGTATAGTTTCCTTGATGCATAGTAGATCACATGGGAGGTTTTCCATTCTTTTGACACAAGATGGAGCCTATAGCATAGTTGCTTGCATCACACATGATATCGAAGGGGAGATCCCAATTTGGTGCTTGCATGATAGGAGAGGACGTAAGAAAATCTTTAAGCTTGTTTAAAGCTTCTTTGCACGCCTCATTGAATTCGAAATCAACATCCTTTTGCAAGATTTGACACATTGGTCTTGTTATTTTTGAAAAGTCCTTGATGAATCGTCGGTAGAAACCTGCATGGCCCAAAAAAGAACGAACTTCTTGAACACAAGTCGGGTAAGGTAAGCTTTGAATAACATCAATCTTGGCCTTATCTATCTTAATTCATTTCTTTGACACAATGTGACCCAAAATAAGACCTTGACTCACCATAAAATGACATTTTTCAAAGTTTAAAACCAAATTTGTTTCAATACATCTTTTCAAAAATTTGGTGAGATTCTTCAAACATTCTTGAAAGGAGTTGCCATATACCGTAAAATCATCCATAAACACCTCAATTATGTTTTCAACATATTTTGAAAAGATACTAACCATACAACGTTGGAAAGTGGCCCGGGCGTTACACAATCCGAATGGCATTCTCCGGTATGCAAAAGTGCCAAATGGACATGTAAATGTTGTGTTTTCTTGGTCTTCCGGTGCCACCGGGATTTGGTGAAAACCGGAATACCCGTCGAGAGAACAGTAGTGAGATTTCTCGACCAACCTTTAAAACATTTGGTTAATGAAAGGCAATGGGAAATGATCTTTTCTTGTGCTTGCATTGAGTTTGCGGTAGTCAATACATACTCTCCACCCGTTTTGCATGCGGGTGGGGACCATCATACCTTTGCTGTTTTTGACCACCGTGATTCCTATCTTCTTTGGCACGACTTGCACCGGGCTCACCCATTTTCTATCCGAGATTGGATAGATCATTCCTGCATGAAGGAGCTTTAAAATCTATTTCTTGACCACTTCCATCATTGGTGGGTTCAGTCTCCTTTGTGCATCCCGGCTTGGCTTGCATTCATCCTCCATCAAGATCTTATACATACAAGTGGAGGGGCTCAATCCCTTGATATCTGCAATCGTCCATCCCATGGCTTACTTGTGCTCCTTTAACACCTTAAGGAGTTGCTCTTCTTCCAATTTGGTTAAGTGGGTTGAAATAATGACCGGAAGAGTCTCATTGTTTCCCAGATAAGAATACTTCAAGTGTTGAGGTAGGGCTTTCAATTCTAGTTCTGGTGGTTGAATAAGGGATGGTGGTAATCTTGTGTGAGTTTGAGGTAATTCAATTTGCTTCACACCGAATTGAGTGGTTTTCTTGATCTCCAAATTGTTAACCAATCTTTCAACTTCGGGGTCTAGTGAGTAGAGCTTCAACTTCTTGGCTAGTTTTCCACAATAAAATCCTTTGCTCAAAATCATCTCCAACATGTCACCATTAGACAATTCAAACAATTCTTGTGTTAATGGTTCAACAACATCAACAAAACACAAAGATGAAACATTACTAGGATATCTCATAGCATCGTAGATATTGAAACTTATTGTTTCCCCATCAAACTCAATCGTTAAGCTTCCCGCATATACATCAATCTTCGTTCTAGCCGTCTTCAAAAATGGTCTCCCAAGTAAAATTATACCCGACTTGGAGGAAACTTGTTCTTCTAAATCAATCACATAGAAATCTGTCGGGAAGACCAATTGGTTCACTTGCACCAAAACATCTTCTAAAACACCTCTAGGAAAGACACTTGATTTATCTGCAAGCGAAATTATGACATCGATTTCACTTAAGGGTCCGACATTTAATGATTCATACACCGAATAGGGCATGACATTGATAGAAGCACCAAGATCAAGCATATTGCTACTAAAAGTGACATCCCCAATCTTGCAAGGGACCATAAACATTCCAGGATCTTTGCATTTGGGTGGAAGTTTCCTTTGTAAAACCACGGATGCGTTTTCATTCATTGAGATTTTTTTGTTCCCCTTCAACTTTCTTTTGTTGGTACAAAGCTCCTTCAAAAATTTTGCATATCTAGGGATTTTCTTGATGGCATCAAGTAAAGGGATGTTTACTTCCACCTTTCGGAAGGTGTCCAAAATCTCTTTCTCCTCCATGTTCTTCTTCGAAGTCGCAAGTCGAGAGGGGAATGGCGGTTGAGTGGCTATTGATATCACAAAGGGAATGGTCTTCTTTGGAACTCCGGCTTGTGTGGCATTCTTGGCTATGGTATCCTCAATTGGAATGACTTCTATTTCTTCTTCTTCATCCCTTGACTTCTTCTTTGAACTACCCTCTCCGGTTTGTTTGCCACTTCTCAAGGTCACCACATTGACATTTGGGTTCTTTTCGGTTTGAGAAGGCAATTTTCCATGGGCCTCCAACTTACTTATAGATGTAACTATATCTCCTATTTGTGCTTCAAGGTTGGAGATACTAGTTCGTGTCTCTTTTTGGAATTATTGGGTACTAGTGGCTAAGGATTTCACAATGTCTTCAAGAGACATTCCGGAGCTACTTGGTTGGGATTGAGGAGGTTGTTGATGATGATGTGGAGGGTGTGGTTTGGGTTGATAGTGTGGTTGTGTATGTTGGTAATGAGTTTGTGGTGGTGGATAGGAAGGTCTAACCAATGCATTTTGAGGCAATGGTCTTGGGTTGTAGCTCATGTTCGGATTTGACTTCCAACTTGAATTATAAGCATTTTGGTAACTGAATGGCTTGTTGTGTTAATTTTGGAACTCTCCCGTGGCATTTAAATATTCCACATCTTCTTGAAGAATGGGACACATATCCGTAGGATGTCCCATTGTCGCATATATTCCACAAACCATCACTTATGGAGTTTGTCCCATGGCTAACTTTAAACAATGGAGGTTAAATCTTTGATTAGAGATTCGAGATTTGATGTCCCCACTTCATTGAATTTTTGTTGAGTCTCTCTCTTCATATATTGGAACGGGCCAAAATGTTGGGAATTCGCGGCTATGGTGTTGAAAAGTTGTCTTGTTTGCTGTGGAGTTTTACTAAAGATATCACCACCACTTGAGGCATCAACTAGTCTTCTCTCCATTGGCAACAATCCCTCATAGAAGTGTTGAATGAGGATTTGTTTCGGAATTTGGTGTTGTGGGCAACTATAACGCAAGTTGTTGAACCTCTCCCAATAATCATGAAAAGTCACATTTTAACCTTGGCGGATTCCACAAATCTCATTTTTAAGACTTGAGACTCTTGAAGCGGGATAAAACTTATCAATAAAAGCTCTTGCCATGTCGATCCATGAGTTGATTGACCCCGGGGGAAGATAGAATAACCAATCCTTTGCTCTATCGGCCAACGAAAAGAGGAATGCCCTTAGCTTGATTTGGTCATCAGTTGACCCTTGTGGCTTCATACTAGTGCAAATAATGTGAAACATCTTTAAGTGCTTATGAGGGTCTTCATTTTCTAATCCATAAAAAGTTGGAAGATGATGGACTAAACTTGACTTCAACTCCGAACCTCCTTCCAAAACGGGATAATTGATACCGGTTAGAGTTTGTGTAACATCGGTTTCCATCCTTTGCCTCAAAGTTCTTTCGGGAGCTTCTCCTCCACCCACCATTGCAATTGGTTCAATAATGGGTGGATTTTGTTGTAGAGGTGGTGTTTTGGGAATTTCTTGGCGAGGGTTGGGACTAGAATCGGGTTCCGTGTCACTTGATGAAGCGGGTTCAACCTCCGGATCCCCGTAACGATTGGAAGTTTGACCACGTTCTATTATTTTTTCCATTGCCAAATGCCTTGCTTCTTTTTCAATTTCCGAATTGTAAATCAAGTCACCTATACGTTGAGATCTGGGCATAGAGAAACAAATTGATTAAAAGTAAACCAATCCCCGGCAATGGCGCCAAAATTTGGCAGTTGTCGAGGCCAACAAAGTTAATAACCCTAAATCTTTCTCACTAAAATAGTGTATAGTGGTAAAGGAAGTGTATCCACGGAGATTGGTTCAATTTAAATCTCTATGTTAATCACTTGTTTAAGTACTTGTAAAACTAAAGTACAAGTAAAATGGAGGGGGGGGGGGGGTTAATTCTTTTTGATTTTTTGACAAAATTAAAACTAGCTAGAATGTAAATATGACAAATAAACAAGTAAAAGATTTGATTAAGTTCAATGAAGTGAATTTGGTTGATTTTGGGATACACCACATGGATGACATAGTTGACTTATCATTAGACTAAAGGAACAACACTTGTGAATTGGTTTAACTTGGCTATAGCAATTCATAAGCACAAATTACCTCAACTCTTCTTAGATATTAAAATGGTTAGAAGAGCTCTAACACATTCCCTTAATTAAAGTCACAAAATCAATGAAGCTTATAATCTTGTGAAAATCAATTAGCTTTGAGTTCTAAGAGTTACCAAGTCCATAACATAATCAAATGCTTACATTATCATTATGGTGGAAGCATTCCCATGGTTTAAATGGAATGAAAACAAACATAGAAGCCATTTGTTGCTTACCAATCTCAAAGTCCATTACTTAACCAAGAAATTGATCAACAAAAATATATGTTTATTCATCCAAGCTCATGATCAAAGATAAACAAACATAACAAGATGTGTAACTAGAAAACATTTCCATAAACTTCAAACACAAGGTAATAATAGTCTTCAAAACAACCAATCTTCCATGGGATTAAACCCTAATCAACTGAAAGAACCCAACTTTCGTATTTCTGAAAGACCCAAACTTTCATACTTCACAATATTGATACTCCAAAACATGCTACATGCATATTTATAAATAATATTTTACATTGATAGTGTGATTACAAAAGACTGGATACAAACCGACTATTTTTTTAGTATATTACAAAGTGTTATATCCATTACATAACTACCCAGGATATTATAGCTTTATACAAGCATAAACTCAAGTACAAAAGTAATAGTATAAACTATTCTAAATCTTCCAACAATATATGACTATACTGGATTCTTATTTCCTGCAATTGTTAAACACTGAGAGGGGTAAGCAGTGACGCTTAGTGAGTTCAATAATAGATACAATATAACGTTATGCCATATATATACTTCAATATGGAAGAAGCAAAGGGAACAAGGAACAAAAAAGGCATATGTGAATCATGCGACAAGATTTCCATATCAATCAATGAGATATAACAATTTCAATACTTGATATACTTCAATAAAACTTCGGCCCAAATGGCACAGAAAACATACACATTTTGATTAAACATTTTGGTAGATTTCAGGCTTTTAACCCTAACTAACCTTCTGCTAATTCCATAGAATAGAAGTCATTCTCTTACGAGACATGCTCTACAAGGCTAGAGGCTACATACCAGTACCATCGTGAATCTAAGTCCTTTCACTGATCACGTGGTCAAAGGTACAACTTTGCTACCATAATAGAGAAAATAATAACACGAGATGATAACACGGAAAAGCACATAGCACATATAACACATAACATACAATTGTTCCTATATATTGAACTCACTGTGAAATAAAAGGGATTAAATGATAATTTGGGCAGCACTTCGGCTCTAAATATAACTTTCTGTGACGAAACCAGAAATTTTAGTTGAAAACTGGCCTTACTCGGGCAGAGTTTCGACTTGAAAATGTGATTTTCTCGGGATCTTCGGGGCGTCGGGACTTGCGTCGGGTGTCGGTAATGATATTGGGGCTTCAGGGGGTGTTAGGGTAAATTTAGAGAGAGTATAGGGTGTGAAAGAGTGAAATTTGTAACATAAACACGGCGGCCTTCACATCTCTTTTATAGGGTCCGAAGCTGATGACTATGTTGGGCGTACTTGCGAGGCGGTCTGTACGTTGAGCGTACCCCTCGTACGTGGGGCGTACCTGCGAGGTGTCATCTGATCGAAACTCGGGCTCGGATGTGGCTGATACATGGCTCACATGCAAGGAACGGCGACGTGGCTGATCCGAGACCCTGCAATGTGTACGCTGGGCGTACGAAACGAAGTATGCTGGGCATACACCTTCGGATAAGTCTCGAATTTTTGATTTATTTTTATTTAAAAAATTCAAAAACTCATATCTTTTGCATACGAGCTCCGTTTTTGACGTTCTTTATATCCACGTGTAGGTGAGATCATACTCTAAAACTTTTGTTTAGACTCCGTCGGCTAATGTTCACTTCATTTTTAATATTATATTTTTAACGGGCCGGGACAAGAAAAGTCCGTTAAAAATTCATAACTTCTTCATCCGATGTCCGTTTTTGTCTGTATTTTTACCGTTGTACTACTATTTACGAGATCTTCGATTCTCGTTTAGGTTGCGTCGGCTAAAAATCACTTGATCTTTATTTCAAGTTTTTAGCTGTCTACTGCTATACTGAATCTTAGAAAAATCATAACTTCCTCATACAAAGTCAGATTTTGACGTTCTTTTTTTTGAAAGTTCTCGGTTTAACGAATACTACAACTTTCATTTAGATCATAAAGGCTAAAAAGTAGTTTATCGAAAACTCACTTTTTACGTCATACGACGTCATGCCGGTTCTGTTGCGAAACTTCAATAAGTCGTAACTTCTTCGTTATAACTTGGATTTCGATGAGGTTTTCGCCTAAAAGTTTCTAAAGAAATTCTTTAAAATTTTAGTAATATAATTTTACTTATTTTCAACTTTATATTTTCGTTAATTCTCAATATTTGACTTTTGATTGGAATCTCATAAGACTTCCAATATTTTCCGAGTGATTCTAAACATAGTTTTACTTCATTTCTAGTAAAAACTATATGTTAGAACTCAATACTCAATATCACATGATATTTCATAATATTATTTACTTTTAACATTTACTAAACATGATTTCAAAACGTACTATAAATACATCCTCCTTTGGAGGATTTCGTCCCCGAAATTACATCAATTAAAATAACTGGAGATATTTCGCTCTTGTCTCATTCTTATATTCCCAAGTATAATTTGGGCCTCGATCCTAATCTCTGAGTTAAAGAGAAATCAATTCTCATTGCATACTCTTACTCCTTCCTGAATTTGGGTTATAGACTCAACCCAAGATAAAGTCTTCACTTTTGCTACAACAACAATTCGAATGGTCATATTCTAATGACCTTTGATTTCATAACGTAAAAGACACACAATGAATCATACTCTTATTTCTATTAGTCAGACACTATCATAGAAGATACTTTCCTTCATGTTCTAATTTGATATAATATCTTCATAACTAGTAGCAATTCTAGCTAATAGTTGCTTAATCTTTAATGAAAACTGTTATACTTTTATCGACTACCTCGACCATCTCCTTCTTCAATCTTCCAACTAAAGTTTCGTCGCTACACAAGGCATGGTTCTCTGAACCAATCAATTCATTTCACAGATCTATATTAGTCGGACTCGATTCTTTACGACCACTAAGGTCTGAACGAAAATCATTTTCTTAGTCATCATCGAAACAAAGGTAATGACATACTCGAACAAAAAACAGAATTAATTTATAGTTTCTTGGTAACCTTGTGACTTTCCTGATCCATGTATGAGTCCTGTGCTTCCAGTAGTATAGGCCTCTACTTCTATTCACACCTACTCATACTAGTCCCAAGAATTGTCTCGCAGTCCCCAAGTCACCATATCAAGAATTTTTACAAAGGAACTTATCACACATGAATGTGTTCAAACAAGTACAAACGACAATTTCTCCTAGACTCAACTGGGAATTTCGGGTTTCTATCAAACATACTTTAAATGTACAATACAAATCTATAGGTATTAATACACTATTTACAATATCACTTAATAAATATTATTTTACGATATCCCTCGATCGTTTATCTATAAAATTATCGATTTCGACTATCATAAGTCTTTTTTAACACTTCAAAAAGTTTCTTATCAACTATAACATGAAAATTTTAGAATATGGAATACTTAAAATTTCTTCTTCCAGACCAAGGTCGGCAACAGACCTTAAACTTTCTCAGTTAAAAGCAATATAAACAAGCAATTTGAAAAGAATGCACAAATTCATGAGACACAAAAGAATCTGCACCAGATTTAAATAAGAGGTGAGGAGGTCTAGAGTTGACAAGAAATGTACCTATCACAACATTCAGGTATCGCGTGCCTCCTCTGTGGTAATCTGGAATGCACGGCCCTTAGCTTTTGACACCTCGTCCTTTTTAGTTGGAGTATTCTTTGGTTGTTGGACGGAAGCTTGACTTCCCGCCATTTGACTAGTAAGAGTACGACAAAAACGCTTCTTGTGGCCAGTAATACCACATGCATAGCAAGTAACATCCTTCCTTGGGCAAGCTAGCTTTATATGACCCGATTCTCCACATCCATAGCAGACCACAAATTCCTTTTCTATTATGTATTGGCCCGGATGATTTTTTCCACAAATGCAACATGATGACGATTGAATAGAAAAAAATTGTGATCTATCATAACCACGAACGATGCTCTGAGATTGCAATTGCTGGCTAGGTTCAGATTGAACGGTTTGAGTTGGTGGAATAGAGGAAACCGGAACAGTTTAATCGATACGTGGATGTTGTGGAGCAGAAAGAATGGCACCACATATCTCTAAGTCATGCTCACGCTTTCGAGCATACTCAATAGCTTTGTCAAAGGACATAACATCCCGATTAGCTACGAAATCGCGGATTTCATACCGCAATCAATCCAAGAATAACTGAATTTTATCGTCTTCAGTTGGGATATACTTTTGTAGAAAACCGTGCTCTTTGATTGAATTGAGTTTCATACTTATTCACAGTCATTCCTTCTTGCTTAAACTCAAGAAACTCTTTCTCCAATCTTCTCCTCATGTCTAGAGGACAATACTATAGGGATTTTAGCATTCTAACACTCCTAAGGTGTTCATGTAACCCTAGAAACCTTGGATCTATGTTTGACTAAGATACATGCAAAATTGATTTTCCAAGGTTCATAATCCTATCTAGCATATATGGGGAACTTTTAAACATAAAAGTTAGCTAGAAAACATACCTTGTAGTAGTTTGGATTCCTTGAAAAACCTTGTGAGCCTAGCACCCCAAGTGTGATGTCTCAAATGTCTCACACAACACCAAATGCTATTGGAATGACTTGAGAGAAATGAAGAACATTTAGAATTCGGCTAGCCCTCTCTATTCTTGCTGAAGTACCGATTTTGGTGAACATAATGATCCTTATATAGTGTGTTAGAATTAGGGTTACACCATGTAAACCCTAATGGTCATGACCTTTCATTTCCATGACCCATGGGTTCTATAAACACCATGGAGCATCCATGGAGCATCCTATGGGTTTTAGCCCAACTTGATAATGCATGGAGCATTAGCCCACTATACAAGTATGAGTGATTTACACAATCAACCCATATATTTACTTAGTCTTCTTTTAATCACTTATTTAATTCCAAATTAATTCTTGATCAATACTAATTAAATAATACTATTAATATATTAGAACTTATAATATATTAATAAACCATAAGTGTTATTTCTCTCATTTTAGTCTATCCAAATGCATGATGCCATGCAACCCAAATGGACCATGCCAAACCGGGTCAGGTACATTCCAGAAATAGTTATGGACTTAGACACCTTATCCAACAGTCTCCCATTCGGATAAGTCTAATAACTATAACTTCAAGTATGACTTTAGGAACCGATCAACAATTGTAGCTCTTTCAAGGTCTCTCAGAACTGAGATGATGATGATACACCATTTAAGATAAGTGATGATATAATCCTCTGTTCTAGATATCAGTCGGGCAAATACATGGAACAATGTCTTACTTATTATCCAGCAGTTTGTTTGTCTATTTCCGATCTACTAGCTGTTAGATACATTAAGGAACTAATCATCTGACGATAAAGGGTCATATCCGCAACTGGTTTTTCCAAAGAAGGTGTAAGTTTCGTTTCGAATGCCATTGGAACCTTCACTTTTGAGTCTCCCATCATGCCAAACTTAGAGAGCAGAGTTTTTGTATATGCTTCATGATTAATGAAAATACCTTCTGGTCCCTACCTTATATTCAATCCAAGTAAAAAGTTAACAGGACCCATTGAGCTCATTTCAAACTTAGTTTCCATTAACTTTCGGAATTCAGCTGTGAGGATGGGATTAGTAGACCCGAAGATGATGTCATCAATATAAATTTGAAAAATCATCAAGTGGTCACCCTTTTTCTTACGAAAGAAGTTTGGGTCAACCGAAACTTGTTTAAACTTAAACATTTTAAGAAAGCAAGTAAGAGTATCATACCAGGCTCTCGGAGTTTGCTTTAGTCCGTAAACTGCCTTATCCAGAATGTAGCAATGATTGGGATACTTCTCATTAACGAACACAGGTGGTTATTCAACATATACGGTTTCTTCTAATTCACCGTTTAGAAACGCACATTTAACATCCATCTGAAACACTTAAAAGTTCTTATGACCTGCATATGCCAAGAATATTTGAACTGATTCCAACCTTGCAACAGGTGCGAAGGTTTCTTCGTAGTCGATACCCTCTTCCTGGCAGTAAACCTTAACCACAAGTCTCGCCTTGTTTCTTATTACATTTCCTTCTTTATCCATCTTGTTGCGAAACACCCATTTCAAACCAACAACTGATGCTTCAGGTGGAGCAAGAATTAATCTCCAAACTTTGTTTCGTTCGAACTCATTGAGTTCGTCTTGCATCGATTACACCCAATCAGAATAATCAAGAGCAGTGTTGACGGTTTTGGGTTCTATCTTGCACACGAACGGGTTGAACATGCAAAATTCTACTTTGCAGAATAAAGCAGTTTGTTTTGCTTTTATTTGAGATCTCGTGAGAACACCTGCAGAAGATTCACCAATGAATTGGGTTTTGGGGTGATCTCTGGTCCATTTGATTAGTGGCAGATAGTTTGGATCATAAGAAGGATCCAATTCAACGTTTACATCTTCAAACTCTGATTGTACATCTGAATCGTCATTCGCATCCTTATTCTCCCCATCGAATGACGAGTGATCCTCTTCATTAGGAATTGAAGTATCTTCTGCACCCTACAACGGAATGTTCGTTTCTTGTAGAGTTAGTTGCTCCCCCTGAGGATGTGTATTGGAATTGGAACCCTCCACCTGGACTAGAGAGTTCGTGTCTTGAGGCACGTTCGTAGTTGGTGGCTGATTATCCAAGTTTTTCTTGACTTCATCAATTATCTTTTTCAATTCATCTTCTTTGTTATTTGCTGCCTTTGCTTCAGATGTGATGGCCTTCTTAGGTTCGTCAAATAGAAGTATGAATTCTTCATAGAGATTAGCCAAAGGAATAGTAACTTGGTTCGTTTGAGGAAAGATCTCGTTCACCTGACTATCATTCGCTTGATTCTTTTTCGAGTAATTATCATTGACTGTTACATAATAGGTTTCTTCAATCCTTTTGGATCGTTTGTTTAGGACCCTATATGCTTTCGATGTCAGCGAATATCCCAGAAAATGCCTTCGTCAGCCTTCTCATCAAACTTGTTTCGTTGTTCCTTTGAGTTGAAAATGAAACACCAATACTTTCGACTGCAGATGGGCCACAAAGATCAATGTGGAGTAGTTCAAGTGGCTCAATAACCTTCGTGTTTACTATAGTAGGATGGCTTTTTCTGCTTCTCTTTCCCATTTCTCATGCGGCACAAAGATGATCCTTTTCATATTTCAAGAGAGGAAGACCTCGCACATGATCACCAAGAACTAGCTTGTTGATGTCTTTGAAGTTGAGGTGCGAAAGTCTCCTGTGCCATAGCCAACTATCGTCTGTTGTAGCCTTAGTGAGCAGACAAATAGAAGGTTTCCCTTGTATCGTATTGATGTCTAATGGATACATCTCGCCTTTTCATTTTGATTTAAGCAGTATTCATTTTGTCTTCTTTTCGATAATCTTAGATCCTTCACCATCAAACAAGACTCTTAGACCTGTACCCACTACCAACTGCGAAACACTTATTAAGTTGTGTTGCAGTCCTTCAACATAGGCTACTTTGCGAATTGAGAATTCATCATTCGTTATCATGCCATATCCTTTGATTTCTCCAAGAGCATTGTTACCAAACTTCACAAGACCACCATTCTTTAGTTCTCTATATTCTCTTAGCTCCTCCTTTCTTCCTGTCATATGACACGAATAGCCACTGTCGATATACCATTCAGTGTCAAACTGTTCGTCACGAATAACCTGCAAAAATTAAACAGATTTAGGAACCCCAAGGTGTTTGGGTCCTTGTGAGCTTTTTACAGAAACTGGATAAGCAACAGAGAGATCAATCATATTAGTTTGTTTTATTAAGGTTGTTTGATCTTTCTTATTTATTGTGAAAACCTTGATCTTTTTGTTTTTCGTTTTTACAAAATCAGATTGCTTTTGTTTATTTTTAGCTTGATTCTTGACGAATTCTCTCTTAACTCTCTTAGGGTTAGCATTTGAATTTTTAGCTTTAGCATTCAAGACTAAATTTCCCTTTCCCTTTACATCATTTGGTGATGCTTTTGAGGGATGAGTTTTTGGTTTCTCAGTTTGTTTCTTTTGAAAAGAGGGTTTTTTAACAAAGTTCGATTTTGAGTTGCAAGTGTGACAACGAGAACACTGACTGGGATTTGCCTCGAACTGGAAGGTTTTTCTCTGCGAACATAGTTGGAATTTTGGGATTGCCAAAATTTCTTCCTTTCATTGAGATTATTCTGGTATCTTCAATTCCTTAAACGTTTTTGCTCAGCGAGTTGTTCAACGGACTTGTGAATATTCACTTGACGTTTCTCTTTTCTGGCATGAGTTTCATTCTTTGTTGACTGAGGTTTGATTTCGCTTTGAACTTCCTTGGTGCCACTTAGGCTCCCCTTCTCAAATGCTGAACGATTGTTCAGTGGTTCTGCCAAATATCGACTTTTAACTCTCCAAGAGGTTCTTTCAGATAGACCTTTCGTTTCGTGTGCATTATCAATTGGTGCTGACCAAAAGAATTCATCACACCCATCTTTGTTTTCTTCATTTACGATGGATGTTAGTTCGATAGTTTGATTTTTGTCTAGTCCTCTAGTGGCAAACACTTGATTGGGTACAGTTTGGACTTTAGGAAAAATAGTTTCTTTCGCTTTTAATGTTTTTGATTTATTTTGAGAAATACACGTGAATTCAACTAAATTTTCAGAAATCAAATCTTTCACTGGTGAGGTTCGTTTTTAACGAATTCTGAGCAATCCACTTCGTCCTCCACTGAAATTTCGCTCATATCACTATCCTCATAGAATTCAGAGGTACTTTCAACATTTATTTTATTTTCTGAACTCAATTTGGCACTCAATAAGTCGAATTTCAGAACAGTATCAGATTTGATTTGCTTCTTATCATTTTCATCCAAAAGTTGTTTCAACATGTTTTTGTGGTCTTTGGAATTAATATATGATTCAATTTGTTCTAGTCGAACCCTATATGCATCCGAAGTTTCTCTGACGAACCTATGGATTCACAATTGTAATAGTCGGCGTCTATTTCATCTTCCTTTAATTCAAGAAATGGCAAGATCATCTTATGAATTTTCTCACCAATTCCACAATCAAGGTGCAACTGAGTAATGTTAAAGTAAAGCCTTTTAGCAATCAAACAAAAAATATTACGTTGTTTTAAAAGCTTTAAATTGTCACATTGCAAGTAAATTAAATGATCCCTAGACTTAGACAATTCCGACTCGACCTTCTCAATCCACATTCGCATCTCATCGCTTTTTGATGACACCCTGCTCAATTGATCGGTTAAGTTAGAGTTTGTTAACCGTGTTCGTTTTAAACTATCATTAATGCTTGAAAAAGTGAACTTTAGATCGTTTAATTCAATTTCATATTTAGAAGTAGGTATATTTAGAGATTCAAGAATGGAGTTTACCTTGTTAATCAGCTGTTCGCACTCATTGATCTGGTCTGGAACTGGTCGTGCTGCAAAACAGTTGTCATCTCCTCTTCCACTTCTAGTGGTACTCTTTTGCGTTTATGACCCTTCATTTCTCACCATCAAACACCTGCCGGCGAACTGAGAACTCTCTTCCTTCGCAACGAATCCCCTTCCATGTGTGGGCTTGCGAACCTCATCATCCTCTAAGTCTAATGACCAGACTTTGACTCCTCCAAACTCATCTTCAACAACATTTTCCTGCACAATCAAAGCAAGCATAGAGTTATCAGTAGTTTTCTTTTTCTTTATGTCCTCTAACTTTCACAAGTGGTATGTCTCATCATCTTCTCCTTCTTTTCTCTCATTCAACTTCCTCAGCATGCAATCCTTGGCCAGATGGTTTTTTCCATGACAATAGTTGCAATAATAGCCAGAGTCACTTACGACCTTTTTCTCCTTTTTCTCATCTTCCTGTTGAGAAACATTCTTACTTTCTTCCTTCACCTTGTCCGATCTATAACTTCCTTTCTAATTTCGATTTTTGTTCAAGGAAAATTTCTTCCTTGTGAACCGCTTGGGATTCAAAATCATCAAGGCATATTCCTCATTTGTAAGATCACATTCAGAGTGATCGGATTCAGATTCATCTTCTACCACGGTCCTACCTTTCGCACCAAGAGCTAGAAACCCCATACCGGAAACAACTTTCGCTTCCTTCGACACTTTACTTTCACGTGACTTAAAGAATTCCAGCCAACTTAGCCAAAGAGTAACATTTAAACTGCTCGTGCGCCTTGAGTATAGAAACAACTGCCATCCATTCAGACCTAAGCCCATTCATGAAGGTGATCTTTTTTGTCGATCACTTCTCGTCTAATAGTGTGTTTAGTCATCTTGCTGAGAAGATGGTTGTAGCGATTGAAAGTCTGAATCAGATTTTCTTCTGGCTTTTGTGCAAAATCCCCAAACTCCGAAAACAAAAGTGTTTGAGTCGAATGCTCAAGATCTGCTTCAGTGGAGTAAAGTTCCTTGAGCTTGTCCCAAATGGCTTTCGCAGTATCACATGAACTAACCAAACGAAACGTGTCTGCCTGCAAAGCAAATCTGATGATCCTCATCGCTTTAACGTTGCTAATAAGTTTCTCTTTCTCATCTTGAGGCACATCTTTCATGTCAAGAAGTAGTTGGTTGTATTCTTTCTGAGTTTTGATGGTTCTTTTGGTCTCTGTGTGAATGAAAGGGACTAGAGTAATGGCTTCCCATATTAGATAACCATTATCGTCTGAACCAAGAACGTAGTCTTCAAAATGGAGCGCCCAAACTTCATACTCATGAGGGAAAATTATTGGGATCCTTGTAGATGATCCAATACTGCTTGAGATATGCAAGGAGTTAATACTTAAGTCATCGTGTTGCATTTTATCGAGATCTTTGTAACCTGTTACGAATCAGATGTGCAAACTAAACAAATAATAAGGTAATATAAAGATTACAGTAAGTCGTCATAAAACCAATAAAGATGACTAAACAAGATCCTATATCAGCAGAAACCCTAGTAGCTCAACAAACAGAAGAGATGCATATAGATCACACAATCTCCTACTCTGATACGAATTGTTGGGATTAAAAACCTAAAAGGTCGATTAGATTGTAACGGGTAAGTAAAGAACACAAAGATGATCAAACAGATGTTGAATGATTAAAAGTCACGCCCCAGATGAACTCGATGGAGAATTTCAACTGTAGATGCGTGCTAGGGTTTACAAAAGATATCTTAACAAAAGCGATAACCATCTACAGTGCATGCATGCACTATTAATACTTAAACCCTAATAAATATGACGGCTTGGACATGCCCAATACCGTATACAAAATGGACTAACTATTACAAACCCAATGACACAACATCTATCACCTAACACCGTTTATTATTATTTTTTAAAAATTTTCAAACATTTAGAACCTTTCCACAAATGTATAAAGAATTAATCTTTTTTCAATGAGGGATTACTTAAAGATGAAAAGATATAAATATATTTTAAAAAAAAAATAATAATTAGTATTTGAAAATAGTCATATAAGGATGGCTATTATGAATATCATATATCAATTATATATAAGAGAAAAGTCTACATTACATATCAAAAAAATCAAACGTAAGCACTATAATATTCCAAAAAACTAAGATTTTGGCTGTATTTCATGTTTTAACATCCTAGTTTTAAAATTATCCGACATAATTAATATATTGCTAGTTCTTGCATTTAGTAATTAATTGGTCTATATGCAATAAATGGCAATATCATCTGTTTTTTGCTCACACAACCACACATACAAAACACAATAAGCTAAATGTATACTAAAAGATAACTCAACAAACATATGTTTATTTACACCGAAGTTTATGTACTAAACTAAAAGAAAACATAAATATATTTAACACTACATAAATACGGGTAAATGGGTATATATATTTAACACTACATATAATGTTAAATAAATTGTAGAGTTGGAGCATTATAATGTAAAAGTGATTTTTTTAGTACAGAGTTGGAGGTGTTCTAAATCTAAAATTCATTTACCCAATCTTTATTTATTTATAGATAAACCTATTAGGAGCCCACTGTGAGACATTCTTAATTTCTCATCACCCACCCTCACTCCCCCCTTCGTGTTTCACTACACGATCAATATTTAGGAGGCATAGTTTCTGAAAATTATATTTGATATATCATATAACATTTACAACAATGTAAAAGTCATAAACATTGTTGTGATCAACTAAGCAGATGCTACAAAACAAGAACAAGATTACAAAAAATAGAGAAGACTTAATCATATGTAAAGTTGAGTCTACTTCACGACATATGCCCTATGTGGTCTGACTACACTCTAAAAAACGACCATGTCTGTCGAAAAACTATAAAAAACGTAAATAAAAAAAAAGATCAATTTTTTGTCATCAGAGTTTACAATAAATAAAAAAACTATGTAATATTAAATTTTGTATTTTATTCTACGCAACTTTGAAAAATAACTATTTTATTTTTGCAGATTACAAATGTTTAGTCTATCTTTTCTTATGCCGATAAAAGATAAGGTCCGTATACTACACACATTTTACTCAAAACAAAAAAACAATACTCAACAAAAACAAACATTAACTACGTATAATAGTTATTTGATAAATTATCATTTATTAACCATGTTTTTATAGCTATTAATATCATTATATTAGTTGTCAATCATAGTAGTCGGCAAAATGACAAGTAACATTTTTTTTGGAATAAAATCGCAATTGTATCAATAGCATGCATAGTATTAGTTAATATTCTAATCAGCCACAAGAATACACGATACATCGAATAAATTTCCATCGCATTTGAAACTGGTTTTTCCATTCATGTGGTACCACGTACGGATGGGATGGCATAATGATATCATTGTAAATTTCTAATAATAATTATTTTTGAAAATATAAATTATAAAAAGCTTAAACATTGTAAATAATAAGAGAAAAAAAACACTATCTAAAAGTAAATATCGTTAAAAATTAAAATTTCTTTTTTTCTTTTCAAAACTTTGGATGCGGTGTCACAATGTGCTGTATCCTCCCATGATCCCATCCTAATCCACTACAATGTCCTTGACGCTGCCATGCCACTACTTCCGTTGTTTCCGCATCGATGCAAGTATGCTATAATACTACAATGTCTTCCAACTCTACAATATATTTAGGTAAAATACCGGCAGTAGTAAAAAAACAAAAAAAAAGATATTTTCAAAAAATAGACATAAAAATGGATTTTTTCGGATATAGACATGCATTCCGCGGAATCTACTGTAGCTCCACGGAATGACAAAATCGTAAATAAATCAATGTATTAAAAAAAAAACACTAAAGATCCATTCCGTGGAGCTACCTCCGAGGAATGAACTCATTCTGTGGAGGTAGCTCCGATGAATAGATCTTTAGTTTTTTGGTTTTTTTTTTTTTTTTTTTTTTTTTTTTTTTTTTTTCACATCGATTTTTCGAGGTTTAGATTCAATCCCCCAACTAATTATTTTTAAGAAAAGATTATCATACTATTATAATCTTTAATTGAAATTAATTAGTTAGAGAATTAATATAAACCCCGAAGAATCGATGTGAAAAAAAAACTCAAGATCCATTCCGCGGAGCTACACAATAGACTCCAAGGAGCTCCGCGGAGCTACCTCCGCGGAATGAATGTTTATATCCGGAAATGTCTATTTTGAAAAAACCCCTCATATTTTGACTATTGCCGGTATTTTCCTCTATATTTAACATTATATATAGTATTATATATAGTGTTGGATTTTAGTGTAACACTAAATATAATGTTTAATAAAGAACGATATACTTAGAATATTCTTTTTAATGTTAAATATAATATAATGGGTTGGATGATTTTAGTGTTTACAGTATTTTTTATACTATAATTATCGGTATAATGTAAAAAATAGTGTTAAGGGTTGGAGATGGTCTTAAGCTTCAGATAGTGGCTCGGCAAACACTACCATATTTCTCTCTCCTTGGTAAAGATGGGCCGAGGGTTAAGGAGAGTTGGGCAACATTTTGATTAAGATGGAGTTCGGTGAACTTGACACCACTACCTTCAGCCTTAGGACTAGTTCTGGATCTAAGATTTTGATAGGCTGGGGGCACAAAAATATCAAAACATATTTTTTAATTTTTTTATGGATCGTGTAAAAATGTTTTTTTTATATCAATAACGAAAGAACGTTGAATTAAAAAAAAAATTATTCAAATACATATTATATTATGTGTTTGTAAAACTAGAGGTACTACCAATACAACTAAAACATTATAAATTATAAATTTATGTTTTATAATATTAAAAAACAAAAATTAAAATCTAGATAAGAAAATTAGTTACAATAAAAAGTTAAAAACCTAGTTGAGAGTTGTTTTCTATGCATTATTATAGAGATATTACGTACTTTCCAAATGAGAAAATCATCAAGCAAAATAAGAGTATAGATACTAAATGAGGAAGTGTAAGCTGCAGTGTTTTTTTGTTCGTTTGTGTCGAACAAATAGCCAGAAGCATAAGAAAAGGCTAGCTTTTCGATTGTTTCTAGAGTAAATTACTGAAATGGTCCCTATGGTCTGGTCAAAATTACATGTTTGGTCCCTAACTTTTTTTTTGTACTCGGATTGTCCCTATGGTTTGATTTTATTGCGTTTTTCGTCCCTATGGTTCGGTCAAAATTGCATGTTTAGTCCCTAACTTTATGTATGTAAGGGACGAAAAACGCAACAAAATCAAACCTCAGGGACGATCCGAGTGCTAAAAAAAGTTAGGGACCAAACATGTAATTTTGACCAAACCATAGGGGCCATTTCAATAATTTAATCTTGTTTCTATGATTCTATCTACCTCGTGCAAGTCTGCGAGAGGTGCAGAGGCCCAAAATTTAATTTGGTTGGGGTCATATTTAATTCATATTAGTTTCATTAAGGGCCTTATTTGATGAAAAACAAAATTCCAAGAGTTCTTCTAAGCATATTATATTTATAAATTGACAGATCGTTGGGGCACAACCCCCATTCTCAATGCTTTAGATCCGATCATACCGTTAAAAGTTAACACATTCATATGGCGAGCATTACTGGATAGAATACCATCAGTTATGGCGCTTATAAAAAGAGGTGTAAAGATCGATTCAAGCTCCTGTAGTTCGTGCATAAGCGGTGTGGATGCCGCAAATCATGTACTGGTAAACTGTCCTTTTACTGTCATTGTTCGCAAAAGCTTTATTCGGTTGGTGTGGTATTACTCCTATAAGTGTTCAAAATATAGATGAGTTGATACAATATGCAGCAAATTGGGGTCGATGCCCGAAAAAGAGAGAGAGAGAGAGACTAAATGTAATGATGTTTTGGGGTCTTTAGAGAGCAAGAAATGATCGTATATTTCACGTAAGATTCACTAATCCAAGAGGGTGTGGTTGACAACATCAAGGCGATGGTCTACATGTGGATTAAATGTAGAGGCAAGAGTGGTATTTGTAATTGGGCTGAATTTTGTTGTGATCCATTTTGTTTTAATCTTTCTTATTTTCTTGTATGTTTGACATCTGATCCCCTATAGTTTATTGCTAATTTGGGTGAGTTTTTTTTTTTTTTTTTTTTTTTTTTTTTTTTTTTTTTTTTTTTAAATTTGGCCGTTTAAAAAAAAAAAAAAGATCCGCCCATGCTTAGCGCAACGAATGAGATATACAACTTAAGATATCTTCTATAATTTGGAATATGGAGTTGTAGGAAGTTGTATATGGAACTATGGAAGAATGGGAAATTAATCGGGGATAAATGATATGGAAAGAAATAACTTTCAACAAAATTTTAAGTTCAAATGATTATATTTTAGTTTGTAGGGATGTCTATTTATAGAGGGAAAATAAGGATTAAAAGAATAGGTACCGGAAAAAAACTAAAAAAATAAATAATAATAATAAAATGATAATTCAGAGTCGTCAGATGTTTGATCGGAGATCTTAAGTTAAAATTTATTAGAGGGTTACTAAGGGCATCTCCAACCCATCCCCAAACTCTATTTTTTCCCCCATTTCTTCCCCCGTTCTTCTCCAACTCTACCTTATTTTCACCTAATTTTTGGAGATATGAATAATATTCACCCATATATGGGGGAATACTATTCATATCTCCAAAAATGAAGGTGAAGTTTGGTTGTCAACTTTAGTCCCTCTCATTTTTATTTTATACATTTTTAGTTTATTTTATCTACTAATTATAATTTAAATGCAATATTTAATATTTATAATATCATGTTATATACTAATTTATATTAATTAATCATAAATATAGAGTTTAATTAGTAGAGGGGTGTATTTGACAATATATAGAAGTTATAAAAATGAAATATTCTAGGAATATACTTTTTGTGGTAAAAAATGAGATAGAAAATGGAGTAGGGTTGGAGATGAAACGCTATTTACTCCATTTATGGGGGGAAAAATAAAGATGTGTTGGAGATGGTCTAAAGCTATAAGAGAACTCAATTTGAGATTAAAGTGGTCTGATTAAGTCAAAATTCGGTTAGGATTTTGGGTTGTTTTGGATTGGCACTACAAGGAAAAATGTCATTACCGGCAACAAAAGTTGCCTGTAAAAGTCCCAAAAGTCGCCGTTAATACTAATAGCGGCGACGCGTCGCCGATACTGAGTCACCGCTATTGCTTCGTCGCTATTGATCAGTTTAACGCCACTAATGATAAAAGTCGCCGCTAATAAGGATTGTCGCCTCTAATAAGCTAGTCGCCGGTAATGACTTCTGTCGCGGGTAAAAGTGTTGCAGGTAATAACTTCTGTCGCCGGTAAAAGTGTCGCCGGAAAGTTTTTTTTCAACTTTTTATTTTTTTTTAATTAATGATTTTGGTTGCCGGTGATAATGTCGTCGGTAAAAGTGTCGCCGGTAATAACTTCTGTCGCCGGTAATTTTTTTTTCAATTTTTTAATTTTTTTTAATCAATGATTTTGGTTGCCGGTAATAATGTCGCCGGTAATAATAATATTCGATTAAATATCAAAACCAATAGTATCGACGCTAATTATTTTGGGATTGAAAAAACGAATAAAATGTCAAAAGTCATAATATCTGAGTAGCAAAACAACAAAATTTTTACAATCTACCAAGTAGCAAAACGTGACAACATATGCAAATAAAACCCATCGTTACATACCATCATTGTCGTTCCCATCGTTTCCTTGATTATTTTGGGATTGAAAAAACGAACAAAACTCATCCCTACATAAACAAAAACTATCAAAATACATTGCTATTTTTAAACTAAGATAGAAAACCAAAGTACATTGCTATTTCTTGCACATGGGACAAAAACCAAATTACCAAACTTTTTAGCAAATAATCACCACAAAACCAAAACTACCAAATCAACATGCATTTTACGACGCTAAAGTAGATTGCTATTTTTAAACAAAGATAGAAAACCAAAGTACAATGCTATGTCTTGCACTTGGGACAAAAACTCAATTACCAAACTTTTTAGCAAATAATCACCACAAAACTAAAACTACCAATTCAACATGCATTTTACGATGCTAAAGTAGATTGCTATTTTTAAACTAAAATAGAAAACCAAAGTACATTGCTATTTCTTGCACTTGGGACAAAAACCAAATTACCAAACTTTTTAGCAAATAATCACCACAAAACCAAAACTACCAAATCAACATGCATTTTACGATGATAAAGTAGATTGCTATTTTACCTGTGATGGTTGTGATGGTGGTTGTGATGGTTGCGAAGGCTGTGGAATCGTCGGGAGACCAGAAGGTTTGCGGCCAATGCCTCTAATGTAGCCACGTCGCTCTCCTAATACTTTCTCGAATGTAGCTCTTTCTTGAGCGGGTGTTAACTCACTTTCACCTTGAGTTTGTTCTAACAGCTCTTCAACTAACCGATTCTGTAACTCCCAAAAGTGAGTAACAATTAAATATAAATAAACATTTAAATATATGATAAAATTATAATTAAATACTTACATATTGTTGTTCCGATTCAGCAGTAACAAATACACCATTCTTATCGGTATGAGCTTTGCGAAATGTTCCGATTCAACAGTTTTATATATATATATTTTTTGTGTTTTTTTTCCAACTATAACAATAATTAATTTTTATTTTCTTTTCAATTATAGCATCCTACTGATAAGAAAACCACATAATTTTACATAATACATAAGAACATGAAATTCACATACTTTTACATACATATTATGTTGTTGTATTGTTCTTTTTTACCGTCGAGATTAAAATATATATAAGTTTTTAAACAATTTTATAATTTTTTTGTGTTTTTTTTTCCAATTCTAACAATATATTTTTTTTATTTTTTTTCAATTATAGCATCCTTTAACCTATTTTTATGGTAACCGATTATTATTGGTTATAGAAATATAACCTTATAAATTAATTTGAAGATTATAAATTAACTATATAACTTATTGGTTAATTAATTTGGAGTTAGCTTGGATAAAAACTAGAAACTTTCTAGTTTTTGTATATAAGTTTTTAAACAATTTTATAATTTTTTTTTTTGTTTTTTTTCAAATTATAACAATAATTTTTTATTCAATTATAGCATCCTACTTATACCAAAACCACATACTTTTACATAACACATAAGAGGATGAAATTCACATACTTTTACATACATATACCACATATATACCAAATACAAATACATACACATACACACAAAATAACATCCTACTTAAACCAAATAACATAATTTCACATATAGATAATAACATCCTATTTATACCAAATACAAAAGTTTCACAATCATATACCACATTTACAACAAACATACATACATTCATATACACACAATAACATCCTACTTATAACAAATACATATCATTTTTACCAAATACTCATATACCACATATACATCAAATACACATACATTGACATATATACAACAAATTCACATATATTCAAATTAAAAGTGAAATTCGCAAATGAACTTACCTTTCTTCAAGAAATGGAGTTAGAAATTGGTCCCAAAAGCTTTAACCACACCTAGAGAAATATGCTTGGAACAATGTGGGGAGAAATTTGTTTTTAATCCAAAACAACACCACCAAAAACAAATATATGAACAATTTATTACCATTCAATCACTAGATGAAGCTAAAAATCGAAATTAACATACAAATTGAAAAGGAAATTACAAACTCAACTTACCTTTGTTGAAGAAATGGAGTTAGAAATTGGTCCCAAAAGCTTTAACCACACCTAGATTCTTAATAGGACACAATGTGGGAAGAAATTTGCTTGGAACAAGCAAATAGAAGTGAAAATCGGAAGAAGCTGGAAACGGCAAAGGAAAGAAGCGCTGCATACAGAAAGCAAATGGAGAAATGATGGTTCCTCGTGCGTTTTTTTTAGCTGCGAGAGGCAATATCGGCGACGCCTTTAGCGGCGACAGGTAGAGCTTTACCAGTAACTTTTAGCAATAGCGGCGACAAACTGGAGGGAACGATGCCGCGTGTTTTTTCGTTAACTATTAGCGGCGACTTTTTTAACTCTTTAGCGGCGACAAATATGTCGCCGATATTAGGTTAGATAGGATAAGACACCTCACCTGTTGGATTAGATATATCATCGAATGGTTCAGATGTAACAGAGGGGGAAAGCGCGGATTCGGGTGCCAACCCTATACCGGCGACACTATTACCGACGACAAAGGGCTTTAGCGGAGACAATATCTAGAGTCTCCGCTAAAGCTCCTTGTCGCTGGTAAATGGTATATTTCTTGTAGTGTGGATTGACAAAATGTTGGATTGAAGAGGAAAAACAAAGTGGTTTGTGGGTCATAGTGCTTTTAGGCGCGGTTTGGATCGAAGACCTTGGCCTGCTAGCCTCACGGATTAGAGTGGTCTGATTGGGCCACCGACTACTCCCGTTGGACATTTTTTAGCATTAGTTTTTTATTGTACTTTCAACCTAGATTTTGACCATGAAAATGACTAAATTAGTGAAAACGCAAAACAAAATAGTTGATGACATTTCTTTATGTTTTCCAGAACATTTTGAATCAAGAGAAATGATAGGTCCCGTATAATAAAACACTAAGGTTGATAGATGTCATACCACACTTTTGTAATGTCATGTCATTTTGTGCTTTATCTCACAAAATTGGTTGGTGTTATACCACACTTCACCACAATACACATATTTATGCATGAATTACTACATTTGAGGAAGAATTTTTTTCCCAATAACTCAATCAACTCATACTGCACTTTTTTTGGGCCTCGGTGTGGTGTTTACCGCATACCATATCTTACCGCAGTATGTAGTAAGATGCATATCGTATGGTTTAATACACGGTCAATTCGTCCAATATTGATGTATTTTATTGTTTGGATTGTTTCTTCGTTTCAGCTTCACTTTATTGATTTTATGAATCCAACTTAAAAATGCAATTAAATTTCAAATTAAAAAAAAAATAAGAAAAATAATAGAAACTTTTCATTAAAAGTGAAATAATAATAATAATAATAATAATAATAATAATAATAATAATAATAAAATGCAATTGTCAAACATTGAAAAACCATAACATACACAGAACAAGTTAGAACACAGCATCAAATACAAAATATATGTTCATACTCACCATCTTGTTACCCTATTGCAAGCTTTCATTTCACTATCCTCAAAAAATCCCTAACATATCTTTACAAAATCAACGATAGCTACATCACAATGTTGACATCTTTACTCTCTTTCATTTGTAATTATTATACAAACCACAAGCAAATACCCCTCTTAACAAAAAATACCACACAACCCGTTAAACATTACGCTGTCCCAAAATATTCTTTCACGTAGCGGATTTACCTATCTAAGGACAGTTTCGTAATTTCAAACAAAGTTACAAAAACAAACGATGAAGTAAACAAGAAAATCCTTTTCATTTTCAGCAATGTATCCAATAACAATGTACACCTTTGGAACTCTCACCTGTCCAAACTAACCTCTTTTTAACACCTTTTCGAATTTCATGATTCTCATAAAACTTTTATCATCTCGAAATAAAATGAGTAATCATTATAACGGCGGCACACCCGACATGGTGATTGACATATCAAAGCCGATGAACTTCACCGGAGGTTTAGAGTTCATGAACTTAACGTATACAGTGATGAAGAAGCAAAAGAGTGAAGAAGGTAAATGGGTGAAACAAGAAGCTGATTTATTGAATAAGATTACAGGGTATGCAAGGAAAGGGTGTATCACGGCTGTTATGGGCCCCAGTGGTGCTGGAAAATCTACTCTTTTGGATGGTTTGGCTGGAAGGATTGCTAGTGGGAGTTTGAAAGGGAAGGTGTCGATGGATGGAATGGAAATGAACCCTAGTTTGATTAAGAGGACTTCGGCTTATATCATGCAAGAAGATAGGTTGTTTCCGATGCTTACGGTTTATGAAACATTGATGTTTGCGGCTGATTTTAGGTTGGGGTCGATTCCGAAAGCGGAAAAGAGGCAACGTGTTGAGGAATTGATTGAGCAACTTGGTTTATCGGTAAGGATCTAAACGTAAACATATTCTTCGGGATTGTTTGTGTAGCTGATATCAGACGACTAAATTCATCTGATATCAGATGACTAAATTACAGTCATCTGATATCAAATGACATGTCAATCATTTGATATAAAAAGATTACATGCTTCAATTATTGGAGTCATATAATCATTGTGGTCGAGTAATTTTATTGAATAATTAATCGAACAATTCAAATCTATCTTATATTCGATATTTCTAGATGAAGTTATTGAAATTTTAGTTTTTAGGTTTTTGTTTTGTTTTGTTTTCTGTTTTTGTTTTTCCTTTTTCAATAATTTTTCTGGTTTTCTCATTTAACGATGATATTAAAAAAAAGCAAGTAGTTTAATACTAAATAATATGAGGCGACGAAAATGAATGTCTATTATTTCAATTTTCTAAGTTATAAATTTATGTTCATTATTTTAATTATTTTTACCATAGTTAATCAATTAAAAACATATACGTAAAACATTATTTTTAGGAATTTCGGTTCAACATGGTCCTTTTCCGGTTTTGTATTTATAGAACGAATCAAACCTACAAATTCGGATTTTCTTATAACAAAAAATCTAACCGTCTACTTTTCTAGATGGTTGAGTTTTTCGGTTACAAATGCTTTGATTGTTTTTTTTTTGCAACCCCCCGTATCTAATGACGAAGCATATTTTTTCAGTCATTTGATATCGAACTGTATTAGAGGCAAATGTAAACTTACATGTTAAATTGTCTAACTTTTAGACAGCTAGGAACACGTATATCGGGGACGAGGGGAGGCGTGGAGTTTCAGGGGGCGAACGACGTAGGGTTTCGATCGGTGTAGACATAATCCACGGACCGTCACTTCTTTTTCTTGACGAGCCCACATCCGGTTTAGACTCAACAAGTGCTCAAAGCGTGGTTGAAAAGGTTCACAATATTGCACGTGCAGGAAGCACCGTGATTCTAACAATCCACCAACCTTCACACCGAATCCTACTTCTACTTGACCACCTAATAATACTGGCTCGTGGTCAACTCATGTACCAAGGACCCCCGAAAGACGTGGGGCTCCATTTGGGTCGTTTGGGTCGAAAACTTCCAAAAGGGGAAAACCCGATTGAGTTCTTAATAGATGTGATACAAAAATACGATCAATCGGAATATGGAGTGGATGTATTGGCGGAATTTGTGCTTACAGGTATGAAGCCACCACAACTTTCGGACGATGAAATGTCGTTTTCGACAATTCTTGCATCTCCTACGCCACCGCCTCGCAGGAAAAATAATCAACCGGAGAAACAAAATAGCTCCGGGAAGAGGCTTCATCTGCAAACCGTGGGGCGATCCGACCAAGAGAAGGATTTTGATCATAGTGTTAGAAGCCCATGGAATAATTCAAAGTCGTGGAGTCAAAGTGGAATTATGCAAGCGGTTGGACTCACTCCGACACGTCAACGTAGTTTTCAAAGAACTCCACACCCTGTAAGGTAAATAGTTGAGACAATGAGTTTATATACTCTAGTCAGTGTCACACATCATCTAGACATTGTTCTATTTGACTTTATATATTCAAGAGTCTTCTTTCTCCCCTTAATGGATCTTTTGGAGAAAAAAAATCTACGACTCCATATAGATCTAATAAACACCAAATTAGGGGAAACCCTACATACTTTATAATTTTTACCAATATAGACAATGCTTTTTAAAGTTATCAATAATAGCAAAGTACTTACATGTTTTTAACTATAATACGAACGTACTTACATGTTTTTATCTATAATAGTAACATACTTATATTTGTTTACACCTGATAGCAATGCATCATACCATTACTTACCAATAATGGCAACATACTTATATATCTTTATCGATAACAACAAAATGTAAAATAAAACTTGTAAGATTTTATAGACTTTGTGAAATATCTTGTTAATATCGATAAATAATCTAAGTATATTTACAGATAACAAATATTGTTATTATGTATAAAAAAAGTACATTGTCCATATTGGTAGCGAGAACTTGTCGACCATGACTTTGTGTCCCTTTTTTTTGCAGTGCATCACCTGGCTACTACACTTACTCAAGTGATATTGTAGCAGGAACCCCAACTCCACATAGTAGTGACTACACTGTCAACGAAGACGACTACCTCACCCCTACTAGTGGTCCAAATGTTGCAAGATACAATCACCTTGGTCCCAAATTTGCAAACTCTTTCTTTGAAGAAACATGGGTTTTGATCCGTAGAAACTTTATAAACATTAGAAGAACACCCGAGTTGTTTCTATCACGCCTCATGGTACTAGCCATCATGGGGTTCATGATGGCCACCTTATTCGTTAACCCTCATAAGTCAATGCAAGGAATCACTAACCGCCTAAGTTTCTTCATCTTCACTATCAGCTTATTCTTCTTCTCTTCAAATGATGCTGTCCCTGCTTTCATCCAAGAACGTTTCATATTCGTTCGTGAGACTTCTCATAATGCATATAGAGCATCTTCCTATACTATTTCTGGTGTAATCACATATCTACCCTTTCTCTTACTACAAGCTGCTGTCTATGCTGGCATCACTTGGTTTGCATTAAAGTTAGAAGGCCCTTTTGTTTACTATTTGGCAATTCTCTATGTTTCTCTTCTTACTACCAACTCATTTGTGGTCTTTGTGAGCTCGGTTGTTCCAAATTATATTCTCGGGTATGCTGCTGTTATTGCTTTCACGGCTTTGTTTTTCTTGTTTTGTGGGTATTTTGTGAATAGTCATGATATTCCTAAGTGTTGGAGATGGATGAATAAGGTGTCTACTATGACGTATCCGTATGAAGGGCTTCTAATGAATGAGTACCAAAGAGAAGAAGTTTTTGGACAGACTCTTATTGGGACGAATGTAACTGGAATTGATATTCTACAATCTTTGCATATTTATCATGAAAGGGATCCGAAGTGGGACAAGATATATATGATGTTGGGGTGGGCAGTTTTTTATAGGATCTTGTTTTATATCATTTTGCGTTTTGCTTCAAAGAATCAGCGTACATAAGCGGTGAAAGAAAAATGTGAGGCTGAATTAGCTTTTTGAAGTGGTAATAAGAAGAAAGTGTTCAGAAACAGGAAATTTTAGCTTGAATGAACCCTATTTGTTGCAGGTTTTCTTGTATTTAATCTTATGTATACGGATATGTATCACTTGTGAAGTTGTTCAGATTTGATGAAGATCTTTGTAAATGAAATGGCATCAATGTACAATTACTAATAAAAATCATTTCAATCTATGCATTCAAATCGTTGAAAGTTTTCCTACAAATACGACATTCAAATTTCATAGTAAGATGCAAATACTCCCTCATTTACAAAAGAAGGATCAAATGGGTTATATCTAAAACGTGTATAAAACATTGTTGCTCTTTCCTAAACAAGATTCATATCAAATGTTTTTACAATAATTAGATAGTTTGACATCAACGCTTGATAGGCATCACCTTTTCTTTTATTTGGAATGCACTAACATGTAGGAAATAAGTAACTGAAAACATGTATGCATAAAAGAATGTCGGCTTTTAGCACATAAAAAGAACTTGTTTATGCACATATTTTACAGTGCTTAACTTGTATAAAGTAAAGATTAATCTTTTAAAGAAAAATGGATGTTGTGTATGATGCTACAACTGCTTATAATATGAGACACTTTGCAAAGGAGTTACATATTTCAATATTTTTCAGAAATTGGTAAAAATACAAATAAAGAGAAACTAAAAAAAAGTATATTCTCGTGTTCATTACACATGTCTTCGTATTAGAAAACATACTTAGCTTTGTAAATATGCAGAAGGGTAGTTTGGTAAATTGTTGATATAAAGTTGTTAAGTTAGTTGTTCAATGTTTAATTAGTGGTAGTTTGGTACTTTGATAAATCGTATATATGTAGTATCTTACAGATCATTTTCAATTAATGACTCTATCTCTCTCTCTCTCTCTCTCTCTCTCTCTCTCTCATGTAAGACTTCGTTAAGTTTAAAATTAAGTTGATGTTGCATTTTGTTAATTTTCATTGCTGAAAATGTGACAATAGATTTGGAAGCACCGGCGAATGAATAAAGAGGAAAGAAGATGCTCTCAGCCAAGCAAGAAGCCATATATATCACAAGTTAGATGCATCAAAATAGATTTTATGTATTTGTTTTCTTTTTTCAAATATAATTTTGTGTCCTCAAATAATTTTCCTTCTTTATGAGGATAATTAGAGCCAGTATATAATGCAAGATGTTTGTGTTTGGAGCATTAACCTTGAAGATCTAAAATTCAAAGCATCATTTACACTAATATTATTAATCTTGTTTCTTTTTCAATACATTTTAATACTTTTAATTTGAAATTCTTTTTTGATAATTGTATAACCATCAAAATTATCTTTCTTCTACTTACTAATTTACTCTAACTGAATTGTTTCAATAACACCTAATCAAGATGACGATGAAATTGAAGATATAAGGAACGATGACATAAATTCAACTCTATTTCTCAAAACTACGAACATAATTATTAGAGAGAAAATTGTAAATTTAGTCTCCATGGTTTGCTAAAAATTTGGTCCCTTTTTGGCCTATTTTGGTTATGGATTTGGTCAGTCAAATTCGAACTATTTACCCTTTTGATTTCATTTTTCCATTATTTAATTGTTTTGTTTACATAAAAAAGTTAAACAATTTTTTTTTTTAAATTTGATTGAAACCAGATCAACGATAAAATTTGGTCAAAATGACTGAATATCTATAATTTTAAAAGTCGTTGGATTGAAACTAAAAGAAATTATCAAACCACATGGACCAAATTTTCATTTTTTCTCATTTTTATAAGATTATCCAAATTTTGGGTGTCGTTGCTTTTTGAGATCAAATTACAACGTGGAACACGCACTATCCTTTATATAATTCTCAATTCTCATAAATATATATAATTTACCAATATTTATCAAAGAAATATAAGTTGTAACTTATAAAATATGTCATATGGTTTCGGTTGGTATCATCTCCGAACATATAATATAATGATTTTTGTTCGGAGAAATTCGAAGGGTGTTCTATAGGGATTTCTGGACACACATTTCCTTTGAATTCGATGTTATCATTACCATGGGTCGGCTTTCCGCCAATTGGGCTGAAATTATCTATGCTGAAACGCGTATGAATATTTCGCTTTTCGTAGGAGGGTATGTATATGTCCACGTGGAGAAAACTCTAGGATCTCTACCTACTATTTCTGTGATGATGGTGCATAAGTTCCGAGCGAAGGGATGTGAAGTCTTCTTTGCTCATGCGGTCGAGAGTTCTAAGAAGACAACGAGTCTTTATGATGTGGAGGTTGTTGGGGAATGTACATATGTTTTCCCTGATGAATTGTTGGGTTGACCACCACCAAATCAGGTGGAGTTCAAGATTGATCTTATTTCAGGCCCGTTTTTTATAGCCAAAACACCTTATCGACTGACTTTTTCGAAAATGAAGGAGATGATGTCACAACTCCAAGAGATGCTTGAGTGGTGATTTATTAGTCCGGGTTCATCGCCTTGAAGAGCTCCAATCCTTTTCGTTAAGAAGAAATATGGCTCAATGCGGATGCATATTGACTACCGGGAGTTGAATAAGATGAGTGTGAAGAACAAGTACATATTCACGTGGATCAATAATATTTGTGATCTTAAGGAGCTTGCCATTTTTTGAAGACTGATTTGTAATCTGGTTATCATCAAGTATAGTCAGTGTGGGGATGTTCCTAATACAACATTCGTGACACGTTATGGGCATTGCAAGTTCATAGTGATGTTATTCATGTTGACGAATGCTCCGATAATTTTCATGGACGGAATGCATAAGGTATGTCGTCCATTTTTGGAAAAATCGATCATTGGTTTCATAGATAACATTTTGGTGTACTCTCGAAGTGCCGAAGATCATCGGAGGCATTTGCGAGAGGTTCTTGACACACTGCGTAGGGAGAAGCTTTATGCAAAGTTCTCCAAGTGTGAAATTTGGTTGTGTGAGATCCAATTTCATGTACACATGGTAGGGAATGAAGGTATCGAAGTAAATCCAGCTAAAATTGAGGTCGTAAAGAAGTAGTCCAATCCAAATATTCTTTTGGAGCTTCATGGATTTAGTTGGATGCTGTTAGAGATTTATCAAAGATTTTCTCCAAGATTATAGGTCCACTTACCAAATTGACGAGAAAGTCATAACCTTTCGTCTCCATTGATAACCAAGATGAGGCATTTCAGCCTCTGAATAATCTTTTTTGTGGGGCACCTATTCTTTCCCTGCCTAAGGGGAATGAGGATTTTGTAGTATACAACGATGCATCCTATTCTAGATTAGGGTGTGTGCTGATGCAATGAGGGAATGTGATTGCATATGCATCTCAAAAATTGAAAGGTGCGAAAGTGAATTACTCGGTGCATGATTTGGATCTGGTTATGATTGTATTTACTCCCAAGTTATGGTAACGCCACCTTTTTGGTATAAAATGTACAATATTTATTACCACAAGAGCTTGCAACACATTTAGTTCCAGAAGGAACTGGATATGAGGCATCGGTGTTGTATTGATCTACTTTTCGGTTATGATTATAAGATTAGTTACCACCATGTTGTTGGATTAGGTGTCTAAGCCAATAACTAAATTGATATATACTTGAACTATTAGCAAATTTCTTTTGGGTTGCCCTCAAAACTAGTAAGTGAATAGGATGACTTTTATAAAGAGAGAGAGAGAGAGAGAGAGAGAGAGAGAGAGCGAGAGAGAGAGAGAGAAAGAGATTGATTTATTGATTTATTATATGATTAAAAAGTCATTTATTAATATATTGTGAGAATAATATGTTAATTAGAGTTATTATTATTATTTATTTAAGAATTAATCAGAAATTAATCAGAATTAATTGGATTAATTAAAAGTACAAGAACCTAAGCTGTAATTGTTCAATAGTTAAACAAAAGGGTTTCCAGAACCTTCCACAAGTGGTGGACGGTTTCGAGCTATATTCTAGGGTTTCTAGAATATCCCTTGAAGATAATAGGAGATTGGATAATTACCTGATTTGAAATAATAATATTATATTCAAATTAGGGTTTCCTAGTGTAACTATAAATAGGCCCTTAACGCTTCATATTTTCGGCCACTCCTCCTCTCAAGAGAATAGCCAAAAATCATTCCCTCTCATCTTTCTATCTTCAAGTTTCCTTAGTTGCTAGGGTTTGGGTGTGAGACATCAGAGGCACGAGATTTTTGGTGCTTTCTTGCAAGAGCTTTTGAAGAAGGATTTCATTGGGTATTTACAAGAATAATCAAAAAGGTATGTAAACCCTAACCCTCTTATGAATTTTGATTAAACTATGGTTTCTATAGCGTTCTTTGATGTTCATAGATTACAACATTCAATAGGGAAAACATAGATCCAAATTAGGTTGCATGTGAACTTAAGAGTTAAGTTATTTTCCACCACATGGTTTTTGTAACCTATAAAACCTTTCAGTGGCATCAGAGCCCAATGTTTTCAATTGAATATGCATAATAATTGAATAGATCAAATTAGTGTTTATAGAAATTAAACCCTATGGCTTGAAATATTCAAATTGGCCTAGGTTTCTTGAAACCATAGCCTCCTCCCTTAATTTCAAAATTTTCTAGGGTTTGTTAGAGTTTCTTATTTAATAATTATTGTTTTAATTTGTTAGAATAGAATAATTAAAATTGGATAACCCAATACCTTTACTTTTCGAAATTTAGTAGGGATTGGATTATGATTAAATTTAATTCATTTGTTTAATAGTTAAATAGTAAATAATTATTTAATCATCTTGTGATTTAAATTAGTTTAATTAATTGTTAATTAAAAGATAAATATTAAATCATAATTGGTTTAATTTTAAATTCATTTAATTTTTATTAATTTTTTAAAATTTAATATTAAACCTAGTATTTTAGAAAAGTTTTAAAATACACCTTATATATATACTATTAAAAGTTTAATATATATTATATGTATAAGAAAAGTCAATCAAATCGCTAATACATCTCATTCACAAACCCATGCTATAAGGAGGGGGGGGGGGTATAAGGAAGCAGCCTATAAAATGACCGTCATTCGGTGTCTACTCTCACCCACCACTCCTTTGTATGGTGGAGGGTCGTTAGCCAAACAGATTTGATAGGACATAATCTCGTTAAAAGTATAATGATATAAAAGTACTAGAGCTTTCCTTAAATATTCCCACTCTAGTTACTTTAAAAAATATGAAAAGTATGCTAATCCATGAAAACGCACATCATATTTTAATATGTCATTAGTGGAGCGTGTGTGGTTAACCGACACACTAATAGGGACTTTAAAGATAAATGATGGGCATCTCAAAAATTATCATTGTTAATGGAGCACGTGTGGTTAAACGTCACATTAATTAGAGATGATAAATGAAATTTAGGTTGCCAAGCATGTTTGCATGGTTATTCACATCTTGTTTGTGATCCTCGACATCTCAGTCACAAATAGAAGAGCATAATTTGAGATTAAACATGTCATTGATAAGATTCAATGAATCTCAAAAGATCTAGGAATTTCATAGTTTAGAATTGGTGAACTGTTTTACCTACCTGCATAAATTCGCGATAAGATTACGACATCCCTCTTCTTAGATGTTAATTGTTATATTAGATCCTAGCCTTGAATATTTATTATTGGTTAAAATATTAAGTGTTTATGTCATCTAACTAAAACTACCGTTTTTATCTATAGATTTCTACTCCTAGTGATGCTTCTGCTTCTCAAACCTCCACCTACAACTCGAACTCTTTGTTGCTCTCGATCGTGTCCAAGGTAACATTGGATGGAACCAACTACAATGATTGGATGTGAAACATCAAGATGGCTCTTCGATTAAAGGGCAAAGAGTATGTCCTTATAAAATAACTTATTGAAACCGATGACTCAACTATTATTCGTGAAGAAATCATCTCCAACAAGAAACATTATGATGACACAACAAAGGCGGATTGCGTCATGGTTGTCACCATGGTTTCTGAGTTACAATGGTTCTATGACGACTACTGGCCATACGAGATGAACTTGGATATTGTGGAAAAGTTTCACAAGAGAGCTCGTCAACAAAATTATGATATCCTCAAATCCCTAATGGCTTGCAAGTTGATGGATGGAAAATCGGTCTACAACCAATTTCAAAGAATGCAGAGTTACGTGAATTTCCTTGAAAGGCTAAATGTGAATTTCAATGAGGAGTTGGCCATTGACATGGTCCTCAACTCCTTTCTATCTTTTTATGATCAGTTCATTTTGGCTTATCATTTGAACAATACTGAAACCATATTGGCCAAACTCCACAACCTAATGCAGACAGCTAAGTCAGGTTTGAAGAAAAATAAAAAATATACTCCTACCAGTACTCATATCCTTGATATTGGGCAAAACAAAGGAAAGAAGAGGAAAAGTGCTCCTAAAGGAAATTGGAAGGGAAATGCCCATATTGGGTCGTTTAGCAATGGACCAAAAGCAAGGTCCAATTCTGACATTCCTTCTGTTAATGATCCCAAAGAAGCCACTTGCTTCTATTTCAATGAAAAGGGCCATTAGAAAAGAAGTTGAGCCAAGTACTTGTTGGATATCAAGGATGTAAAAGTAAAGCCAACGTCGGCAGGTATTTACACCATTCAAACTAATAACTCACAACTTACTCGTTCTTGGGTCCTTGATACAACATGTGGTTTTCACATTTGTTTTGATTTGCAGGGGCTTAAAGAAAGTGAGGGGTTGGAGAATTAAAGGATGAATCTAATCATGGGCAATTGCGAATCTTCTCCTATTACCAAGATTGGAACTTACGGTCTTGTGCTTGGTGGTGATGTTAAATTAGATTGGGTTGATTGTTGCTATTCGTCATAAATGACGCAAAACATTATCTCTTTTCATGAACTATTTAGATAAGATTTTTGATATTCATTTAATGATGTGAATGGATCGACTTTGGTTTATAAAAATGGTATTTTATGTTTGAAGCTTTACCTTGTAATGGTGTGTATGGAACGGTGATTTGTGTTGATAGATTAGGCAATATTGTATTCCATATTGATTTGTTTAATGGTTTAGATAAGGCATGCTTTCGGCATTGTCATCTTGGGAACATTAACAAGAAACGAATATCCCAACTCCAAAAGGATTGAGTGTTGGAATCATCTTACTTAAGGCCAGATGATGAATTCGAATCTTGTCTTTTGGGCAAGATGGACAAATCACCTTTCACTGGATCTTTTGAAAGAGGTGAAGGTTTGTTGGATCTCATACACACATATATGTGTGGACCCTCCAGGTCCACCACAAGGGATGTTAATAAATTTTATTTAACATTTATAGATGATTATAGCAAATATGGTTATATTTACTTAATCAAACATAAATTAGAAAGCTTTGAAAAGTTCAAAGCGTTAAAACATGAAGTCAAGAATCAATTAAACAGGAAGATAAACATGCTCCGATCTAAGAGAGACGGAGAGTATCTTAGTATCGAGTTCCATGACTATATCAAGGAATTTGGAATTGTTTCACAAATGATTCCTCCTAGGACACCAAAAACTAACAATGTGGTTAAGAGGTGTAATCGGACCTTGTTAGACATGGTTCTTTGTAATGGGTTTTAAGCACTATAACATCGCTATGGTGCACAAACAACCCTAATGCTTTGGATCTAAGTTTTCTCAAGTTATACATGCAATTTTCATTTTCCAAAGCATGAAACCCTATTAGCATACAACATTGATATTTAAAACATAAAACAAGTTAGATGATTACCTCTTGGTTGTAGCTTGTAGAACTTGGCCTTAGAAGAGCTTAACACCTCAAATGTGATGCCTCAAATAAGTCACAAAACACCAAGAACAAATGGAGGACAATGTGAGAGAGGCTAGGAGGCACCAAAATCGGCTAGCTTCTTCTTGGAATACACAAGTGCCGATTTTAGGGTTTAGGGGTTACATTTATAGTGTAGAATTCCAATGGTCACTTGTAAAACCTAATTCATTCACTTAGGATTTTAATCCAATAATTCATTTGATATCCTTTTGTGTTGGATAAGGTGTCTAAGTCCATAACTATTTCTGGTATGTACTTGACACGACCCGACATGGTCCATTTGGGTTGCATGGCACCATGCAATTGGATAGACTAAATGAGAGATATAACACTTGTGGTTTATTAATATATTATAAGTTCTAATATATTAATAGTATTATTTAATTAGTATTGATCAAGAATTAATTTGGAATTAATTAAGTGATCAAAAGATAACTAATTAAATATATGGGTTGATTATGTAAATCATCCATAACTTGTATAGTGGGCTAAGAGGCTCCATGGATTATCAAGTTGGGTTAAACCCATAGGATGCTCCATGGGAGTTACAAACCTATGGGTCATGGAAATGAAGAGCCATGACACATTAGGGTTTACATGGTGTAACCCTAGATGTGTCAACACTATATAAAGAACATGTTCTCCACCAAAATCGGCTACACAAAGAGAAGTGAGGGCTAGGCCGATTTTAGAAGTGGTTGTATTCTCTCTAAAGTCATTCCAAAAGCATTAGGTGTTGTTTGAAGCATTTGAGGCATCACACTTGGGGTGCTAGGCTCACAAGGTTTCAAGGAATCAAAATCAACTACAAGGTATGTATTTCTAGCTATGCTTTTAGGATTAAAGTTCCCATGTTTGCTAGATAGGATTATGAACCTTGGAAACCAAATTTTGCATGTATTTAGACAAACATAGATCCAAGGTTTATTAGGGTTGCATGTACACTTAGGAAGTGTTAGAATGCTCAAAACCCATCAGTGGTATCAGAGCCTAGGCTTGTTTGTTGAATACTTGATGCAAACTTGTTTTTCAAAAGCCAAAAACTGTCCAGACAAGAAAACTCGACGAGTTCTGGCCAAAAATCGCCGAGTTTGTGTGTTATAGCATGAACTCGACGAGTTCCTTGATGAACTTGACAAGTTTGTCACCCAGTGAGCAGTTTTTGGAGCTAGGCTGTTGGAAATGGACTAGAAACATTACCCTAAACTGTTTTGGTGTTATAAAACTTGTTTTAGATGGTGTAATGGTTGTTCTAATCCATTTACAATGGATAATATCAAATTTTCATGATTATATGTGTTCATATGTTCTTGAAATGTTGATATGAATATTCATGTTCTTATGAGTTCTTGATAGATCATAGGAGTTACTTGTTTATATGATTAATTCATGATCTTTATGTGTTTTAATGGAGTCCATAACTTGTCCTCAAGTTATGGATAACCAAAAGTCTCTTTGTGTTAAAAGCCATTAAAAGAACACATAAGTTATAAAATGAAGAGTCTTCATTTTAATAACTCATAAGTTATGAATATGAAAGGTTTTGTAAAGTTACAAAACTTGCCCTCAAGTTTTGGAACATGTAAAGTCACTTAATAAACTTTAGTTCCAACCCTTAGAATTTTAAAAGTTAAAATTCAACCCTTATACTTTATATTATAGGTTAATAATATATATATGTATAAGATCAAGTCGTCTTACCGCTAGTACGCCTCATTCACGAAGCTAGTCTATAAGGGGGGGGGGGGGGGGGGTATAAGGTTGTTTCCTATAAAATGGAAACTTAATGGGTGTCCACTCTCACCCACCGCTTCCTTGATCGGTGGAGGGTCGTTAGCCGAACGGGTAACACAAGGACTTATAAATTCTCATTAAAAGTATGATGAATATTATAAAGTAACTAAATCTTTTTATTAAGTTCCTAATCTTAGTTACTTTAGGAAAAATGTGAATAAGGTGCTAATCCATGAAATTACAGTTTACACTTTGTTTAAGTCGTTGGTAGAGCGTGTGTGGTTAACCGACACACTAACATGGACTTAACAAGGTAGGTAAAGGGTGACTTAAGGTTTATCATAATATCGGTGGAGCGTGTGTGGTTTACTGGCACATCGATTGAGTGATAGACTTTAAGGGTACCAAGTGATTTGCATGGTTACTTCACACCTCATTCTGTGATCCTCAGTATCCCAGTCACAAAACTTGGAGGGAACACTCGAGATTGAAACATGCCTTTGAAAAGTTCATTGAATCTCAAAAGAATCTTAGAATTTCTAAGAACCAATTAAAAACCTAATATTTATATTTCGTTTTTCATGTTGGAAATTGGTGAATCGTCATTCACCTACCTTTCAAATATGTTATAGCTTGGATTACGGCATACCTCTTCTAAGTTATAATATATTGTGATTGGATCCTAGCCTTAATATTACATTTGGGTGTTTTATTAAGGACTCTCTTAGTATCTAAACTAATCTTGTTCTCTTCTATCAGATGTCTTCAAACAATGTTGCTTCTGGCTCTAATCCTAATGGTTCCTTTACCCTTATGAACTTGTGTGGGAAAGTCAACTTTGATGGATCCAACTTTAATAAATGGATCAGAAACATCAGGATGATTACCAACTACGAGGACAAAGAATATGTCATTGACAAGGAGCTTAAGGAGATTGATGAGACCACTGCAACTCCCCAGGAGATCGCTGACTTCCAGGCACATGAAAGGGATGCTACAAAAGTGGCATGCATCATGATGGCCACCATGACAGCGGAACTCCAAAAGTCCTATGAGGACTTCTACCCTTCTGAAATGCACCAAGATCTGATGGAAAGATACCATCAAAGTGCACGACAAGAGAGGTATGAAATCATTTGCTCCATGATAACAACCATGATGAAGGACGAGGAATCCGTCACGAGCCACATGTAGAAAATGCAAAGGTATGTGGATCGTTTACTGAAGCTTAATGTGAACTTCCCTGAGGAGCTTGCAATAGATATTATTTTGCACTCCTTACCATCGTGCTATGATCAATTCTGCATGACATATCACATGAATAAGGAAGAGGTCACACTCAGCAAACTTCAGGGACTCCTCAAGACCGCAGAAACATGTCTTCAGGGTAAGTCAGTTGTTAACACTCCTACTCCAAACTCTGCCCCGGTTTTGGCAATCATGAAAGGTCGAGGGAAGAAGAGGAAGAGTTCTTCGAAGGGTACCAATGCTAGGACCCTTGATGGCTCTTTTTCAAGTGGAACCAAGAAAGGTTTCATCACTCCTTCTTCTGACCCAAAAGAGGCTGAATGCTTCTATTGCCATGAAAAGTCACATTGGAAGCGGAGTTGCCCAAAATACCAGCAAGATGTTAAGTATGGGAAAGTTAAACCCAACCATGCAGGTATTTACACTATCGTATCTAATAACTCACCTCATTCTAAGTCTTGGGTCCTTGATACCGGTTGCGGTATTCATACTGTTCTAATTTGCAGGGACTAAGAAGAAGTGAGAATGTGGAGCATGGAAAAATAAACTTAATCATGGGGAATAGGTAAGCTTTACGTGTCACCAAGATTGAAGTTTATACTTTATCGCTAAGTAGTGGGTTTAGTTTAGATTTGAATAAGTGTTGTTATTCACCAGAAATGGCAAGAAACATTATTTCCTTTCATGTATCGTATAAACAAGGTTTCACCTTTTCATTTGATAATGAAGTTGGTTCGATTAATGCTTTCGTTAATAATGTTCTTTATTTTAAAGCATTACCTTGTGATGGTGTGTATGAAACTGTATTTGTGGTTGATAACTTAGGAAATAATGTATTGTGTATTGATTATGTTAATGATAATAACTTGGATAAAGCATCATTATGGCATTGTCGTCTTGGACATATAAGCAAGAAACGCATAGGCCAACTCCAAAAGAATGGAGTCTTGGAGTCACTTGACCTAAAGTCAGATGATAGTTGCGAATCATGCTTACTTGGAAAAATGACAAAGTCACCCTTCACAGATTCTTGTGAGAGGGGTGAAGGTTTGTTGTATCTTGTACACATGGATGTGTGTGGACCCTTCAAACATGCCACAAGGGATGCTAATCGTTATTACTTGACTTTTACTGATGATTACAGTAGATATGGATATGTCTACTTAATCAAGCATAAGTCAGAGAGTTTTGAAAGGTTTAAAGAATTTAAACAGGAAGCCGAGAATCAATTGGGCAGGAACATTAAGATGCTTTGATCTGATCCAGGTGGTGAGTATCTTAGTTCAGAGTTCCTCGACTATCTTAGGTAATGTGGGATTGTCTCACAATTGACACCTCCCAGGACACCGCAGTTGAATGGTGTGGCTGAGAGGCATAATCGAACCTTGTTGGATATGGTTCGTTCCATGATGAGTCGAGCTTCGCTACCAATCTCATTTTAGGGGTATGCCTTAGAGACTGTCGCCCATATCCTACAAAGAAAGTTGCCAAAACTCCTCATGAGATGTGGACTGGTAAAGTACCCAAACTAGACCACGTCAAGATTTGGGGTTGCAAGGCTTTCGTGAGACGCGAGACTCATGATAAGCTCGAAGCTCGAAGTGAGAGGTGTATTTTCATCGGCTACCCACAACAATCCTTTGGTTACCTCTTCTACAAACCTAGTGAAAATGTGGTCTTTGTAGCTAGGAGGGCTGTCTTTCGAGAGAGAAAATTCATAAGCCAAGGAAATAGTGGGAGGCAAGTTGACATTGAAGAATGATGGAGGAACTTCAAACCCTAGCACTCAACTTGAGGAGGAAACTCTTGTTGAGCCAATTGGCAAGTCTGTACCTCTGAGGCATTCCACAAGGGTTAGGAATGCACCTGAGCATTACTATGGATTCCATATTACTGCGGAAGGTGATACACTTATCAATGATGAGACACCGATAGGTCTGGATGAACCTAACAGTTACACGGAAGCCATTGAAGGCCCTGAGTCAGCCAAATGGAAAGAGGTAATAGACAGCGAGATACAGTCCATGTATGACAATCAAGTTTGGAACTTGGTTGAGAATGTACCAGGTCGTAAGACAGTTGGGTGGAAGTGGATCTTCAAGAAGAAGACCGACATGGATGGTAATGTACACACTTATAAGGCACGACTAGTTGCAAAGGGTTTCTCACAAACTCTGGGAGTTGATTATGATGAGACCTTTTCTCCAGTGGCCAAGATTAAGTCTATTAGGGTTCTGTCAGCCATAGCCGCATTCCATGACTATGAAATATGGCAAATGGATGTCAAAACTGCTTTCCTTAATGGAAAGTTGGCTGAGGATGTTTACATGAGTCATCCAGAGGGTTTTGTCAATACAGAGTTCCCTAATAGAGTGTGTAAGCTTGAGAAATCCATTTATGGGTTAATGCAAGCACCTCGCAGATGGAATCTTTTCTTTGATGAGAAAGTCAAAGAATTTGGCTTTTCTATGAGTGAAGATGAATCTTGTGTATATGTTAAGGCTAGTGGGAGTATAGTTAGCTTTTTGGTATTGTATGTGGATGACATACTACTCATAGGAAATGACATCCCAACTCTGTAGGAAGTTAAGTCCTGGCTTGGGAAGTGTTTCTCTATGAAGGACCTAGGAGAAGTTGCCTATATTCTAGGGATAAGGATCTTGAGAGACCGAAGTAAAAGACTAATTGGACTTAGTCAGAGTACCTACTTGGATAAGGTGCTGAAGAGATTCGGCATGCAGGACTCCAAGAAAGGAAAGTTAACCATCCAGAGTAACGCCAGATTGAGTAAGACACAAAGCCCTAGTATTGAGGCTGAGATAGCAGAAATGAGTCGAATACCTTATGCTTTGGCTGTAGGATCGATCATGTATGCTATGACGCGTACTCGACCTGATGTAGGTTTTGTTTTAAGCATGGTTAGCAGGTATCAGGGGAACCCTGGTAAGGCACACTGGACTGCGGTAAATAATATCCACAAGTACCTACGGAGGACTAAGGACTGGGTTCTTACCCTCGGTGGGAGTGACGACTTGAGAGTTGTAAGGTATAGTGATGCTAGTTTCCAAACTGATAGGGATAATTTCCGCTCTCAGTCAGGCTAGGTCTTTACCTTAAACGAAGGAGCAAGTTCTTGGAAGAGTTCCAAGCAAGAGACAGTAACTGATTCAACTTGCGAATCAGAGTATATAGCAGCTAGCGAGGCAGCAAAGGAGGCTATATAGCTGAAGAACATCATTGGATACCTTGGAGTTGTACCAGCTATTAAGGAGCCAATGGAATTTTTTTGTGATAGTGAAAGTGTTGTTGCCTTAGCCAAGGAACCAAGGGATCACAGGAGATCCAGACACATCGACAAAAATACCATTTCATCAGACATCGAATATAAGAAGGACTTCTTGTGGCAAAGAGGGTATCATCGGATGAGAATCCAGAAGATCCCCTCATGAAGGGACTGACTTGGGTTAAGCATCTCCAGCATTCTCGGAGCATAGGGCTGAAGGATGATATTAGATTTAGTAGTTAGATAACCTTGAAATTTGTAAAGTGTAATTGACATTAGATGATGAATAAAAGGTGTTTTATTTATGAGTAAAGTGTTGCTATCTCCTGTCGATCGTTTACTATATTTCTTTTGCATGTTTGGACTTCCAGAATAATTATATTTGGTATATCATATTATTCGAACCTCCACAGTCGGTCATATGTCGGAAGTAGGTATGAATCAAGACTGTCATGACCGTTTACTATATTTCTTTTGCATGTTTTGACTTCCAGAAATAACACTTGTGGTTTATTAATATATTATAAGTTCTAATATATTAATAGTATTATTTAATTAGTATTGATCAAGAATTAATTTGGAATTAATTAAGTGATCAAAAGATAACTAATTAAATATATGGGTTGATTATGTAAATCATTCATAACTTGTATAGTGGGCTAAGAGGCTCCATGGATTATCAAGTTGGGTTAAACCCTCCATGGGAGTTACAAACCCATGGGTCATGGTAACGAAGAGCCATGACACATTAGGGTTTACATGGTGTAACCCTAGATGTGTCAACACTATATAAAGAACATGTTCTCCACAAAAATCGGCTACACAAAGAGAAGTGAGGGCTAGGCCGATTTTAGAAGTGGTTGTATTCTCTCTAAAGTCATTCCAAAAGCATTTGGTTTTGTGTGAAGCATTTGAAGCATCACACTTGGGGTGCTAGGCTCACAAGGTTTCAAGGAATCAAAATCAACTACAAGGTATGTATTTCTAGCTATGCTTTTAGGATTAAAGTTCCCATGTATGCTAGATAGGATTATGAATCTTGGAAACCAAACTTTGCATGTATTTAGACAAACATAGATCCAAGGTTTATTAGGGTTGCATGTACACTTAGGAAGTGTTAGAATGCTCAAAACCCATCATTTTGGACTAACACTTCATGGACTCGCACATAAACTTAGCCCATCACTAATCAATCATGAATCATTGGCCCAAACCTATATGTATCACAGATTTACATAATCAGAACCTGTTAATTTAATCAGTCTCTTTGATCACTAAATTAATTCCAAATTTATTCGAGATGAATACCAATTAAATAATATGATTTATTAATTAATATATTATTCTTATAATATATTAATAAATCATAAATAACCTCTTTCTCAAATTTCCATCCTATCAAAGTGCTTCGGTGAACGCAACCCAAATGGACCATGCTACTATCGGGTTAAGTATATACCAATTATAGTTATGGGCTTAGACACCTAATCCAATAGTCTCCCACTTGGATAAGTCTAATAACTAATATTGCAAGTACGACTTCAGAATCCGATATCGGGGTTGGGAGCGGGGCTGATGCAGAGAGGGCATGTGATAGCATACACATCGAGGCAGCTGAAGCCTCATGAGACGAGGTATCCCACCCACGATCTAGAGTTGGGGGCAGTGATGTTCGCCCTCAAGATCTGGCGTCACTATCTGTATGGGGTTTGGTGTACCATATACATGGACCACAAGCGCTTGAAGTACTTGATGGATCAATCCAACCTGAGTATGTGCCAGAGGAGATGGTTGGATGTGGTAAAGGATTACGACTGCGAGATCCTGTACCACCCGGGTAAGGCTAATGTGGTAGCCGATGCACTGAGCCGAAGGGCGGAGAGCGCCCCGATGAGAGATGTTTGTTTGAGATTGACAGTTTGTGGGCGGGACGCATACCATTTTGATGGAAGAGGCTCATCGATCGAAGTTCTCGATCCATCCTAGGGCCACTAAGATGTATTTGGACCTGAAAAGAGAGTATTTGTGGCCCTGTATGAAGAGGGATGTCGCGTGGTTTGTTGAGAGGTGCTTAACCTGTCGTAAGGTTAAGGCCGAGCACCAGAGACCGCATGGTAAGTTGCAGCCGTTAGAGGTTCCCAAGTGGAAGTGGGAACAAATTACCATGGATTTTATCACCAAATTGCCAAGGACTGCTAGGGGAGTCGATGCAATTTGGGTGATTGTGGACAGGTTGACGAAAAGCGCCCACTTCCTTGCTATCAGTGAGAGCTCTTCCGCTGAGAGTGATGGGATTAAAATAACTATTATTGTATGAAGATCGATTAGATCTTGAACAAGTATATGAATATAAAATAGTAAGAACGCAATAATAAGAACAAGACAAGATGGAATCAAACGTGTCGAATGATTTAAACAAAATCCTCAGAAGAGCTCGATTAAGAACATCAACTGTAGAGGATTGAGAGGTTACAAGAACGATTAAAGAAACCTGCTTTGCTCTAGATGAATCGCTAATCGTAAAATCTCTAAAAACGTAAACCTCTATCTCGTTGTTGACCTAATATGCATGCAAGCATTAACTTATATACAATACATAAAAGGCTCTCGGTTGGACAGGCCCAAACCGGAGTATACAAGGCTAAACTAACGAGCCCAAAAGACGCAACATCAAAATAAAACTTCAGCCCAACAATCTCCCCCTTTGCGTCAATTTGGAGCGAGACCTTCACTTTTTACTTGGGCCGGCAGCTGAAGCTGGTACCTTCTTCTTCACGGTGCTAAACAGACACTTGGTTATGGAGAGGAGGGTCTGTCTAAACCGGATGTACCAATTGATCATATCATTGAAGTACTTGATGTCATCAGCCGAATTGTCTTTACACCGCTTGATAATTGATAAGACGTGCTCCAAGCAAGCTGTGGTGTAAAGGTGTTTGTCAGCTAAAGCGAAGAGACATTTCTGTCCTTCGGCTCTAGTGAACATTACTGAGTTTCGCCTCGGATCAATCTTGCCCATTTGCATTTGGTTTAGATCACTGGCCGATCCCACAGGTGCTATCTTCGGTTTCCTTTTGAAAAATGTGGCGACCTCCTGATCCATTAGGGCAACCTCCATGATATAGCAGGCCAACATCCTTTTGACATGGTCTATGATGGGACCATATTCGGTTTCATCAGTCAAAAGGATATTGTATAAGACAATCCAGTCATGAGGATTTAGATTGGGCAGATCCGCCAGGGAGATGATGTGGGCAGTTCTTGTAGTTCCTCGGATGAGCTTGAACTTAACGTTTGTGAATCTCCCCACGGCATAAGGCTTCAGCACCCAAACGTTTACAATCTTCTGGGCGCTCCAGGTAAGATATTGAGGACGAGCAGCCTCCAGGTAGAAGTCAATGAGCTCCCTGTCAAGCTCATCGTTCGGATGCGGGACTTCGAAAATGTTAGAGAAGGCGTGGAAGATGAACGCCTTTCGAGTCAGTGGCATATCAAACTGCGAATCGACGGTGTTGTTGCAGTCGAATGATATAACCGGCTCGAGCCATAATATGCTTGGAGTTTCTATGGCCTCTTTTATCATACGTTCCCTGGTCCAGGCAGGGAAGAGCAGCTTTCGGCTCTCAAGGAGATCGTGGGCTTCTTTTTGCTTGCATTCGGCTTCTTCAGCCTCACGCGCCACACGACTGGCATCGCCTTCAGCATTGCGACTGTTCTTTCTTTTTAGCATGTCGGCAATGGTCTCCTTGTCTTCATCTTCATCTTCATCTTCCTCAGCTATGTTTTTCCCCTTGTTCCTCACACCCGAACCCGAAGCATGATCAGCAGAGGGTGGTTCGGTTGCGTGAGTAGCTTTGGAGGAAGGAGGTGGTTTCGATCCCTTCTTCTCATCTCCCCCTTGTTTCGGAATGGACACGAAACTCGGTAGGCCTTCAAGCTTGCTTAAAAGGTCTATGGCTGGAGAGAGCTTTTCAGCGAGGGTACGCCTCACCGAATGGTTCAGGATTGGGTCGTGTGCTTCCAGGATGTTTGATAACGCTGCGTGGACATCCGAAACACACGTCTTTATTACCTCCCTTTCGGATCGAAGAGCTTCCAATTGTTGTTGGGAGTTGGAAAGTTGCGTGCTCTTGACCTTGAGGGCGGTTGTTTTACTCGCCAAGACGTCCATCAGAGAATTCTCGGCTGCAAGATCCTCTTGTAGCTTTGCCAGGCGGGCATCGATGGAGGCACGAAGTGCCGAGTTGTCGTCGCTGATATGTTGTCGGAGTGTAGCGAACGAAGACAGCTCCGTCGAGACAAACTTGGCCAATTGTTGAACAATCGGTTCCAGAGTTGTCTTGGTGGTGTCGGCGCTCTCCTGCAAGGACTTCAGCAGGACGGAAGCGTCGGTGAATAGTTTATCGACTTTTTCGGTCGCAGCCTCACAGGCTCGGGTGGAGGCATCGATTGCAGCAGTTGCTGAGGCCACCGAATCATGTTGAGCCCTTGAAAAGGCGTCAACAATCTTCTAAAGGGCAACTTCAGAAAGAGATGACTGCTGGTTGGTGGAGGAGGCGAGAAGTAGATCAACCTTCTCTTTTAGCTCTCGAAGATGCTTCTTTGTCACTGGAGCATCATCCTCCTCGTCACTTTGAACTTGAAACGGACTATAGTAGACCGAATCGAAGTTCATGTGATCACCACCAAGGTATGGGTTGTCGCCATCGGAGGTGTCTTCTGGAGATGGAGGTGGTGGTGAAGCTGGGGGTGTTGTGGGTTTGGTTGGTTCAGGTTGAGTGGATGGTGGGTTAAATTTTGGTGGTGGTTGAGTATGGGTAGTTTGGGTGGTATGGGTTTCGGTTTGTGGTGGTTCGGTTACTGGAGGGGTTTCGGTAACTGGTGGTGTTTCGGTTGATGTGGTAAAGATGGGTGGAGGTATAGGGAAAGAGGTTGGAGGAATAGTGGGGTTTATGGTGGGAATGGAGATAGGAATAGTTGGTGGAGGTGAAGGAACTGGAGATTGATGAAGTTCCATCTCTGGGGTTGGGGACCGAGGTGGTGTGTTGCCTCGTTGAGGAGATTCGTCTCCTTGAGATCGTTCAGAGTCCGAACTTCCACCCTTAGATTCGCTTGAAGAGGAGGGAATAAGTAGCTTTCGCTTCTGTTGGGTCTTCCTTCTCTTCGGCTGTGGGGATGAAGCAACCTTCGGTTGTTTTCGCTTTTTGGGAGAAGGTCCCTTTGGAGCTTTGGACGCTTGTTTCCCTTTTCTGCCTTTTTGCCCCTGCCCACCGGTTTGTCGGCATCATGAATTGATCGCAGCATGTCCGGTGTCAGTTCCCTTGGACCAGTTGGCCTAAACTCCTTGATCGTCCGGATCAGTCTGCTGTCGGATGGCACATTCCCATACATTGTCTCCGGGATGGAGCCAATGAAGGAAAATTTTGATGCATCTGAGACGATGATCTTCTTGGTATGGAACGTACCGATAGAAGACATCGATGCACCATCAACAGTTGGAACATCAAACTTGTCCATGGCCCATCTTGTTATCAAGATCCAGAACCGGGCCAATGACACCTCAGAGTGTCGGGATGAGGAAGAGAGGCTCTGAACGAGCTGTTGCCATAGGACAAACCCATAGTCCAGGTTTATCCCGTTGTATACCCCATACATTATCGACAGGAAAAGACGACTTGCACCGTCAGATCCTGAGCTCCTCTCTGACAGGCCCTTGAAAAGAACTGTAAAAAGACCATTCCACTGGGGCGGTAGGCAAGACTTCTTAAACTTGGCGACAGAGGTGAGAACCTCTGTGTATCCCATGTTGTAAAACATGTTATACAAATGGCCGATCGGAATCGTATCCGGATGAACTCTTGAAGGGTCAATGGCAAACCCCAGTATAGTGCAGAACCTTTGTCGGGAAACGGAGGTCTTGTGTTCTGCAAGCTCGAAAAATACCCGGTCGACGGCCTTGTCGTAGTAAGCCGTCGCATAGACCTGCGATAGAGCCACCATAGGCATAGTTTCAATTCTGGACAGTGCAGGTGCAAGCTGGGAGTACTTTAGGCATTCTATGACCGGCGACATGTAGGAATCATACGCCAGTGGGTTTAGATCAATGACTAGACATTGTTGGGGTCGGATGGGAAGAATCTGTGACGTTGCATGAACAGAAGAAGATTCAGCCATTGTTGCAGGTTTGGAGAAGAAGATGAACGGGAGAGTGTTTGGGAGTATTTGTGCTTTGGAAATTATGGAGGCAGTAAAAAGGTAAATGGTGGTGTAGACGACTTTTTATAGTGGGTGAGAGGAGAGAGAAAAAATCGTTTCAAATCTCTTATGGAAATACGAAACGGGTTTTTGAGTGACTGATTGGTGACAGTTGGGGCGTGCGATGATCACGTAGGAAAGAGAGTGTCAGTATCCTAGGATTACGCCGCCCAATAAGCGCCGGGTCAGAGAGAGGAACCGTTTCCATTTCCACACGCGCCTTTAATGCCAGAGTGATGACGCTTCGATATCGCACACGCGTCCATAAGTGTCAGAAAAAGCGTGGCCGGTTCAAATTCACGCGTGTCTCCTATTTACCGTCGTTTGAATTTTTATCCCTTTAACTCCCGCCGAGTCAGCAACTTTTCGTCTTATCTCCTTTTAAACGACTGTTTTGAATTAATGATCCACGTGGCTAGTTTTTGACCACAACTTCATTGTTAACCATCCAATAATAATTCAGCCTGTAAATAATTAGTAACGGAATTTTGGAAAATCTAGGATTTTCGTGCAAAGAGTGTAAAAGAAAAAGAAATAAAGCAACTCTTTTAGGATATTCTGTGATGTCAATAATGACACGAAACTGATGATCCCGGGCACGAATCTCTTCCTTCAAGGTCAAGAGAGACCTCAAAGTGTTAGTGTGGAATCCCGTTGAATTACGATCAAACACTTATTAATAAATGTTGAAAGGCTTCTTTTAAATAGGCTATTTAAGGGTGGTTTCGCTTTGATTCATCAATTCTATTCTTGATATAAGAAAGAAAGTGAACAAAGTACTTGCGAGACCGGTGTAGCCTGTTGAACAAGTAGGTAGGAATTGATTTTGTATTGGCTTGGATTAATATAAAATCTCAGATAAAAATTTAAAACTGGATCCCTTGGGAAGAAATGTTATGGTGTGTAACAATTTCATGGGAATCACGCAAAAGAAAAATTGAGATATCATAAAGGTACATTCGTCAATTCATTGGTGAAAACTTGAGCAAATGAATTGGTCACCGTCAATTCGTTGGTGTTGAATTTTGGGTTTCACTCTGCTCGTAGTGGCATGAAACTAAGATCATAAACACAGATGTTATGTAACCATAAACCTCAGTGGTAGTTTCTGAGAGTCTCAAGGGTTACGATAATGAAACGAATGTAGTGGAGAAGAGTTATGGAGATGGTGTAAGAAAACATAGTACCTCTGCTGCGAAAATAAGGACCAAGCAGGAAACTCTTAACTCATGTGAGAAAAGAGTGAGGTAGCTCACGATGTGAATAAATGTGTTAGCCTTATTGGGAAGACAAGGTTTGTGTATACCAGGTCATGAAGGCTATTATTCAAAATCTGATGAGGCTTGGGACACATACAACAGCATGCTTCTAGGGACACTTAAGTAATTCAGCAAATATATCCCCACAAACGAACAGACACACAAGAAAAATAAGAAAAGAGAAAAATATATTTTTGGTGTTTTTGAGATTCCAAAAAAATAAAAGAAAATAAGAAAATATGAAAAATAAAAGAAAAATAAGGAAAAGAAAAAAAATAAGACCAAAAAAAACTTTGGAAAAAATATGAAAAACCGAACCCGAACGTTCGGTTGGTTTCGGTTGGGAAAAAGTTGAAAAACCGAACCCGAGCGTTCGGTTGGTTTCGGTTCTAGAAATTTTTGAAAAACCGAACCCGAACCTTCGGTTGGTTTTGGTTTAGGAAAATTTTGAAAAACCGAACCCGAACCTTCAGTTGGTTTCGGTTCCACAAAATTTTGGAAAACCGAACCCGAACCTTCGGTAGGTTTCGGTTTTGGAAAATTTTGAGAAACTGAGGAATTTAGACATACAAGAGATAAATACTTTTAACACGAAGAAAAAAAAAATTGTACAAGAAATATACAACATAGAAAAACTACCTTTGAAGTAATGAGCGAGTCAGATGGTTGAACCGAACCCGAACGTTCGGTTGGTTTCGCTTCTTACGTTTGAGGTTGAGAGGTAGTGTGAGGCACTGACTCTGATTCCATCATACCTAGCCCTTGCAAAATTTTATTGAATGATGCTTCAGGAAGAGCTTTGGTAAAGACGTCGGCCAGTTGATCAGTGGTTCTTATGAAGTGAACTTCGACGTTTCCATCTTCCACATGATCTTTGATGAAGTGATACCTCAGTGCTATGTGTTTGGTTTTAGAGTGTTGCACTGGGTTATGACAGATCCTAATTGCACTTTCAGAGTCACAATATAGTGGGATCTTCTTCATATTGAGTCCATAGTCTCGAAGTTGACTCTAGATCCAAATCACTTGGGATGTGCAGGATGCAGCGGCAATGTATTCCGCTTCAGCAGTAGACAACGACACACATGTTTGTTTCTTAGATTGCCAGCTGACCAACTTCCCGTCAAGGAATTAACAGCCACCAGTTGTGCTTTTACGGTCGAGTCCACATCCTCCAAGGTCAGCATCAGAATAGGCTTGAACGAAGAAGCCTGAGTTGGATGGATACCATAGACCTAAGGAGGTGGTTCGCTTGAGATAGCGTAAGATGTTCTTCACTGCAAGCATATGTGGTTCACATGGGTTTGCCTGAAATCGAGCACAATAACACACAGAAAACATGATATCAGGCCTGCTAGCAGTTAGATACATCAGTGAGCCTATCATTTGACGATAGAGCGTGATATCGACAGCCGGTTTGTCTAGAGATGGGGTAAGCTTGGTGCCGAATGCCATTGGGACTTTGACTTTTGAGTCTCCCATCATGCCAAACTTCGCTAGGAGAGTCTTTGTGTAAGCTTCCTGATTAATAAAGATGCCTTCGGGTCCCTGTCTTATGTTTAAACCAAGGAAAATGTTAATAGGACCCATTGAGCTCATTTCAAACTTAGTCTCCATCAACTGTCTGAATTCAGCTGTTAAGATGGGATTCGTGGAGCCAAAGATGATGTCATCGACATAAATTTGAACTATCATAAGGTGGTTACCTTCGTTTTTGCAAAAGAAGGTTGGGTCAACCGAACCTTGTTTAAATTTAGACATCTTTAAAAATTTTGTAAGCGTTTCATACCAGGCTCTCGGAGCTTGTTTGAGGCCGTACACAGCTTTATCCATAATATAGCAATGATTTGGATACTTTTCGTTCACAAACCCAGGAGGTTGCTCCACATACACAGTTTGTTCGAGTTCTCCATTGAGAAATGCACACTTGACATCCATTTGGAAAACCTCAAAGTTTTTGTGAGCAGCATAGGCCAGGAATATTCTAACAGATTCTAGCCTAGCTACTGGAGCGAAAGTCTCTTCATAGTCTATCCCTTCCTCCTGACAGTATCCCTTAACAACCAGATGAGCCATGTTCCTTATGACATTACCTTCCTTGTCCATTTTGTTCCTAAAAACCCATTTGAGACCAACAACTGAAGCATCTGGAGGAGTTGGAATTAGGCGCCAAACTTTGTTCCTTTCAAATTCGTTTAGTTCGTCTTGCATTGCTTGAACCCAATCAGAGTGATTGAGGGCAGTGTGCACTGTCTTCGGTTCCACTTTTGATACGAATGAATTAAACATACAAAACGCAACCTTTGAAAATAAGGATGTCTATTTTGCCTTCAGTTGAGATCGGGTCAGAACCTTTTCAGATACATCACCAACTACTTGAGAGATTGGATGATCTCTAGTCCATTTGGTAAGAGGAGGGTAATTCGGATCAAAGGTTGGGTCTAGTTCAGCGTTTATCATTTCTTCTGGCTCAGATTGGCTATCGTAATCAAGCGTCATATCATCATGCTCCCCCTCAATTGATGAGTCTTGAGAAACATGAGGTTTAGGGGTTTCTTGTGGTGCTGGACTTTCAGGCGTTGAAGCACCTTCCTTTGGAGGGGTATCTTCGGTTGGAGAAGCACCTTCGGTTGGTGAAGGACCTTCAGTTGAAGTTGTAGAGCTTGGCTCCCCCAGGACTTGTGAGCTTGGCTCCCCCTGGACTGAAGCATTGTTGGATGGAGATTCATCAGTGGGCGATTCTCCTTCATGCATTCTTCTTGCAGCATCTTCGACAATCTGCTTCATGTGATCAACTTTGTTGTCAGCTGCACTGGCTTCTGAGAAAGAAGCTTTTTCCGGTTCATCAAAGAGTTCCAGAAATTTCTCGTATAAATTGGCGATTGAGACTGTGACTTGGCCAGTTTGAGGAAAGATTTCCCTAGTGGTGTCTTCTTTGGCCTGCAGCTTCTTGACATAGCTATCGTCAAAGGTCACGTAGTATGTCTCTTCAATCCTTCTCGAACGCTTGTTTAGGACCCTATACGCCTTGGATGTGAGCGAGTAACCCAGAAAAATTCCCTCGTCGGCTTTGACATCAAACTTGTTGCGGTGTTCTTTAGAGTTAAAGATGAAACACCTTGAGCCAAACACATGAAAAAATCTCACATTGGGCTTTCTATTGTTTAATATCTCATATGGTGTGAGCGTGAATCGCTTGTTGAGATAGGACCTGTTCTGTGTAAAACAAGCAGCAGAAATAGCGTCAACCCAAAAATACAGAGGTAAGGAGGCGAAACTTAGCATAGTTCGGGTAGCTTCACACAAAGACCGGTTTCGCCTTTCGACTATTCCGTTCTGTTGTGGTGTGTAGGGAGCTGAGAAATTGTGACTAATTCCCTTTTCTGCAAGAAACTCTTCAAACTCCCTATTCTTGAATTCAAGACCATTGTCGCTCCTAATGTTGCGAACGACCTTCTTGAGCTGGACTTCAATTTGCTTGATAAACACTTTCAGCTTTTGATTCGCTTCAGATTTGAGCTTTAGAAAGAACACCCATGTAAATCGTGAAAAGTCATCAACAATAACAAGAATATACTTGCTACCACCGATGCTTTCGATAGATGAAGGACCACACAAATCGATATGAAGCAATTCAAGTGGTTCAACAACTTTTGTGTTGATTACAGATGGGTGACTTTGACGACTCTGCTTCCCCATTTCGCATGCAGCACACAAATGCTCTCTGTCGAACTTGAGCAATGGAAGACCCCTAACATGACCTCCAGTGACAAGTCGGTTGATATCTTTAAAATTGAGATGAGAGAGTCATCGGTGCCACAACCAGCTTTCGTCGGATTGAGCTTTTGATAACAGGCATATGGCTGGGTTTCCTTTGATGGGTTTCATGTTTAAAGGAAACATTTCACCCTTTCGCTCTGACTTGAGAATCACTTTCTTTGTCTTTTTCTCTATGATTTCAGAACCTTCATCATCGAATGAGACTTTGAGACTTGTACCTCCAACAAGCTGAGATACACTGATGAGGTTGTGTTGGAGTCCTTCCACATAAGCCACCTTCCTTATAGTGAAGTCTCCATTTGTTATCATTCCATATCCCTTTATGGTGTCGAAGGAGTTATTTCCAAACTTGACGTTGCCACCATTTGCAAGAGATCTGTATTCCCTGAGCTCCTCTTTCCTCCCAGTCATGTGACGCGAGCAGCCACTATCGATGTACCATTCTTCGTCAAACTGCTCGTCACTTATAACCTGCAAAAATTAAGTAGATTTAGGAACCCAAAGTTTCTTGGGTCCATGTGAGCTTTTCATGGGAACGGGGATTGTAAGAGAGATGTCAACTAGATATGTTCGTTTTATGAGAGTAGTTTCATCTTTCTTTTTAATGGTAAAGACTTTTATTTTGTTAGGATTGGGTGAGATCGTTTTGGACTCTGGTTTGGATTCATTGACCTTCTGCTTTCCCTTTTGTTCAGCTGATGAATGAGATTTTTGAGAACAAGCGGAATTAGCTTTAGAGCAAGATGGAGATGAATCGTTGGAAGTAGAGGAATTAGAAGAATGAGAAGAATTAGAAAGAGAGGATTTGGATTGAGAGGACTTCCTGGCTGGTGACTCTAGGCGACCCTTTTGTTTTTGATCATTGGAGGGACTGACCTTAGAGTCTTGTTCTCTTTTGACTTCAGAACCGAACCTCTGCGTTCGGTTGGAGTTGTTCTTGGAACCGAACCTTTGGTTTCGGTCGTTGGAACATTCAGGCTTTCTTACAGGATTGTTTTCATTCTTCAGATTCTTGTCTTGGTGTGAGTAGTATGCATTCTGGGAGTGCCAGAGTTGTTTCCTTTCAGAAAGGTTTTTCCTATGTCTTTGGTTCCTTTCTATCTTCTTATTCCTCATCTGCTTAGGTTGATGATGAACGTTCGCTTTCGTTTTCGTTGTCTCCTTGGCTGGTTCCTTTTGAACATCAGGAGTTTTACTTTGAGCCGAGGGATCAGAGGGAATATCTGAAGAAGATCCAGTTTGCACTGAGGAAGTAGAAGGAATATCTTCTTTTGCCGAACGATCATCCTCCTGAGGAATATCTTTCGTACCACTGGTACTTGGCTCATTAAAATTATCCGGCTTGTTCAATGGTTCAGGGATGTATCTTCCTTTGCTCATCCAGGAGGTTCTTTCAGACAATCCAACGGTTTCGTTTGCATTATCAATTGGAGCTTCCCAGAAGTACTCATCACAGCCATTAGCATTGTCTTCGTTAACAATAGCTGTGAGTTTAGCTGTTTGATGTTCAGTTACTCCAGTCACCTTGTATACTTGATTCGGAGTGGTCCTGACCTTTTGATACACAACAGCTTTCTCTACTAATTTCGGGGACTTTTGTTGGGACAGTCGAGCGAACTCCACAGAATTTTCAGAAATTAGATTTTTGTGGTTTTCAGTTTCGCTTTTAACAAATTCTGAGCAGTCAACCGTGTCCTCTACAGAAATTTCACTCATGTTTTCGTCCTCGTTAAGCTCAGATGTATTTTCAACATCGATTTTGTTTTCTAAGCTTACGTTGGCATTTAAAATGTCAAATTTTTGCATGGTTTCGGTTCTCAGTTTAAGTCTGTCATTTTCATCCAAAAGATTTTTGAGCATGTCCTTGTGGTCTTTGGATTTAATGAAGGACTCAATTTTGTCCAGTCCATACATGTAGGTCGGATTGACATCATCAGAAGATATCACACTCTCACAATTGTAGGCTTCGGCATCGATTTCATCCTCCTTAAACTCTAGGAAGGGCAAAATCATGCGATGGATCTTTTGGCCTATCTCACAGTCCAAGTGAAGTTGAGTAATATTGGAATATAAACGTTTAGCAATTAAAAAAAAACATTTCGTTGTTTTAACAATTTCAAATTGTCTCTCTGCAAATAAATGTTTTCGTCTTTAACTTTAACTAATTCCGACTCTTTTAACTCAATCCACATTCGCCGCTCCTCACTCTTCGACGCCACCCTGCTTAATTGATCACTCAGGTTAGAATTGGTGACTCGAGTTTGAGTTAAGCTACTATCTAAATGAGAAATTCTTGTATTAACATTTTTTAGTTCTTTCTCATATGAGGATGGTGGTACTTTAGATGAAATAAAAACAGATTGTACCTTCTTTATCAGTTCATCGAGCTCATTGAACTGCTGGCTGAGTGGTTTGGCCGTAAAGCACATATCCTCCTGTACCTTTGGTCCATCGCTTCCTCCATCGGTATTGTATCCCCTCATTTGAGATACGTCAGTCACCATGAAGCATTTTCCACCACTGCTTTCCTCCTTAGCCACATAGGCCTTTCCATGGGTAGGCTTCCTCACTTCTTCGTCTTCTGAGTCAGTAGACTAAACTTCTGTGCTACCGAACTCATCGTCATTAACCGAACCCTGCACAATAAGAGCATTAATAGAAGGGTTAGCGGTAGACTTCTTCTTTCTCAACTCATCCAGTCTCTTCTGCAGCACGGCTTCCTCATCATTTCCATCGTCCTTTTCAGCCATCTTCTTAAGAACACAGTCCTTAGCATAGTGGTTTTTGCCACCACAGTAGAAACAGCTTACCCCGGAGTCACCATCTGCCTTCGGTTCCTTCTTGGGCTCCTCAGCCTTCGGTTCATTGTTCACCTTTTCAGAGCTGTAACTCCCCTGCCAGTTTCGGTTTTTGTTGCTGGGGAATCTCTTCTTTATGAACCTCTTGGGATTGGACACCATCATGGCATAATCCTCAGATGTGAGGTCATATTCCTCCAAATTGAGCTCTTCATCCTCCATTACAGCTTTACTTTTAGATAGGAGGGCCAACGAACCAAGACTAGAAACGACGCTCTTCTCTTGCACCACAATCTTCTCTTGGGACTTTAGAATACCTACCAGTTTCGCCAATGAATATGATTTAAACTGCTCATGGGCTTTGACTGTGGAAACCACTGCTCTCCATTCAGACCTCAGTCCGTTCAAGAAAGTAACCTTTTGTTCGATAAGCTTCCGTTCAATGTCGTGTTTGATCATCTTGCTGAGAAGATGATTGAAGCGATCAAACGTCTGGGTCACCGTTTCTTCGGCCCCTTGCCTGAATTCTCCAAACTCAGATAGAAGCAAGGTTTGGATGGAATGTTCAAGATCTTCGTCTGTGGAATACAGTTCACGAAGTCTATCCCATACTTCCTTCGCCGTTGTGCATGAGTTGACCAGTCTGAATGTGTCGGACTGAAGGGCGAATCTGATCAACCTTAACGCCTTAATATTGCACTGGAATTTGTCCTTTTCATCTTGTGCAATATCCTTCACGTCCTTAAGCAGATCGTTGTACTCTTTTTGTGTCTTAATAATTCTGGATGTTGCAGAATGAGAAAACGGTCCATTGATGATGGCTTCCCATATGAGATAACCATTGTCCTCCGATCCAATCACGTAGTCTTCAAAATGATGCGTCCATACTTCATAGTCATGGGTGTATAAGATTGGAATCTTTGTCGTCGAACCGATGCTGTTGGAAATATTAATAGGGTTTGATTGCGTCGCATCCATTATGATCGTAAAAACCTGTTCAAAGATCAGACTTGTAATAAAGCAGATTAGGGCAAAACAATAAATATCAAGATACGTCAATTAAGATGACGGCTCAATAAATATCGATGATTGCGGAAAAACCCTAATGGAAATCTTTTTCATAGAAAAGATGTGTATCGATTACACAGCCTCCTGCTCTGATACCAATTGATGGGATTAAAATAACTATTAATCTATGAAGATCGATTAGATCTTGAACAAGTATATGAATATAAAACAGTAAGAACGCAATAATAAGAACAAGACAAGATGGAATCAAACGTGTCGAATGATTTAAACAAAATCCTCAGAAGAGCTCGATTAAGAACATCAACTGTAGAGGATTGAGAGGTTACAAGAACGATTAAAGAAACCTGCTTTGCTCTAGATGAATCGCTAATCGTAAAATCTCTAAAAACGTAAACCTCTATCTCGTTGTTGACCTAATATGCATGCAAGCATTAACTTATATACAATACATAAAAGGCTCTCGGTTGGACAGGCCCAAACCGGAGTATACAAGGCTAAACTAACAAGCCCAAAAGACGTAACATCAAAATAAAACTTCAGCCCAACAGAGAGATTGACAGAGTTGTACGTGAGAGAGGTGGTATCGCGGCATGGAGTACCGATCTCGATCGTCTCAGATCAAGATGTGCGTTTCACGTCCAGATTCTGGAAGAAATTTCATGAGGAATTGGGTATGGGGCTGCATTTTAGTACTGCATACCATCCATAGATTGACGGGCAGAGCGAGCGGATGATTCAGACGCTCGAGGACATGCTGCGGGCATGTGTATTGGACTTCGGAGGGAGTTGGGACACGTATCTACCTTTGGCAGAGTTTTCCTACAACAACAGCCATCATTCGAGCATCGGTATGCCGCCTTTTGAGCTGTTGTACGGAAGAAGGTGTCAGACTCCCATTTGCTGGGGAGAGGTAGGGCAACGTGTGATGGGTAGTACAGAGATAGTACTTCAGACGACGGAGCAGATCCAGTAGGTCAGACAGAGGTTGTTGACCGCTCAGAGTCGCCAGAAGAGTTATGCGAATAGGCGTCGGTCCGAGCTTGAGTTTTAGGTTGGAGATTTTATACTCCTGAAGGTATCTCCTTGGAAAGGAGTGATCAGGTTTAGGAAGAGAGGCAAGCTAGGGCCCCGGTATATTGGTCCGTTTAGAGTGATCGCGAGGGTGGGCAGGGTAGCATATCGTTTGGAGCTACCTGAGGAGTTGGGACAGATTAATGACACCTTCCACCTGTCGTAGTTGTGAAAGTGTATAGCCGATGAGTTGGCAGTGGTACCATTGGAGGATATTCAGGTGGATGCGAGCCTGAATTATGCTGAGAGACCGGTGGCAATCAGGGATCGGAAGATCAAGGTTTTGAGGAACAAGGAGGTACCTTTGGTTTTGGTTCAGTGGCAACATCGGAAGGGGTCCGAGATGACTTGGGAGTCAGAGTCGGAGATGTGAGGGCAACATCCAGAGTTGTTCGAGGAATGAGACTTCAGGGGCGAAGTCTGGTTCTAGTGGGGGAGAATTGTAACAGCCCGAGATTCAGGTGCATTTCTTTCGCCCTTATTCTTTGTCGATTGGTCGTGATTAGCCCTTGAGTGGAGGGAATATAGCAAGTGAGTATGTTGGGCATACCAGAGGGGTATGCTGCACGTACTCATGTGCTTAATTTGGACGTGGAGTCGCCAAGGTATGCTAGGCATACCCAGAGTTACACCGGGCGTAACCGGCCCAGGTGCAAAAACCCTAATCCGTCTTGTGCACTATTTAAAAGGTGCTAAGGCTCATTTCTCAGCCACCATATCAGTTAGTGAAACCCTAAGAGAGAGCCTCCCATCGTCCTTAGTGTATGAGAGTGTTGTTGGAGCTAATTGTGCTTTGGTGACTTAGTGAAGAAGAAGGAAATGAGCTCTTGGAAGCTAAAGCTTGAGGTGCGATTTTGGATCTGAGATCTACAGAGAAAAGGGCTACACTTAGAGGTATAAAGTTAAAAACTTTCCTCTTCTTTTGGTTGCTGTTGCATGTGCCATTTCTAGGGCTAAAAACGCCAAAGGTGGAGACTTTATGAGTGTAAAGTGGTCCATGGTCCGAGATCTGTCCCTTTTTAGTGGTATTAGTGATTTAGAACCATAAAGTTTCCATCTTGGATGTTAGTTTGAGGTCATGCTTGTGTAATAAGCCTTCTAGAGTTAAAGGATGGAACATTATGGGAGTTGGTGGCTTGTTCAGCCATGCAAAGGCTTAAAGTCATCAACTTTATGGATTAAGAGGCTTAGATGTGGTCAGATCTAGAAATTGGACGTGGGTCTTAACTGTTTAAGACCTCAAGAGCTAAGGGGCTGAAGTTGGGGAGTACGCCGGGCGTAATCCCAGTACGCGCATCGTACTGGGTGGCGTTCCGCATTTCTGAGATGTAGTCGGGTACACTCAGCGTACACATCTGGTACGCGCAGTGAAACCCGGAAAGTTGACTTTTGGTTTACTTTTAGGGTATGGTCTATTGTGGGACCTTTTGAGTTATGAGAGGGGTAAAATGGTGTTTTACCCTTCTGAGAGTGTCATAAGAGGACATAGTCTAGCCTTTGAGAGTTATATTAAATAGAGTATTTATTTCATATGATTAGGCGGAGGCTAGGCCATCGTTTACCGAGTCAGAGATTTACCGAGATACCAGAGGTTAGTCTTCTCACTATACTTTACCTAGTGTCGTAACAGAGTTATGTGACAGAGTACTATAGAGTTACATGCCAGAGTATTTGCATGTTATTTATGTGTTGTGATTTATTGTGATATGTGATATGCATGATTCAGAGTTACAGAGTTGGGACCTTCGGGTCCCTAGAGTTAGGGCCAGAGGGCCCACAGAGAGTTGGGGCCGGAGGGCCCCACTGAGACACGTTGACCAGAGGGTCGACAGAGTTACAACCTCGAGTGGCTATTATGAGTTAGAGTGGTATTTTGGGGAACTCACTAAGCTTATGCTTACAGTGTTATGTGTTATGTGTTTCAGGTACCAGTGATGACCGCGGGAATGCGCCGACTTGATTCGTACACACACATTGGATTTTATGTATTTTGATCTTGGGAGATATTTTGTGAAACAAAGACATGATACTATGACATTTTTATGAATGAATGAGTTTGTAAAAATGTGTTTGAAAATGCGAAAAATTGTTTTATTTTTTACGGTGTTACAAGTTGGTATCAGAGCCTAGGTTTGAGGGATTCGGGTGCACCTTCGGGCGTATCTGAACTCAAACTGAGGATTTGAGGAAATTTCGATAATAAAATAGTTTTCAAAGGAGTAAAAAGAGCTTTCGAGACAAAACAGAGCAGAGTCGTGTGTACGAACAGCCAGCGCCCGAACAGTGATTTTCCAAAATACCATTATGATAAGTGTTATAAGATATGATGTGATATGTTATATGATGAGCTATGGTATGCATGCTAGAGTAGACTAGGTATTCTTATTAGGACTAGAGTGGCCTGATATGTGATGCCTAAGTCTAGGAGTCTTGTTGCTAGGATTACTTCAGAGTGTTTAGGTAGCAACGAGGAGGTTGTGAGAGATCTGCTAGCGAGTATCATATGATTAGAGAGAGTAGAGTACTTGGGATTTGGGACTTTGGGAGGAGGACTTGGGGTGAAAGCTGATGCGGTGTGGACGGTAGTATTGGGCCCGTACTACTGAAGACACCGGGTCAGTGCGCAGTCCAAGTAAGAATCCTTGGAGTACCAAGGGACAAGTAGGGTGGAGTATTCGAGTGTGAGCATACTCGAGCAAGTCCCTGATATTTATTCTTGTCTTGTATTTCAGAGAGAGGGAGATCATGGTTGGGACGCGCCACACACCAGGGACCAGCAATACGAGTGATGAGGAGATCCGTAGGATCATCCAGGAGGAGGTGGCTGCGCCCATCAGGGCAGAGATACCAAAGATGTTCGGGTCTATCAAGACCACGTTGATAGAGACATTTGATGAGAAGTACGCTGCTCTTTCTGAGGCTGCTGTTGCTGCGGCCACTGCAGCTATAGCTGCGACTAAGCCGCAGGGTGGTGATGCGTTGCTGTTCCGAGAGTTCAGAAACATAAAACCACCGGAGTTTATGGGACCCATGACCCGATTGCGGCGATGAGATGGATTTCAGACATAGAGGGGTGTTTCTTTACTTGCTCATCTCCAAAGCATTTGAGAGTCCGGTTCGCGCTGAACCAGCTTCGCTTGGGAGCGAAGGATTGGTGGAAGTTTGTGACGGTGCACTATACGCCTACTGAGCTTGCTGCAGTGACTTGGGAGAGGTTCACTGCTATGTTTCGAGATGAGTACGTTCCCTAGGTGGAGAGGGAGCGTTTAGCCTAGGAGTTTCTGACCCTCAAGCAAGGTACTGAGTCTGTTACAGTGATTACGAGGATGTTCCATGAGTGGGCGATGTTCTGCCCAGAGCACGTGTCCTCCAAGCAGGCATGTATGAGCCGATATTTGAGCATTCTGTGGAGGGACATACGAGAGTTCGCGGCGAACTCGACGTACCGGACATTTTCCGAGCTTTAGGAAAATGCTCGGAAGAGGGAGATAGAGTTGGAGACCCAGGCTAGGGAGGAGGCTGAGTCTCAGGGGAGGGATCGGCGACCGGTGCAGTCCTAACCGGTAGCCAAGCGGGCTAAGCCCGCTGATTCGAGATCAGGGAGTCAGAGGGGCCGCACTTGTGGTAAGTGCGGCAAGAGCCACGATGGGGTGTGCAAAGCAGGGTCTTGCTACAAATGTGGCAACGAGGGGCATGTGGCCAAGGATTGCCCCAAGGGGTTTGTACTATGTTTTCACTGCAACCAGACCGGTCACCGGAAGGCAGAGTGTCCGCAACTGTGGGGATCAGCACAGGGAGCATCTCAGGGATCTGCCCCTGCTGCTATCAGAGCTACTGAGAACCGGCTAGTGAAGGCCGAGGCACCGAAGGCACGAGGGAGAGCTTTTCAGTTGACCTCGGAGGAGGTCCGCGTAGCGCCCGATGTCGTGGCTGGTATGTATTCTTTCATGTATTTATTTTGATGTTGAGATATTGTGCTTATATTATGTTATGCGTAGGTACTTTTCTTATGAGTTCTGTACCTGCCTTGGTGTTATTTGACTCGGGTGCGAGTCGGTATTTTGTATCTTTGGCTTTGAGTCAGCACATCAGTGTTAGTCGTGAGGCGTTGAGTCGACCTCTAAGAGTTTCCATAGCTGACAAGAGGGTGGTATATGCCACAGAGGTGATCCGAGGGTGTGTACTCGAGATTTTCGGTGTTGAGTTCCCGATTGATTTAGTTCCTATTCCGATGGGAGATGTCTGTGTCAACGTGGGCATGGACTGGTTGAGCAGATTCGGAGCGGTTATCGACTGCGAGCGACAGCCGGTGACCATACAAGACCCTAGTGGGGGAGTTCTTACGGTGTACGGCGAGGGTACACGTTCTGGGTCAACATTTTGTTCGGCCGCTAGAGCGAGACAGTGTCTACACTAGGGCTGTAAGGGTTTTGTAATGTATGTGATGGATACACGGGTTGATTCAGAGAGACCGAGGTCAGTTGATAAGGTTCCGATAGTGCGTGAGTTCCCGGACGTATTTCCAGAGGAGTTGTCGGGCATGCCTCCCGTGAGGCAAGTGGAGTTCAGTATCGATTTGGTTCCGGGGGCCGCGCCTATCGCCAAGGTGCCCTATGGCCTTGCACCTTCAGAGATGCAGGAGTTATCCTCGCAGCTTCAGGAGTTGCTGGGAAAGGGGTTTATTCGGCCGAGCAGCTCGCCGTGGGGAGCGCCTATCCTTTTTGTCAAGAAAAAGGATGCTTCACACCGGATGTGCATTGATTACCGGGAGTTGAACAAGATGATGGTCAAGAACCGTTACCCGTTGCTGAGGATCGACGATTTGTTCGATCAGTTGCAGGGAGCATCTTGGTTCTCCAAGATCAATTTGAGGTTTGGGTATCATCTGGGAAGGGTGCGAGATGAGGACATCCAGAAGACAGCGTTCATGACTTGTTATAGGCATTATGAGTTTGTGGTGATGCCTTTCGGACTCACCAATGCCCCGGCGGTGTTCATGGACCTCATGAACAGAGTGTTCATGACGATGTTGGATCGCTCGGTGATCGTATTCATCGACGACATTTTGGTGTATTCGAGATCTAGAGAGCAGCATGAGGAACATTTGAGGGAGATCCTCAGAGTTCTAAGATCGGAGAGGCTTTATGCCAAATTATCCAAGTGTGATTTCTGGTTGCGAGAGGTCCAGTTCCTAGGGCACCTCGTTATCCAGAAAAGGATATTGGTCGACCCGGCCAAAGTTGAGGCAGTGATGAGTTGGGAGGTGCCGAGGTCACCCACCGAGATCAGGAGTTTCTTGGGGCTGGCAGGCTACTAATAGAGATTTATCAGGGATTTCTCCAAGATCGCCGTGCCACTCACCAGGTTGACCCGGAAGGGTGTTGCTTTTTCTTGGGGCCCAGAGCAGCATGCCTCCTTCGAGACACTTCGCCAGAGACTATGCGAAGCCCCGGTGTTAGCCCTTCCAGAGGGAATGGAGGGCTTTGTGGTGTATTGTGATGCGTCGATATCGGGGTTAGGAGCGGTGCTGATGCAGAGAGGGCATGTGATAGCATACGCATCGAGGCAGCTGAAGCCTCATGAGACGAGGTATCCCACCCATGATCTAGAGTTGGGGGCAGTGGTGTTCGCCCTCAAGATCTGGCGTCACCATCTGTATGGGGTTCGGTGTACCATATACACGGACCACAAGAGCTTGAAGTACTTGATGGATCTGCCCAACCTGAATATCCGCCAGAGGAGATGGTTGGATATGGTAAAGGATTACGACTGCGAGATCCTATACCACACGGGTAAGGCTAATGTGGTAGCCGATGCACTGAGCCGAAGGGTGGAGAGCGCCCCGATGAGAGATGTTTGTTTGAGATTGACAGTGATGAATCTGGTTTTGGACACCATCCGTGGGGCCCAGTCTGAGGCCGTGAGATCAGAAAACCAAAATAGAGAGCGAGTTGTTGGGTTGGTATCGGAGTTCGTTACCGATAGCCGAGGGCTTATGACATTTCAGGGTCGTGTTTGGATACCGTTTGTGGGCGGGACGCGTACCATTTTGATGGAAGAGGCTCATCGATCGAAGTTCTCGATCCATCCTGGGGCTACTAAGATGTATTTGGACCTGAAAAGAGAGTATTGGTGGCCCTGTATGAAGAGGGAGGTCGCATGGTTTGTTGAAAGGTGCTTAATCTGTCGTAAGGTTAAGGCCGAGCACCAAAGACCGCATGGTAAGTTGCAGCCGTTGGAGGTTCCCGAGTGGAAGTGGGAACAAATTGCCATGGATTTTATCACCAAATTGCCAAGGACTGCTAGGGGAGTCGATGCAATTTGGGTGATTGTGGACATGTTGACGAAGAGCACCTACTTCCTTGCTATCAGTGAGAGCTCTTCCGCTGAGAGATTGGCAGAGTTGTACGTGAGAGAGGTGGTATCGCGGCATGGAGTACCGATCTCGATCGTCTCAGATCGAGATGTGCGTTTCACTTCCAGATTCTGGAAGAAATTTCATGAGGAATTGGGTACGAGGCTGCATTTTAGTACCGCATACCACCCACAGACTAACGGGCAGAGCGAGCGGACGATTCAGACGCTCGAGAGCATGCTTCGGGCATGTGTATTGGACTTCGGAGGGAGTTGGGACACGTATCTACCTTTGGCAGAGTTTTCCCACAACAACAACCATCATTCGAGCATCGGTATGCCGCCTTTTGAGCTGTTGTATGGGAGGAGGTGCTGGACTCCCATTTGCTGGGGAGAGGTAGGGAAACGTGTGATGGGTAGTACAGAGATAGTACTTTAGACGACGGAGCAGATCCAGCAGGTCAGACAGAGGTTGTTGACCGCTCAGAGTCGCCAGAAGAGTTATACGGATAGGCGTTGGTTCGAGCTTGAGTTTCAGGTCGGAGATTTTGTACTCCTGTAGGTAACTCCTTGGAAAGGAGTGATCAGGTTCAGGAAGAGAGGCAAGCTAGGGCCCCGATATATTGGTCCGTTTAGTGTGATTGCGAGGGTGGGCAGGGTTGCATATCGTTTGGAGCTACCTGAGAAGTTGAGGCAGATTCATGACACCTTCCACGTGTCGCTGTTGCGAAAGTGTATAGCCGATGAGTCGGCATTGGTACCATTGGAGGATATTCAGGTGGATGTGAGCCTGAGTTATGCTGAGAGACCGGTGGCAATCAGGGATCGGAAGATAAAGGTTTTGAGGAACAAGGAAGTACCTTTGGTTTTGGTTCAGTGGCAACATCGGAAGGGGTCCGAGATGACTTGGGAGTCAGAGTCGGAGATGCGAGGGCAACATCTAGAGTTGTTCGAGGAATGAGACTTCAGGGGAGAAGTCTGGTTCTAGTGGGGGAGAATTGTAACACCCTGAGATTCAGGTGCATTTCTTTCGCCGTTATTCTTTGTTGATTGGTCGTGATTAGTCCTTGAGTGGAGGGAATATAGTAAGTGAGTACGCTGGGCGTACCAGAGGGGTACGCTACGCGTACTCATGCGCTTAATTTGGACGCGGAGTCGCCAAGGTACGCTGGGCGTACCCGGCCCAGGTGCAAAAACCCTAATCCGTCCTATGCACTATTTAAAGGGTGCTAAGGCTCATTTCTCAACCTACATATCAGTTAGTGAAACCCTAAGAAAGAGCCTCCCATCCTCCTTAGTGTGTGAGAGTGTTGTTGGAGCTAATTGTGCTTTGGTGACTTAGTGAAGAAGAAGGAAAGGAGCTCTTGGAAGCTAAAGCATTAGGTGCCATTTTGGATCTGAGATCTACAGAGAAAAGGGCTACACTTAGAGTATATAGTTCAAAACTTTCCTCTTCTTTAGGTTGTTGTTGCATGTGCCATTTCTATGGCTAAAAACCCCAAAAGTGGAGACTTTATGAGTGTAAAGTGCTCCATGGTCCGAGATCTGTCCCTTTTCAGTGGTATTAGTGATTTAGAACCATAAAGTTTCCATCTTGGATGTTAGTTTGAGGTCATGCTTGTGTAACAAGCCTTCTAGAGTTAAAGGATGGAACATTATGGGAGTTGGTGGCTTGTTCAGCCATGCAAAGGCTTAAAGTCATCAACTTTATGGATTAAGAGGCTTAGATGAGGTCAGATCTAGAAATTGGACCTGGGTCTTAACTGTTTAAGACGTCAAGAGCTAAGGGGTTGAAGCTGGGGAGTATGCCGGGCGTAATCCCAGTACGCGCCGTGTACTGGGTGGCGTTCCCCGATTCTGAGATGCAGCTGGGTACGCTCGGCGTACACATCTGGTACGCGCAGCGTAACCCGGAAAGTTGACTTTTGGTTTACTTTTAGGGTATGGTCTATTGTGGGGCCTTTTGAGTTATGAGAGGTGTAAAATTGTCTTTTACCCTTCTGAGAGTGTCATAAGAGGACATAGTCTAGGCTTTGAGAGTTATATTAAATAGAGTATTTATTTCATATGATTAGGCAGAGGCTAGGCCAGCGTTTACCGAGTCAGAGATTTACCGAGATACCAGAGGTGAGTCTTCTCACTATACTTTACCTAGTGTGGTAACAGAGTTATGTGACAGAGTACTATAGAGTTATATGCCAGTGTATTTGCATGTTATTTATGTGTTGTGATTTATTGTGATATGTGATATGCATGATTCAGAGTTACAGAGTTGGGACTTTCGGGTCCCTAGAGTTAGGGCCAGAGGGCCCACAGAGAGTTGGAGCTGGAGGGCCCCACTGAGACACGTTGACCAGAGGGTCGACAGAGTTACAGCCTCGAGTGGCTATTATGTGTTAGAGTGGTATTTTGGGGAACTCACTAAGCTTATGCTTACAGTGTTACGTGTTATGTGTTTCAGGTACCAGTGATGACCGCTGGAAGGCAACGACTTGATTCGTACACACACATGGGATTTTATGTATTTTGATCTTGGGAGATATTTTGTGAGACAAAGACATGATACTATGACATTTTATGAATGAATGAGTTTGTAAAAATGTGTTTGAAAATGCAAAAAATTGTTTTAATTTTTACGGTGTTACAAATAGCCTTGGATTAATGTCTAGAACTAACTACAATCTATTTAGATGCCTTAAAATTGTTGAAAACCCTCCCTTTAGGAGTTCACGGCCGTAAACCCCCCAAGAATGGGTTCCTAGGCCGTAAACTTACATACACAAGTCAAATGATGCCCTAAATTCATTTTATGGCTTGTAAAATTAGTTTAAATCACATATGATTAATCTAGAGCCACCAAATCATGAAAAGAAAGGATACTTAGGAGCTTGCGGCTGTAAACTCCTAGTTCACGGCCGTAAACTCCTATTGATGGTCTCTTTGGTGGTTAAATCCATTCCTATGCCTTAGATTAAATCTTAGCAACATTTCTCATGTGATATTTGACCATTTAGCACCTTAAAACCCATCAACCATGAGTTCATGGCCATGAACTCATGTGGTCATAGTCTTAGGGCCGTAAACTCCCTAAGGAGTTTACTCTTGAAGAGCAAACTCATTATCTAAGCCCTATACGTCTGTAGATGTCACCCGGGTCACTCCAAACACTTGATTTGAAGTGTTTTCGCGCCTTGGAGTGTATAATCATATCTAATTAGTGATTCAAAGTCTAATTAGATAAATTTGTATATCATTTCATATTACATAGGAAACTCACGCATTCAATCCCCGAACTAACGTTTAGCATCCAATCAGGCACATTCTTCAATCGGTGAGTTCATACCCCTACCCTTTTTCTGTGTTTTTCAATGTTTTCAGGGGGGGGGGGAATACAAGCAAACTATAAATGTTTTCAAAACCTAAAACTGATATATTTTTATAAATATCTGGCTAACCTTTAGATATCTTTACCCCTTATGTATTATGTTGAGCATAAGGGATGTATTATCGATTATAACTACATGGATTTCAGTAAAGGAAACAATCAAATCAATCAAATTATTAATTATGGGAATAATTTGGGATCTTTAGTTCTTGTTTAATGAATACAGATTTATGCAAAATTATTAGATAGACTATGTCTGATTCAGTTTATCTCTGTTTAATTTAGAGTATATTGCCAGATAATTCCATTGTATTTAACTGTTTTCACTGTATTATGTATTCAAAACGATTAGTATGTTTGATAACGTCTAAAAACACCGTGAATAATTTAATACTAGCTTGTGAGATTCGTCATTACCCTTTGGGTTATCAGTAAATCCTCCCCGGAAGTGTAACCAAAGTCTCCTGGAGGGAGAGCGTGAAATTTTTGAATAGATCTATTCGGGACTGACAATACGTATTAATATAAGTTTATTCACGGATTTGATTTTATATCTATCTTCTATCTATAGTTCTTATATCTAGTACGGGATGGTAGTCCCATGGTTTTGAATTTATATCTAGTACGGGATGTTAATCTCATGGTTTTGAATCTATATCTAGTACAGGATATTAATCCTATGGTTTTGAATCTATATCTGGTACGAGATGTATTCCCATGACTTTTAATCTATAGTTTTGTGTATTAAAAACTATTTTATATGTAGTCTGGGATAGTATTCCCATGGTTTTCAATCAATATTTTTATGTATTAAAAATATCTACTGTTATACTGGATGGTAATTCCCAGTGGTTTTCAATATATAGTTTTATATATTAAACTATACGCTGTGGTATTTAACTAAACTTTACTTTTAGGAAAATAAGGGTTTTTCCTGGGATAACATAATTACTCATAATCGAATCATGTAACGAATAATAACTAAACTGTTTTTATAAGAAAATATGGGATTTTCTTGGATAACAAACTTTTCGGAAAACCAAAGGATACTTGTATATATTTTCAGCAAAACAAACATCTTATGAACTCACCAGCTTTATGCTGATTTTCCAACTGCTTGTATTCTCAGGTCCACATTAGACAGGTACCCAGCGATCCTTTTGGCGAAGACGAAGTACGTAGAAGACACGTCTGTACTTTTGTTCATATGATATATATATATATATATATATATATATATATATATATATATATATATATATATATATATATGTATGACACTTGTAACACTTTGATTTCAAACAAATGTAATAACTTTATGTAATGTATTGCTTTGTGTTTACTACGCTTACTATGTACATTGGTTGCGATATTCATGACGTCCTCCGCCTCGGAACGTTTCCGCCTTCGGTTTCGGGGTGTGACATTCTCTTTTTCCATGTGTTGTTTCATACTTTTCGATTTATAATGACTGACTAATTAAACAAATCAAATCAGTCCAAGCTTGGCCAAGCGCTTAGGGTGTCATTACTAAATCATCGAGGGGCACACATATATCGCTTTTATCCCCTTAGGATAAAAGGAACGGATAAACTCCGACTCATATGCTTGTACTATTTACTCACCAAATCACACACAACAATACGTTTTATAACATAAAGTTATTGACGTGTTTATGGATTATCAATGAGCAACCGACTCGTAAACAACAACTATATGTCTCCATTTGAAGAATATAAGATGTTATCGTCTCACAATCACTCGTGATGAAATCCATGAAGTGATTCATGTGAGCGTGGGTTTAATCCAATGCTCAAATCTTATTAAAGAAGTACTCATGAACACTGCAGCAAACTTATGCAATGTCTAAACATTTAGACAATCTACAGACGGATTCATGACAGTCTTACCTCATTACTTACTTCCAAAGTATGATTGACCGTGGATGTTTGAGTAACCTAGTTATCCGGGAAGTAAAACATGCAAAGTGAAACACAAGAATAACCTAATCCAATATGGTCGTAAACTTTTGAACATAAATAAAACACTTATTATTTAAACACCATATTCATTACACATTATTCATTGTATAATGTTTTGATCAATCTACTTAATAATTAAATTAAAACAATAGCTATGCTATGCTCCAAGCATACACACTATGTTTATCTATGGTCATTGCTTTGTGAAATAGATCAATTGAACACATTTCCAACGATGCTCATTTCACAATTCCTAATCCTTATTTATAAGTGTAAGAATACCATATTCTTGTCACTTATAATGTGTCGGAGTCTAAACTTAAATGCAATGATTCTCTTTTAAATTCAATGCACCAAACTCACAAAGACATGGACAATGATATTACAAAATAGTCCACTGGAGATTTGTTACTAAATAATTCCATGGAAATGAAGTCTCATATTCAAAGTATTCTCCTTTGAACATCCTTCTTGCATCAAAGTACACATAGATTCTTAATATCCAACTCACATTATGGAAACATTTCCACATTTTCCATATGACAACTCATTATTAATCGAATCATGTATATTCATAATAATGTTAATATGGTCCATCCATTACTATACTTCCAACTGCCTACAGGCAACAAATCCTTAGTGAACCTTAGATCATCCTTGACAGTTGTTTAACTACCTTAGGTCCTGTTTGTTTACCTCTTAATTGGAAAATTAAGAGGTAACCTCTTAAAAATTCAGATATGGCTTGTTTGGTATCCTTTTATAAAATAGCTCTGAATTAAATAAATGTCTCTTAAAATTTCAGACTTCAACAGGTATCTGAAAAAGAAAAAGACGCGTGCTGCCCTCCCTAGGTTTCGCTCTTTCTTTTTCTTCTCATGCCTCCAATTTTCTTTCTCATCAACACACAGAACCACACCTCCATCCGATCTAATGAAAGCTTTATTCCCTCCCCGTCATCGCAGTCGCCGGTCTCCTCTCCGCCTCTAGCTCCGTCGTCGGTATGTTCTCCGCCCCAGCTCCGATTGCTGCGCTACAACGACGCCGAATCCACCCCCGGCGACTTATTTTGGTAATGTCTTCGACTTTCTTCTTTCTCTTGCTATGTAATCTCTTTCTCTATGTAATCAGATGTGCTATATCGATTAGGGCTTGAAATTTCGAGTTTTTTGTTTCCCCTGAAAGATACAACTTTACAGAATCGTTTTTCCCCCTAAAATCACAGCTGGAATCATATGTGTTGTTTCTTGCTATGTAATATATTTCTCTATGTAATCAAATGTGGTATATTGATTAGGGATTGAAATTTCAAGTTTTTGTTTCCCCTGAAAAATACGACTTCACATAATTGTTTTTTTTTTCCTGAAATCACAGCTAAAATTTCAAGTTTTTGTTTACTGTATATGTTGAAATCAGACGGGTTATGTTAATTAAGCAAGGTGTTCATCAAGAAACCCAACCAGAGCTCTAAATTATATCAGTGGAGGGATTGCTTATTTAATTTTAAAATTCATGTAAAGATATTTTTTGATTGGATTCAAGAATCTGTCTTCCATCAATATGTTCTTCAACCCTTTTAGACAATGAAAGGGTTGATTAAAGTTGTAATGAAGTCAAGGTTTTCTTCACTTTCTAATGCACTTGAGGAAAATGAGGATGTTGAGGGACAAGAAGAACAAAAGGATGGGATAATTACGTTGGAAGCTATTATGTTGGTTATGCCATATTTGAGACACAAGTATTTATTCACATTGATTTTAGTTTGGATTCTATGTATACAAGTAGTATTTGTATTGATCCACATTGATTTTAGTTTGGATTCTATGTATACAACTAGTATTTGTATTGATCGAATACATGAGTTGGACCTTATTTGATTTGTATTTGTGTTTAATTTTGATTTATGTTTAATTTGAATTGTGTATGGCGTTCATATTTTTCCTTATAATTATTCAAGAGGTTAATTCAATTATTTTATAAAAAGATATGTTGAACTTAACAAAAACTTATAAAGAAGGGTAAAATAGTCATTTTCATAATGCAACACAACAATTCAGAGGTTCCAACCAAACGGCATATTAGAAATTCAGATCTTAAAAATTCAGACCCTCTTAGAAATTCAGACATCTTAAAAATTCAGATCTTAAAAATTCAGACCCTGCCAAACAGCCCCTAAGTCATATTCAGTTCTAATCCTTTTTCCCTCTTAATGCCCTAGGCATTTGGAAAACTAGAACACGTTAATATTATAACATATGTAATCGATCCTATACCCGAAGCATATGGGATACGATTCATAATGTCTTACATAAAGACATGATACTTTACTAGTCTCTTGCTATAACATTTCCATATATAGAATTCCCATGTTGAAACATTCCAATATGGTAATCATATATGCCCATGATTAAGTCTAATTAATACTTCAATCTAAACTTTTATATTCGAAATGAAGTATAAGTTCCTCTCCTTTAAATCCTACTATAGCGAAACAACTTTTCAATCTCAACAACTTTGCAAATTGAAACTTTGTTTCCTATAAACAATATTACTAACTTGCAACACTTAACATAATAATTGTGTTCCCACTATCATAATAATTACATACTAACAAGCATAACACGTATGCTCCCACTAGCTTTGACATGTATTCAAAAATCAGTTGGACTTCTAGAAATCATTACTTATTGACTTTCTTACCAAAGTTCAGATTTCTGATACGAAATGCTTCGATAAGCCTTTATCTAAGCTCATACACCTTTTATTAGAAAGCTCAAATGTGTCTAAACTATTTCAGAACTTACAACAGTAAGTCCCGAATGTTCAAACTATTTGCAATTTCTCACAATATGAACTATGAAGAGGGATGCCGTAATCATAATCTTTGTCACTTAGATTTTATGGTGTATGCGTTCCTATTTATGTGAAGTCGTCATATCAACCACTATCATAAGATAAGGTTTTATGACAAATTCGAAGTCATATGGACCGAACTTTCTTTCATTTCTTGCCTTCTAGCAGCACAAGGGCCTACCAGTCCTTCCAAGTTGTTGTGCAGCTCACCCATGTTGTCCAATGAACTTTCACTTGATCAAGGTGCTTTGCCTTATGCATTCAAATGTGAACTCATAGAAATCACATGCATAGTCAACTTAAATGGAACAGGCATATAAACAAGAATATGTCAACACGATAGGTTACGAACCTCAAGTCGTGTGCTAGTGATAAGCAATATGTTTATTCTTGATTAGTTCTTGAAACTATTCAAGATCATTAAGACTCCCACTGACCTCTTGACCTATACGATTCTCTTGTTATGGAAAATTCCTCGACAAACAAATATTTAAGAATTAGTGTGGATTCTTATCAAGAAAACACTTCACACAATTGGTCTTAGTTGGTCTTTGTTTTAGCCAAAACATCACAACTACTAATCTCAAATGTGCATGAGTAAGAGAACTTTTCTACTCCACATTTCATGATGTGTTATAAACCTACTTAGGATATGTCACTCAAGACACAATCTTGGAGTATGACTCTTGATTTCGGAATGAAGTTTGGCTCACCTTCTTGATTTAACCATTTCAAAAATTCCCGATTCCTCTTCTTATTCATATACATCCACTAAGGTGTCCTTAGAGGATCAATTGTGATATGGTTTTCAAAATCATTAAGAAGATCATAAAACACAATACCAAAGTACTCTCCTTTCCTTTCAGATTGGAGAAACTTTTATCTTTCTGCCTAATTGATTCTTTTCATTCGTTCTTCTCTACTTAGAAACTTCTCAAGGTATTAGAATTATACTTAATCTTATAAGCATAACCATATTTACCAAACCTTTAGTAAATCAAGACGAATAGTCTTATCATTCTTAGTGGTAGAGCTGACCAGTGCATAACCATGTTTACTAGATCCCAAAGTACTCTCCTTTCCTTTCAGATTGGAGAAACTTTTATCTTTCTGCCTAATTGATTCTTTTCATTCGTTCTTCTCTACTTAGAAACTTCTCAAGGTATTAGAATTATACTTAATCTTATAAGCATAACCATATTTACCAAACCTTTAGTAAATCAAGACGAATAGTCTTATCATTCTTAGTGGTAGAGCTGACCAGTGCATAACCATGTTTACTAGATCCCTCAGTCCTTCACTTGACTCACATCTATAAGTGAATAAGGAATTAGTTTTAATTTTCCGAAGATGAAAGTTCTCATTCATCACACAATACAAGTCGCATGATTCCAAGTTTTTGTCCAATTGAAACTTGGGTGATGATAATATTTCCTTATTTGGTAAATTTCTGACATTACCACAAATAACTAAGAATCACATCCATTTTCAATATTTCTAACAATAGAAAAATACAAACATAAATTTTCACAAATGCTATTGCAAGGAAATATAAAATAAGTCCAAACAAAATTTTTCTTTATTTATAAACAATGCAGAAAATTTGTCCCTACAACGCAAATTCAAATAAAAACTATGCTTCTAAATATTCCTAAGCAATCTATCATAACTCCTAAGCAGCAGCTCAAAAATCTGATCCTCGAACCATGCGATCAAAATCCATCTCTTCGTGATTAGACTCAGCTCACTCTTCCTTTAAGCTTCCTTACTTTTCTTCGATCCTACAAAACATCAAAATACAATCTTATCACATCATGTATTAAAAATATATATAAATAGGAACTTAATAGAGTTAGATAGTGGACTTATCTGAAGCAGAGTCATACAATTTGACTTTACCATCCTTGTGATCCTTCAGGAAGATACGGCAGCTTCGCATACAATGCCCTTTCTCTTGGCAGGAAAAACAAACAGACTCTTTCAGAATGGCACACGAGACAATCTTAGACTTAGCCTTTCTCTTTACCATTTGGTCGTACGGTTTGACCATGGCTGATCCCTTTCCATTGGAAGAGAAAACTTTTCTGGACTACCAATTTTTTCATTGTCCATGGAAGTTTGGGAAGTAGATCTTCCAATCAAATTTGCTTTAACAGTGTGCTAAATCATTGCTGATTCAACTATAATTAGCAAATATGTAAGATCGATAAGGGTCACGTCGTGATCTATCATATTGTGGTCTTTAACAAACTGGCCATACGACTGAGGAAGTGACTGAAGAACCCAGTTAACAACCAACTTCCTTGGGGAAAAGAAACCCAACATCCCTAGCCTGTCAATATGCAACTTCATCTCCAAGATGTGAGCACATACATACTTTCCATCTTCGTGTTTACTTGCCAATAGGGCTTCAGTGACCTTGAACTTTTCAAGTTGATGAACACGTGGGTTAGGGAGAATAATTGGAGGAGGTGGAGGAAGAGAATTTCCACCAAGGCACAAAAAAGGGATTGATCTTTCACCTTGATCGTCATGTGGAATATCATCTTCATGAGGAAAACTTTTCCCAAAAGGATAAGGAAGACCATAGTTGTCATAACTAGACATCTATAAGGGAGAAATTCAAGTTAGTTGATTCAATCCTTAATATAACACCCAAATGAAATATTAAGGCTAGGACCCAACACAATAATTCACAATTCGGAAGAGGGATGCCGTAATCCAATTGTAAACTATATGTCAGTAGGAAAATGATGATTTACCAATTCCACTACGAAATTGTTTTTTAAATGAATTAGGTTTTAAATGAAACTCCTAGATCTTTTGAGATTCATTGAACTTTTCAACGGCATGTTTAATCTCGATTATGCCCTTCAAGTTTGTGACTAGGATACCGAGGATCACAAACAAGGTGTGAATAACCATGCAAATTAGCTTGGTATTCTCGATGTCATGTATCATCAAATCAATGTGCCAATTAACCACACACGCTCCATTGATCTATAATAGTCTACGAGCTACCCATTGCCATCCTTTGTTAGTCCCATATTAGTGTGCCAGTTAACCATACCTGCTCCACTAACGACTAAGAAGGTGCAATGTGCAATATCATGGATTATAACGAAATTCACATTTTTCCTAAAGTAACTAAGATTTGGGAATTTATAAAAGTATTTAGTAACTTTCTTTCATTATAATTTTAATAGAAGTTTCTGTCCTATCCTACCTGTTCGACTAACGACCCTCCACCAGTCAAGAGTACGGTGGGTGAAAGTGGACACCTATTCAATCGCCATTTTATAGGCAGTTTCCTTAAACACCCCTTATAGACCAGCTTCGTGAATGAGACCTACTAATGGTAAGACTGAATCTTACTTACTTATACATACATATATATATATATATATATATATATATATATATATATATATATATATATATATATATATATATATTGTTGGAATAGTGTCTAAGGCTGCAACTATTTTGACAAGTATTTGACCCGGTTGTGCATGGTTCTTTTGGGTTGCCTTCACCATAGCAACTTGAGAGGATGATTTATAATGAGAGAAGAAATATTATTAATATATTATGAGAATAATATAAGGAATAATAATATTGTTATTTGATTAATATAAGTCATAAATTAATTAGGAATTAATTTGGTGACTTAAAGAGATTAATTAAATAAAAGGGCATAAACTGTCAATTGTAAGATAGTTGTACTTTGGGCTATAATCCCTCATGGATAAGGGGTAGACGGTTTTGAGGTTTGGATAGGCCTAGAAATCTTCCAAGGCTTATCATAAGGAGATTGGATTGCTTAGGGCCTAAGTCATCCAATTAGGGTTTAAGGGTGAAACCCTAGGAGCCTCACAAGTATAATTATACCCATGGGGTCAGGGAAATCGACACTCTTGCCATTGAAAGAACCCTGGCCGACTTCTTGCCCTCTCCCCTCTCTCTCTAATCATCCTCTTGCGAAGTTGGTGTTTGTAAGCCATTAGAGGAGTGACATTTGTGACTCTAAGCTCCAATGACAAGAAGATTCAAGCAAGAAACTTAAGGTAATCTTTTAGATCTGTTTTTCCTTGTGTAATTATACTAGATCTATCATGAAAGTCTTGGATACATTGCATGTTCAATTAGAGAAACCTAGATCCAAGCATTATGGTTTGTATGTGCACATAGGAATGTTCATATGGCGAAAAACCATCAGTGGTATCAGAGCCTTGATTGGTTTCTATTGAATTGATGCATTGGTTGCTTGATTGTTGATTGCAAAATTCGATTTTTGTCTTCTGCCTGATGAACTCGGCGAGTCCCATTGTGGTACTCGGTGAGTTCATTGTGGTACTCGGCGAGTTCGAGCGTCAGAAGGAGCTAAGTTTGGGATTTCTTGCTGTTTATCTTATGAAAACTTGCCATTATCTTTATGGGTCAATATAAATCCGATTTTAACATATATTTGAGTATATCCTTGACCTAATAAAATATATTTACCAATAAATTGAATAATAATTTCCTTATGTGATAATTGATTGATTATTTTAATTAAATTGGTAAATTGTTTTGCAAGAAATAATTAAATAAATCAAATATGGATAATTATGTGATTAAATGTTAATTTGGATTATTTGTTATTTGATCCCTTATGTTTTGGAAAGTTTAAAACTTGTCCTAAAGTTTTGAAATTTATGTTTTGTGATTAAAAGTTTAATTTAGACAATTTAAATTTCAAATCCTAGAATTTTACAAGTTTAAAATTCAACCCTATACTAATATAATATTACAAGATTAAAATATATATATATATATATATATATATATATATATATATATATATATATATGTATAATTAAAATGCTTGTCTTTCCGTTAGTAGGCCTCATTCACGAAGCCGGTCTATAAGGTGGGTATAAGGTTGCTGCCTATAAAATGGCGCTTAATTGGTGTACACTCTCATCCACCGCTTGCTTGATCGGTGGAGGGTCGTTAGCCGAACGGGTAGGATAGGGCCACTCTATCTCCTCATTAAAAGTATAAGATTAAATACAAAGTAACTACATGTTTTTCAAATTCCCAATCCTAGTTACTTTAGGAAAAGTGAATTGATGCAATCCCATGAAATTACACTTTGCACCCTTGCTAAGAAGTTAGTGGAGCGTGTGTGGTTTACCGGCACACTAATTGGTTCTAAGAAAACGTGGCAAAGGGTGATTCATTGTTTATCATAGTTCGATGGAGCGTGTGTGGTTTACCGGCACATCGAATAGGTGATTGTTACCATGAAGGCACCGTGTAGATTTGCATGGTTATTCACACCCACTTTGTGATCCTCGGTATCCCAGTCACAAACGAGAGGGGCATATCGAGATTTAAACATGCCATTGAAAAGTTCAATGAACCTCATCGAAACCTAGGAATACATTTAGAACTTAAAGTTAGGTTTTCATGGTGGAGAATTAGTGAATCATCATTCACTTACCTTCGAATTGTTTGCATGTTGGATTACGAAATCCCTTTTCTAATATGTAAATAATGTTGTTGGATCCTAGCCCTAATTTTTCTTATTGGGTGATAATTAGGGATTTTAAATTCTAATCAATCTTTGTCCTTTCTATTTGTACATGTCGAACGCGAACAACGCTGCTGCTAGCTCGTTCACATTGATGAGCCTTTGCCAAAAGGTGAATTTCGATGGAACAAACTTTAGCGAATGGATAAGATACATTCGCACGATTGCTCGCTACGAGGACAAGGTGAACGTGATGCGACGAAGGTTCATTGCATCATGACAGCCACAATGAACGCCGAATTGTAGAAGTCCTATGAGGACATGTATCCGTACGAAATGCACCAAGACTTGTTGGAGAGATACCACCAAAACGCGAGGCAGGAACGTTACGAGATCTTCACTAACATGATCTCCGCTAAAATGGGACATGGTGAATCTCTAACCGTACACTTGAAAAAGATGCAAAGGTATGTCGATCGTCTTCGCAAGTTGAATGTCGACTTTGGGGAAGACTTGGCTATCGACATGGTCCTTCACTCCTTGCCTCCGTGTTACAACCAATTTAGGATGACCTACCACATGAACAAGGAAGAGGTCACCCTAAGTAAGCTCCAAGGTCTCCTTAGGGTTGCTGAGAGTAACCTTAAGGACAAGTCTATTGCACTCACTCCCAATCCACCCGCTGCTCCTATTTTGGCCATTGGGCAGGGAAGAGGCAAGAAGAGGAAGGCTCCATCTAAGAGCCACCGCAAGGGAAAGTCCCGAGATGGTTCCTCTTCTAGTGGGACCAAAGTTGATCTGCTAAGCCTAACCTTAACCCAAAGGAGGCAGAGTGCCACCATTGCCACAAAATAGGGCATTGGAAGAGAAGCTGCCCAGAATACATGCAAGCCATTAGGGAAGGAAAGATCAAGCTGTCTTTCGTAGGTATATACACAATTAAATCTAATGATTCATCTCATGCTTTTTCTTGGGTCCTCGATACCGGGTGTGGTTACCACATTTGTTCTGAATTGCAGCGACTATGAAGAAATAGGGATGTGGAGCTTGGAAGAATAAATCTAATCATGGGGAATAGAAGATCGTCGCCTGTGACCAAGATTTGAGTGTATTCTTTAGTTCTTAGTAATGGATTATGTTTAGATTTGAATAATTATTGCTACTCGCCATAAATGGCAAGAAACATCATTTCGTTTCATGGTTTGTTTAGACAAGGATTTATATTTTCTTTTAATAATGAGAATGGTTCAATTTATACTTATCTAAATGGTGTCTTATATTTTAAAGCAATGCGATGTAATGGAATTTATGAAACTGTTATGATTGTAGATAACCTAGGAAATGATGTTTTATGCATGAATTCTTCCAATAGTATGGATAGAGCATCCTTGTGGCATTGTCGTCTTGGACATGTCAACAAGAAGCGCATAGCCCAACTCCAAAAGGATAGAGTGTTGGAGTCATTCGACCTTAGGGAAGATGACACATGCAAATCTTGTTTACTTGGAAAGATGACCAAGTCACCCTTCACTAGTACATGTGAAAGGGGTGAGGGTTTATTGGACCTCATACATACCGATGTATGTGGACCCTTTAGATCAACCACAAAGGATGGGAACCACTTCTATGTGACTTTTACCGATGACTATATTAGATATGGGTATATCTACTTAATCAAGCAAAAGTCAGAAACGTTTGAAAAGTTCAAAGAGTTCAAGAATGAAGTGGAGAATCAATTGGGCAGGAAAATCAAGATGCTTCGATCCGACCGAGGAAGAGAGTACCTAAGACTTGAATTCCACGACTATTTAAAAGAGTGTGGAATAGTTTCACAATTGACACCACCTAGGACACCGCAGTTGAATGGTGTGGCAGAAAGGCGTAATCGAACCTTTTTAGACATGGTCCGCTCTATGATGAGTCATGCTTCACTACCTATCTCATTCTGGGGGTATGCCTTAGAGACTGCCACCCATATCCTTAACCGGGTCCCTACTAAGAAGGTTGCCAAAACACCTCACGAGATGTGGACAGGGAAAGCTCCCTCGTTAGCACGTATCAAGGTTTAGGGTTGTGAGGCTTTCGTAAGACGAGATACTCAAAACAAGCTCGAACCTCGTAGTGAGCGATGTATTTTCATCGGCTACCCACAAAGATCCTTTGGATATCTCTTCTGTAGACCGAAGGAAAATGTTGTCTTCGTTGCGAGGAGAGGAGTTTTCCTAGAGCGAGAACTCATAATCCAAGGAGATAGTGGGAGGCAAATCAAGCTTGAAGAGATTCAAGAATCGATTGATGAAGGAACCTCTATTGCTGGCGCTCAATCCGAGGAGGAAACTCTGCTTGAACCGATTGACGAGTCCTTACCTCTTATACGTTCCGAGAGAGTTAGAGTTCAACCCCAGTTTTATGGTTTTCATATTACTACCGAAGGGGACACGTATATTAGTGATGGTACACTAATAAATCTGGATGAACCTAATAGCTATAAGGAAGCCATGGCAGGCCCGGAGTCTGCAAAATGGAAAGAGGCAATGGACAGGGAGATCCAATCCATGTATGACAACCAAGTTTGAAATTTGGTTGATAATGTGCCCGGACGTAAGACCGTTGGGTGCAAATGGATCTTCAAGAAGAAGACTGACGTGGATGGAAACGTACACACATATAAGGCGCGATTGGTTGCAAAGAGCTTTACTCAAACTCCTGGAGTTGACTATGATGAGACCTTCTCACCAGTTGGGAAGGTAAAGTCTATTAGAGTGATGCTAGCTATTGCTGCATTTCATGATTATGAGATTTGGAAATGGATGTCAAGACCGCTTTCCTTAATGGAAAGTTGGCTGAGGATGTTTACATGGCTCAGCCAGAGGGTTTTGTTGATCCGAAGCATCCAAATAGAGTGTGTAAGCTTGAGAAGTCCATTTATAGACTTAAGCAAGCGTCTCGCAAATGGAATCTTTGCTTCGATGAGAAAGTCATAGAGTTTGGATTTGTACGAAGCGAAGATGAATCGTGTGTATATGTCAAAGCCAGTGGGAGTATAGTAACCTTTCTCGTTCTGTAGGTCGATGACATACTACTCACAGGAAACGACGTCCCGACGCCGCAGGAGGTTAAGTCCTAGCTCGGGAAGTGCTTCGCTATGAAGGACCTCAGAGAGGCTTCCTATATTTTGGGAATAAGGATAGTGAGAGAACGAAGTAAGAGACTAATAGGACTTAGTCAGAACACTTACTTGGATAAAGTACTAAAACGTTTTAGTATAGAAATTTCGAAGAAGGGAGAATTACCGATACAAAGTAATGCCAAGTTGAGTAAGACTCAAAGTCCGAGTACCGAAGTCGAAATAGCAGAAATGAGCCGAGTACCATACGCTTCCGCAGTTGGCTCAATCATGTATGCTATGACTTGTACTCGCCCTAATGTAGCCTTTGCTTTGAGCATGGTTAGTAGATATCAAGGGAACCCTGGCAGAGCCCATTGGATTGCGGTAAAGAACATCCTTAAGTACCTTAGGAGGACCAAGGAATGGTTTTTAGTCCTCGGGGGGAGTGATGAATTGAAGGTGCGAGGGTATAGTGACGCCAGCTTTCAAACCGACAGGGACAACTACTGTTCGGAGTCAGGCTGGGTCTTTACCCTGAATGGAGGAGCAGTGACTTGGAAACATTCCAAGCAGGAAACCGTAGCTGATTCAACGTGCAAATCAGAGTACATTGCAGCGAGCGAAGCGTCGAAAGAGGAAATATGGTTGAAGAACTTCATTGGTGATCTTGAAGTTGTGCCTGCCATAAAGGAGCCTATGGAAATTTTCTGTGATAATGAAGGAGCGGTTGCCTTGACCAAGGAACCAAGGGATCATGGTAGATGTTGTCATATCGACATAAAATATCACTTTATTAGACATCATGTAGAAGAAGGACAACTCGTGGTTAAGAGGATATCATCAGAAGATAACCCAGTAGATCCGCTTACGAAGGGACTGAGTAGGGTTAAGCATTTGCAGCATGCTAGGAGTATTGGACTGAAAGATGACATTAGAATAGATTAGATAGTTTTAGAAACTTGTAATAGATAAATGTAATTAACATTTGATGATTAAATAAAGGAGTATTATTTATAATTAAAGTTACTGTCTTATGTTAGTTATTTAACTATTGTTTCACTTTGCATGTTTTGACTTCCAGAATAATTGAGTTTATTTAGAATAATCGAATTATTCAAACAGTCCACAATCGTTCATATGTTGGAAGTAGGTATGAATGAAGATTGTCATGATTTGGTGTGTAGATTGTCTAAATGGTATTAGACATAGCAAAAGGTTGTTGCAACGTTCATGAGTGCTTATGAACTAGTTTTGAGCATTGGAACAAACCCGCGCTTGCTGGAATCACCTTATGGAATCTGACAAAAAGGTTGATCGCAAGACGATAATATCATATGGTCTTAAAACCTTGATATATGGTTTGTTATTTGTTAATTGGTTGTACATTGATAATGCGAAACCACATTAGTAAATTGATGTTATAAAACGCATTGTTGTGTATAGTTGATTAATGAATAAGTAAATTCATAAAAGTCAAAGTTTGTCTGTTACTTTTATTCTAAGAGGGTAAAAGCGATATCTCGGCCGCTCGATGATTTGATTTGACTTATGTGTCGGGCCCGGTCAGAACTGAATTGATGTGTTTGATTAAGTTCTATGTCAAATAAATCTGAAATCGAGAAACCAACTGCTGGACAATTGGTTCCATAGAATTGTCCGCATGATATCTAAACAGAGGACTGTACGATCCGTTATCTAAAGGACAACATTGATAAGATTAGAGTTTGACAACGTCTTTGAGAGCTACGATTGCTAATCGGATTATGCTTGTGTATATAGTTACTAGACTTATCCAAGTGGGAGACTGTTGGAATAGTGTCTAAGGCTGCAACTATATTTGGCAAGTATTTGACCCGGTTGTGCATGGTCCTTTTGGGTTGCCTTCACCATAACAACTTGACAGGATGATTTATAATGAGAGAAGAAATATTATTAATATATTATGAGAATAATATAAGGAATAATAATATTGTTATATGACTAATATAAGTCATAAATTAATTAGGAATTAATTTGGTGACTTAAAGAGATTAATTAAATAAAAGGGCATAAACTGTCAGTTGTATGATAGTTGTACTTTGGGCTATAATCCCTCATGGATAAGGGGTGGACGGTTTTGATGTTTGGACAGGCCTAGAAATCGTCCAATGCTTATCATAAGGAGATTGGATTGCTTAGGGCCTAAGTCATCCAATTAGGGTTTAAGGGTGAAACCCTAGGAGCCTCACAAGTATAAATAGACCCATGGGGTCAAGGAAATCGACACTCTTGCCTTTGAAAGAACCATGGCTGACTTCTTTCCCTCTCCCCTCTCTCTCTAATCATCATCTTGCAAAGTTGGTGTATGTAAGCCATTAGAGGAGTGACATTTGTGACTCTAAGCTCCAAGGACAAGAAGATTCAATCAAGAAACTTAAGGTAATCTTTTAGATCTGTTTTTCCTGGTGTTACTATACTAGATCTATCATCAAAGTCTTGGATACATTGCATGTTCAATTAGAGAAACCTAGATCCAAGCATTAGGGTTTGTATGTGCACATATGAATGTTCATATGGTGAAAAACCATCATATATATATATATATATATATATATATATATATATATATATATATATATATATATATATATATAAATAATATTATACTTTTAATTTTATATAGTATAAGGGTTTATTTTAAACTTTTAAAATACTAGGTGGTATAATCTATTAATAAATTAGACTTTTAATTTAATTAAATTTAAACCATATTATTATGGATTTATCAATTCTCTTTTAATTTGACACTTTAATTAATTTAATAACATCCATAAGGGTGTAATTTGAACTATTCAAAATATTAAGGTTCTAAATTTAAGATATCAAAATTAAAGCTATTTAATTATGTTTTAAATTACAAAACCAAGATGTGCACTTTTGAAACTTTTCAAATTACTAGGGTTTTAGAATTCAATGTTTCATAACTGAGACTTTTCAAATTTCAAAACTTAAGGGTAAGTTTTGTAACTCTTCAAAACCTTTTGAATTCCAAAACTTGATGACAAGTTTTGTAACTCTTCAAAACCTTTTTGGATTCCAAAACTTGATGACATGTTTTGTAACTCTTCAAAAACCTTTTCGAATTCCAAAACTTGAGGACATGTTTTTTTAAATCTTCAAAACCATTTAGATCAAATTTTAAACTAATAAAATAATCATTCTATCTTTTACCAAGTTGACCTAATACAACTGATATAGCAAGATAAATCAAATCAAATAATACAAATAATTAGTTTATCATAAAATCTAGTAATTATCATAAAATTTGACAATTTATCTTTTAATTGGATGGGGATAATCACTACTATATCAGAAAAATCATATTTTATGACCATAAACAGTTTATGATAATGATCCTAATCCAATTCTGGCCAAAAAAAATCCAAAAATCTGCAAACAAACTATCCAACTCGTCAAGTCAGGCAATGGACTCGTCGAGTTGATCATGAACTCATCGAGTTCCTCATAGAACTGATCAAGTTCCTCATAGAACTCTTCGAGTTCAGCCAGAAAAAAACAGATTTCAACTTCTTTCAACTTTGAACAATTAACCAATGTATCAATATAACAGAAAACACCCTTGGTTTTGATACCACAGATGGGTTTTTAGCACTATAACATCCTTATGGTGCACATACAACCCTAATGCTTTGGGTCTAAGTTTTCTCAAGTTATACATGTAATTTTCATTTTCAAGGCATGAAGCCTAACTAGCATGCAACATTGATATTTAAAACATAAAACAAGTTAGATGATTACCTCTTGGTTGTAGCTTGTAGAACTTGGCCTTACAAGAGCTTATCACCTCAAATGTGATGCCTCAAATAAGTCACAAAACACCAAGAACAAATCAGGACAATGTGAGAGAGGCTAGGTGGCACCAAAATCGGCTAGCTTCTTCTTGGAATACACAAGTGCCGCTTTTAGGGTTTAGGGGTTACATTTATAGTGTAGAATTCCAAGGGTCACTTGTAAACCCTGATTCATTCACTTAGGCTATTAATCCAATAATTCATTTGATAGCCTATTGGACTAACACTTCATGGAGTCACACATAAACATAGTTCATCACTAATCAATTATGAATCATTGGCCCAAACCTATATGTATCACTGATTACATAATCAACACCTATTAATTTAATCAGTCTCTTTTGATCACTAAATTAATTCCAAATTAATTCTTGAACAATACCATTTAAATAATCAGCCCCTGCATATCCTTTCACGAAGGCTATGAGTATGTTAAGCATAATCAACATGCTAGGAGCATTAGTTTTAGAGATGATATTAGTTTTACAATTTAGATGATTAGGTTGAAACTTGTAACATAATAAACGTAATCGATTTTGGTGATTGAATAATAGAGATTATTTATGAGTTTGTTTACTGCCTTTGTCAGTTATATATTCTTGTGTTTCGATTTGCATGTTTTACCTCTTGAATAATTTAATTATTCATATTCCATAGTCGCTCATACTTTTCGAAGTAAGTAGTAAATTAACAATGTCATGAATTGGATTGTAGATTTTCTATAGAGATTAGACATAGGAACGAGGTTGCTATACCATTCATGAGTACTTAGAATTGGAGATTTGAGTATTGGATAAACCCACACTCAGAGAATTACTTCATGGATTCTATCACGAATAATTCTGAGACGATAATATCTTATATTCTTGAAACGAAGATATATGAGTCGTGATTTACAATTCGATTATACATTGGTGTTGCAAAAATGCATAGTAGTATGATGTTTTAAAACGAAGTATCATGTATGATTTTATGAGTAAAGGATACAAGCATATAAGTCAAAGTTTATTCATTACTTTTTCCCTAACGGGAAAAGTGATATCTTTGGGCCCCTTAATGATTTGGTGTTGAGTTATAGTGTTGGGCCCAGCCACGACTAAATTGATGTGTTCAATTAATAAGTCTTGTGAGGTGATCACAAATCGGGAAATCAGGAAACAAAATTTATGATAATGAGATTGATTCTAATCGATGTATCATGTCCATATGATATCTTTTAGAACGAAGGAATATTTATTCACTTATCTTAGGACCGATGTCTGATCAGATAAGAGTCTGGAGTTGCTTTATGTAAGTCCTAAAACACTAAGATCAATACGATATGAATCAAAATATCTAAAGAATGCAGAATATAAATCAGATAGTGATTCAAGAACACACAAATAACTCTTAATGCATACGATTTAATAGATGAAACCGTCTGGTACACCCAGAAACTCTTAACAGCCGAATACCACAAATACTGATCAACAACTACCTCCTAATCGGTTGAAAAGAAATATATACAAATCTAGTACAAAGCCTTAACAGGCCCAATCCCAAGCTAACCGAAATCACTATGTGATTACAGTCCCCATAACCGAAAACACCAAAAGCCTACATTCCTAAACCCAAGTACAATAATAAACCATAAGCCCAGAATAAACCATTTAAATATGACCCAACAATCTCCCCCTTGGTTTATTGTTGGCTGACTTTACGACTTCTCCACAAGATGAACATCAGAATCAGCTAACGCTCCTGCCTACAACCTCTTATCAATGGTTGTCGCTATCATGCAAGTGAAAGCCTTTGCAACAGCTTCAAACATTTCATTTTCCACCATAAGCTGATGTTGGGATAAAGTATGAATGTCAAGCTCGCCAAATTTCAGCAAATCCCTAGGATCAACAAGACAAATCTGATCCTTTTGAAGGGTTTTGAGCACTATAACAACCTTATGGTGCACACGCAACCCTAGATGCTTTGGATCTATGTTTTCTCTAATTATACATGCATTTTCATTTTTCCAAAGCATACATCCTAACTAGCATACAAGTGATGATATACAACATAGATGGTTTAGATTAATACCTCTTGATGTAGTTTGGAGTTCTTGACCTTTGAAAGCAATAGCACCTCAAGTGTGATGCCTCTAATGTGTCACAAACACCATATGCAAGAGGAAGCTTTAGAGATTAATCTAGTTAGCACCAAATCAATATCAAACTCTTAGAATGATAGGTGTAACCGATTTTGGCTCTAGGGAACTCCTTTTATAGTGTAACAAATGCTAGGGTTACATCTTTGCAAACCCTAATGCACCATGACTTTTCGTATTACTTAGGCTCCATGGGTTAAACCTCCATGGACTATCCATGTACTATCACATTGGTTTAGCCCATCCTAAATAACCATGGATCATTGGCCCACACTATAAGAATAATTGATTTACTTAATCAGTCCCCGAATATTTAATTAGTCTCTTTGGATCACTAAATTGATTCCAAATTAAATGTTGATCAATAATAATTAAATAATATGATTTCATATTAATATATTATACTTGTAATATATTAATAAATCGTAAATAACCTTATTCTCAAAAGTCCATCCTATCAAATTGCACTGGTGAAGGCAACCCAATAGGACCATGTTACTATCGGGTCAAGTACATACCAATTATAGTTATGGACTTAGACACCTTATCCAATAGTGTCCCACTTGGATAAGTCTGATAAATATAATTGTCAATGCAACTTCAGGATCCGACTAGCAATCGTAGCTCTCAAAAGCCGCTGTCGAACTCTAACCTAGTCAGTGACGCTTCCTTTAGATAGGTGATCATATACTCCTCTGTTCTTCAAGATATCAACCGGAAAAATACATGGAACAATGTCATACTTATTTTCCAGCAATTTATTTCCCGATTTACGATTTGTTTCACATAGAACTTAATTGAACACATCAATTAAGTCCTGACTGGGCCCGACACATAAGTCGAAACAAAATCATCGAGGGGCCCAAGATATCGTTTTTAATCCTCTAAGAATTAAAAGAAACAGATAAACTTCGACATTATATGCTTGTACTAACTACTTGTTAAATCATACACAACAATGTGTTTTATAATATCAAGTTACTGATGCGTTTTCACACTATTAATGTACAACTAACTCATAGTCCACAACTTATATATCTTGGTTTTAAAATTATATGATATTATCGTCTCACAATCACTCGTGATAAATTCCATGAAGTGATTCATGTGAGCATGGGTTTAATCTAATACTCAAACCTTATGAGCACTCATGAATGTTGTAGCAATCTTTTGCTATGTCTAAACACTTCAGACAATCTACAAGCCAAATTCATGACAATCTTGCCTCAATACCTACTTCCAAAGTATGATCAACTGTGGATAGTTTGAATAACCATATTATTCTGCAAGTCAAAACATGCAAAATGAAACAATATTAAACAATTGACATAAGATAGTCACTTTACTTATAAATAATAAACACCTTTTATTTAATCATTAAATGTCAATTACATTTTATCTATTACAAGTTTCTAAACAGCTATCTAATCATTAAAACTAATATTGTCCTTCAGCCCAATGCTCCTCGCATGCTGCAAATGCTTAACCTTACTCAGTCCCATTGTGAGGGGATCTGTCGGGTTCTCGCTGTCATTGCCGCTTTCCACTTTGCAGACTTGGGGTCTGCCATGGCTTCCTTGTAGTTGTTAGGTTCATCCAAATTTATCAGTGTGCTATCACTGATAAATGTATCACCCTCAGATGTTATATGGAAACCACATAACACAGGCATAACACTAACTATACTGGAATGCCTCAGAGGTACGGGCTTGTCAACTGATTCAACAGGAGTTTCCTCCTCAGGTTGACCACTAGTGTTTGAGGTTCCTTCATTGCTTAACTCTTGAAGCTCTTCTAGGTCAATTTGCCTCCCAGTGTCCTCGTGGCATATGAGTTCTCTCTCGCGAAAGACTCCTCTCCTCACAACGAAGACAACATTGTCACTCGGTCTATAGAAGAGATATTTAAAGGACTTTTACAGGTAGCCGATGAAAATACAATGCTCACAACGAGGTTCGAGCTTGTCATGAGTCTCACGCCTCACGAAAGCCTCCCAACCCCAAACTTTGATGTGTGCCAATGAGGGAGTCTTCCCTGTCCACATCTCGTGAGGTCTTTTGGCAACCTTTTTTAGTAGGGACTTGATTAAGGATATGAGCGACAGTCTCTAAGGCATACCCCCAAAACGAGATAGGTAACGAAGCTCGACTCATCATAGAACGAACCATATCTAACAAGGTTCGATTGCGCCTCTCAGCCACACCATTAAGCTGTGGTGTCCTGGGTGGCGTCAATTATGAAATAATTCCACATTCCTTAAGATATTCTAGGAACTCGATACTAAGATACTCACCACCCCGATCGGATCGGAGAATCTTTATCTTCCAGCCCAGCTGATTCTCCACTTCGTGTTTAAACTCTTTGAATTTTTCAAAGGTTTATGACTTATTCCTGATTAAGTAGATATAGCCATATCGGTTGTAATCATTAGTAAAAGTCACATAGAAGCGGTTAGTAACCCTTGTGGCGGTTCTGAAGGGTCCACACACATCGGTGTGTATGAAATCCAACACCCTCACCCCTTTCATAAGTACCAGTGAAGGGTGACTTGGTAATCTTTCCAAGTAAACAAGCTTCGCAAGTTTCATCCGATTTTAAGTCGAATGACTCCAAGACTCCAGCCTTTTGGAGTTGGCCGATGCACTTCTTGTTGACATGTTCAAGACAACAATGCCACAAACATGCCTTGTCCAAAACATTGGACGAATCGATGTGCAATACATTATTTCCTAAGTTGTCTACAACAATCAGAGTTTCATATACACCATTACAAGGCAATGCTTTAAAATAAAGTAAACCATTATAAAAAGCATTAATAGAACCAGTTTCATGATCAAATGAAAATCTAAAACCTTGTTTGTACAAACCATGAAAGGAAATAATATTTCTCCCCATATCGGACGAGTAGAAAGAATTATTCAAATCTAAATCTAATCCACTACTAAGCAATAAAGAATATATAAACTCCAATCTTGGCAACAGGTGATATTTTCCTATTCTGTAACGTCCGTAGATCCGGGCTAGTCAATTTAGAGACGATAGGCGTCAAAAAAAATGAATTTGGTGAAAGATTATTTATAATGAATAATATTAACTAATTTATAGTATATGTTACAAGGTTTCCGTGCATATAAAGAACGCCGAAATCCGAGTTATAACGAATAAGTTATGACATGTCGAAGTTTCGCGATAGAACCGGCACGACACAGCGCGACGTAAATAGTGAATTTATGTTAGAGCGATATTTAGCCTTAGCGATCTAAATTAAAGTCGTAGAGTTCGTTAAACCGTGAGCGTGCATAAAAAGAACGTCCAAATCTGACTTCGTATGAGAAAGTTATGATTTTTCTAAGTTTCAGCTTAGCAGTATGCAGCCCGAATACTCGATTTGAGATTGAGCGGTTTTTAGGCAAAACAATCTAAACAAGAATCGAAGATCTCGTCAATTGTAGTGAAACGATAAAAAGCTAGGCGAAAACGGACGTCGGATGAAGAAGTTATGAATTTATAACGGAGTTTTCCTGTCCCGGCCTACTAAAATAAGATAATAAAAATAAATTCAAAATTAGCCGACGGAGTCTAAACGAAAGTTGTAGAGCGTAGTCTCACCTACGCGAGGATATAAAGAACGTTGAAAACTGAGTTCGTATAAGGAAGATATCAATTTTTGAAGTTTATTAAATATTTTCGGTATTTAATTTAAATAAAAATTATCCGATATTATCCAAAGGGGGGAGTCATCGAGCTGATCCGCATTACGCCCAGCGTAATGTAATTTACGCCCAACGTAATTTGGGTTCCTAGCCCCCAATAAAAGGAAGTCGAGTGCAACCGAGTTCTTTGCTCATTTCTTCCCTTTGTCTAGTGTTTTTGCATCGTTTTTCGTGCAAGAAATATCCCGAAGCCCCGGTATCATTCCCGAGACCCGAAGCAAGTCCCGAAGCCCCGAAGATCCCGAGAAGTACGATTCCCAAGCCGAAGCTCTGCCCATGAGAAGCCAATTTTTGTGATGATCTTCCAGATCTACCGAAGAATACTACTTCTACAAGCCGTAGTGCTGTCCAGTCATCTTCTAATCAAGTGAGCGTGTGGTCACTTTCTTCTAACACATAAATATTAAGTATTTGCTATGAAATACGTGCTAGGTGTATAATATTTTGTTGTTTATTTAAGATGATTATGGAATGGGTGAATTATATAAGTTTTAATGAGTTAAACTATATATGTATTTTGTATCTAAAAATATGTTGGGTAGAACATGGGTAGACGAGGTTGTTGGTATGTGATAAAAGATGGGTTAGACCAGGAGATAAAAGGATAAAGAAATAAACTTGTTTTAGATCTGGATGTATGGATCAGGTCAGGAGGTTAGTTTTAGATCCGAGAGTATGGATCAAATCAAGAAGTTAGTTTTAGATCCGGGAATATGGATTAGGTAAGGAGGTAAATATTAGATCCGGGAGTACAGATTGTGTATTTTTGAATTATGTGTTCATACGATAAGGTATCATGCGTATAGTCCCTTTTAGGAACGTGATTTTTATACGTGTATTGATTAAAGTATGAAATATACATATGTATGTAAAGTATTTGTTATTGTCCGAAATACGGGTTAGATATATTTGATGAGATACAACGTGCGAATCATTTATGGTTCAATATGTGTTAAGATGTGAATATATGATATTATTACTTAAAACCTTGTGTTAATTATACAATAGTTAGCATTTCCTAAACGGAGATAGTATCAAAAATTGATTATAAACATTGTAGGTTTGCCTAGTGATGGGTTAAGACTTAAATAGGGATGTTTAGTTCAATTAAGTTTGGACATTGGGTAGCTTCTTGTTAAGAGTACATGTGTGTGAGATTGATGATCGGTACAGTACGTCCTACGTACAGAAGCACATTTTATGTACGAAGTCTTTTTCAAAGCTCTGTGTCTTGGGTGCTGCTTGTGCTAGGGTACTATTATGTTCTCGGGTACGATTCTTTCGCATACTAGAGTACTATAATGTGCCAGAAGTACTATCATGTATAGAGTCTTTTTGATAATTTTGTGTGTCGGCTATGGAAGCGTACGGGAGTACTCTAGTAGTATTTCCCCACACTTTTATTTTGAGAGAGCTTTGGAGTCAGCGTTTCTTTTATGAAGTGATCGACCGAGCTTCATATGTCAGCGTTTTCTTTCACGAAGTAATTAAGGTAACTTCGTAGACTGCCTAATAAAGTGTGTCGGTAATAGACCGCTGATAGGTATGTCTGGTGTTATATTTCTAGATAGGGTGAGTCTGGGGGTGAAATACCTCATGTATTCAGGCCACTGCTAGGCAAAGTTTGATGCTGGGATAGGTAGAGTCTGGGGGTATAATATCTCATGATAGTCGGACCACACCTAGGCATTGTTATCTAGATAACCACCCCTGACTTAATTGTCTTCTGGTTCTTTCTTTTACGAATGAAGGTTTGTGGTAAAACTTATTCCATTCCCCTCATTTGATGTCTTTATTGATCCTCGTTTGCTGCCATGGAATTTCCGAAGCAGCTTCGTTAGTTTGTGGTTCATATCGATTCCTTAGGCTAGATCTCGTAAGATCATTGTATAGGGTCAGTATGTGGGGATCGACGGGATGGGATATATTGTTTTAGAAATATAATTTATATGTGTTTATAGCATTAGTGGTTTCGCAGGATCGAGTTATACTTTATTATCACGTTGTTTGAACTAAGAGATTTCATTCTCTGTGTTCCTTAGGTGATTGGGTTCACCAGGGATATTCGAACTAAGTGTTCATTAGATATTTGAACTTAGTGTTCATCAGGGATAATTAAACTAAGTGGTCATTAAGTGTTTGTGAACTAGGTGTTCATTAGGTAATATTGGAACTAAGTGTTCATTAGGTGTTCTTGAACTAGGTGTTCATTAATTATTATGAATTGAGTGTTCACCAGAGGTAATCTAAGAACCTTGGAAGCACTAGACATTGTGCCAGTTCCTTAGGACAATCCTTAGGAATGGGTGGGAGAAGGGTAATTGGTTCTTAGGATAAATCTTTAAGAAATAAATGGAGATAATAGGGGTGGGTATTTGAATTGATTGTTTGATAATAAAATATAATAATTATATTATTATGGGTTGAAAACCCTATATGCTCACCAGGCTCCCAAGCCTGACCCACTCAGTTTTCTTTGCATTATAGGTAATGGCACAAGAGTATAAGTTGGTGGACTTGACGAGAGATTTTGGATTATAGGCCAGTAGTTATGAATAACTGTTGTAAGGTCTATTTTGTTCTATTTATGCTTTTGGTCTGTATTGAACATGACATCCCGAGATTTTGTTATATAATGAAAATACATTTCTTTGAAGAAATGCTTTGATAATTTTTATCATATTTTGTTTTGGAACAAATTCCGCAACTGTTTTCTTTAAAAGATTACTCTGATTTTAAAGCCAAAGCAAAAACAAATCGGTCTTTTCTGGCCGTGAAATTTGGGATGTCACATATTCCCCATGATCAAGTTCATCTTCCCGTGCTCCACATCCCTACTTCTTTTTAGTCCCTGCAAATCAGAACAGATGTGAAATCCAAAACCTGTATCAAGGACCCAAGAACAAGAATGTGACGAGTTATTAGATAGAATAGTGAAAATTCCTGCATGGGTGGGCTTAACCTTCCCATCCTAAACATCCCGCAAGTATTTGGGGCAGCTTCTCTTCTAGTGCCCCTTTTCATGACAATAGAAACACTCTGTTTCTTTTGAATTGGTAGAGGAATTAGCAGAACCAGCTTTGGTTCCATTTGAAGAGGATTCATCATGAGACCTTCCCTTGCAGCTCTTAGAAGGATCCTTCCCCTTCTTCCCTTTCCCTTGTCTAATTTACAAAATAAGGGCAGTAGTAGTAGGAGTAGAAGTAAATACAACAGGCTTGCCTTTGAGGCTACTTTAAGTAGCTCTCAAAAGGCCTTGAAGCTTGCTAAGAGTGACTTCCTCCTTGTTCATATGATAAGTCATACGAAACTGATCATAACAAGGAGGTAAAGAGTGTAGAATGATATCTATGGCCAACTCTTCATTGAAGTTGACATTTAACTTCAGCAAGCGGTCCATAAACCATTGCATTTTCTACAACTGGGTCGTGATAGACTCTCCATCCTTCATCTTTGTTGTTATCGTGGAGGTGATGATTTCATACCTTTCTTGTCGAGCACTCTGATGGTATCTTTCCATCAGGTCTTGGTGCATCTCAAAAGGGTAGAAGTCCTCATAGGACTTTTAGAGTTTAGCTGACATAGTGGCCAACATGATACAAGGCACCATAGTGGCATCCTTCTCATGAGTCCTATAGTCAGCAATCTCCTCAGGTGTAGCAGAAGACTTATCAATTTCCTTAAGCTCTTTGTCGATGACATATTCCTTGTCCTCGTAAAGAGTAACCATCCTGATGTTCCTAATCCAATCATTAAAGTTGGAACCATCAAAGATAACTCTCCCACACAAGTTCACCAGGGAGAAAGAGCCAGTAGGGTTTGAGCCAGAAGCGGTGTTAGAAGACATCTAAAAAGAAAGACAAAGTTTAGATTAGATAATAGTCCTTAATATAAAACCCAATTGAAATATTAAGGCTTGGACCCAGCACAATATTTTACAATTCGGAAGAGGGATGTTGTAATACAATTGCAAAATATTTGAAGGTAGGTAAATAACGATTTACCAATTTCCACCATGAAAAACGAAATTAATTATTAAGTTTTAACTGGATTGAAATTCCTCGATTCTTTTGAGATTCACTAAACTTTTCAATGGCATGTTTAAATCTCGATTATGCCCTTCAAGTTTGTGACTGGGATACCAAGGATCACAAACAAGGTGTGAATAACCATGCAAATGTGCTTGGTACTCTTGATATCATATATCACCTAATCAATGTGTCGGTTAACCATAGACGCTCCATTGATCTATGAAAAACATCAAGCCACCCTTTGCCACCCTTACTAGTCTATGATAGTGTGTTGGTTAACCACACACACTCCACTAACAACTTGGCAAGGTGCAAAGTGCAATTTCATGGATTAGCATCAATTTCACATTTTCCTAAAGTAACTAAGATTCGGAATTTAATAAAACATTCAGTTACTTTATAATTATCATTATACTTTAATGATAATTATTGTCCTATCGTACCTGTTTGGCTAATGACCCTCCAACAATCAAGGAAGCGGTGGGTGAGAGTGGACACACATTAAACCACCATTTTACAGGTAGTAACCTTATACCCCCCCTTATAGACCGGTTTCGTAAATGAGGCCTACTAACAGTAAGACTGACTTTTCTTATACATATATATAATTATTAAGCTTATTATAATATAATAGTATAAGGTTTAAATTTTAAACTTTTAAAATTCTAAGGTTTAGAATTAAAGTAATCATAAGTGTGACTTTAAAAATTCCAAAACTTGAGGGCAAGTTTTGAAACTTGTCAAAACTTTTCATTTCCATAACTTATGTGTTTAATGCATTTTTTAAAGATGACACTTTTCATTTTCCATAACTTGAGGACAGGTTATGGAATTCATTAAAGGCATTTAGATCAACATTTTAACTAACAAAAAATTACCAAGTAATTTATCTATGATCTAGTTAAACTCATAAGGTGAAGATAATTCACATCAACAATTTACAAGAAATTAGCCTATCATATAAACTAACACAAGTCTTGAAATTTTGACAATTATCTTTTAACTGGATAAGCATGATCACTACCATATCAAAAATAACAGATATTATGATTCAAAACAGTTTGTGGTAGTGATCGTAATCCAATTCTGGCAAAAAACCCCGAAAAACTGTTGTCTGAAAGTGCAACTCGTCGAGCCCAACAATGGACTCATCGAGTTCAAGGCCAAAACCAACCTACTCGTCAATTCCAATCATGTACTCGCCGAGTAGGTGTTGTCAAAACAGTTTTTCAACTTTGAAAATATTACCAAGCATCAAATATAATAGAAAATAATCCTAGGCTCTGATACCACTGAAGAGTTTTGAGCACTATAAGCACCTTATGGTGCACATTCAACCCTAGATGCTTTGGATCTATGTTTTCTCTAATTATACATGCATTTTCATTTTTCCAAAGCATACATCCTAACTAGCATACAAGTGATGATATACAATATAAATGGTTTTGATGAAGACCTATTGATGTAGTTTGTACTTCTTGACCTTTGAAAGCTTTAGCACCTCAAGTGTGATGTCTCTACTGTGTCACAAACACCAAATGCAAGAGGAAGCTTGAGAGAATAAGCTAGTTAGCACAAATCAATATTAAACTCTTAGAATGATAGGTGTAACCGATTTTAGTTCTAGGGAACTCCTTTTATAGTGTGATAAATGCTAGGGTTACATCTTTGCAAACCCTAATGCGCCATGACCTTTCATATTACATAGGCTTCATGGGTTAAACCTCCATGGACTATCACATTGGTTTAGCCCATCCTAAATAACCACGAATCATTGGCCACACTATAAGAATAATTGATTTACTTAATCAGTCCCCGAATATTTAATTAGTCTCTTTTGATCACTAAATTAATTCCTAATTAATTCTTGATTAATACTAATTAAATAATATGAATTCAGATTAATATATTATACTTGTAATATATTAACAAATCATAAATAACCTTATTCTCGTAATGTCACACCCCAAAACCTGAACGACGGAAACCTTTAGGGGCGGAGGACGTCATGTACAGTATCACAACCATGTATAATAGTAAACAAGCAACAACATCATCCATTGCATTAATAATACAATTTTCATACAAGTGTGTTTTGTATAGTTTATAAGACACCAAAAATATAAATCAAAATAAGAGATGAGTCTTGAACCTACTCCATCTTCTCAAAACCTGGCATCGGTAGCTATCTACTGATGACCTGAGAATACAAGTTATTTTGAAAGCGAAGATTAACATTAAAGCTGGTGAGTTCATAAGTATTTTAGTGTCGTTGCTTGTATGAAAGTGTTTGTAAATGTTTGATGTACATTTTTGTAAGAGTTTGTAGTAAATGTTTGTATCTCCTAGAAAATCCTATATTTTCTACTAAAAGTAACCTTCTACCAAGGCCCCATTGTTCTGTGTGTTGTGTTGTTTGTAAAAGCTTATCTTTCCCAAATATGACTATTATTACCAAAATATAGTTTACATTACCATTTATGTGAGAAGATCACAATATGAATGTTATGGGAAAATAACAGTGTACTGTAGTATTGTATGTAAGTAACTACCAGTGTACTAACTACCTTAAACCAGTTTGTTAATTAAGGTAAAATGTGATATGATTGTAACCATACTTGATAGACTTAGTATAACACGACTCTCTAAGGCATCGAAATGGTATGACATTACTCACATGTAGACATGCAGGTCCCACTGTAGCTTGCAGCAAGGTGTAGGAAAGTCAATCCCGTATAGATCTATACACCAACTCACGCTCTCCCTCCATGAGACTCTGGTTGCAAAACGTGACACAACAATTAATTGCCATGCCATGAAGTAGTGGCTCACATTAATGTTATATTGTTCTAGTGTTTGTATAGTATGTTCTAGTGGATTGTACGTTTTCTCTGTACTAGTGTAGTGTATGTTCTCTTTGTACTAGTGTAGTGTATGTTCTCTTTGCTTCTCATCATAGTATGTTCTCTTGTATAATGTAGTGTATTGTATGTTCTCTTAGTTTCTCATCATAGTATGTTTGTTCTGTTTCTCATAATAGTTAGTTTGTATTGACTCATGAATAAAATGATTCTTGTATGTTTCATTGTACTAGAAATAGTGTGTAGTGACTTCCTAAACTATACTTATTATAGTTTACTAGTAGAGTTGTTTGTATAAATGAACATGTTTGTACACCTTTGCTTCCTAAAGGTATTAAACTGAATGTAGAACTTTAATATCCATATACATACACATAATATATAACTAATATTCAAACGACCGTCGGACAAACAACCGAATACCCTAAGTCCACAACCAAACAAGGAACAGGAAGTAAGGCGAGTTATCAGTCCTAAGTCCTTTCAATCCTACTTATATAACTATATCTATACAGACATGATTTTGAAAATATATTAGTTTAAAAGAGCTTAATAAGGAGTTTTGCATGTAACAAGTTTGTAAAGTGATTTGAAGTAGTTTGTTTGATAAAACAGTTAACAATATAGTAAATCCATCTGTTTGATAGTTATTAATCACATGTGATTGATACAATAAATATAATGTTTCAACTTGTATCCTCCCCCCAATAAAATCATTTAAAAGGTAAGTTAAGGGGTATGAACTCACCTGTAGTAAGTGGTTTGGATGAACGAGTGGTATAGCATGCTAAGTGTCAAGTGAAGACTTGAGCACACACACGGATACTATTTAGCATATAATGACACATATATGCTTACAATTAGTATGTAAACAACTAATCATGTAAGGAAAGACACCCTAGGACTTAGGAAACACTTATTTTGAAGTGTTAGAAGTACAATGGGTTGCATCTAAGAGGTTTAAGGCCACACTATGGTGTTTACGGCCAAGATGGCATGACTAAGGGAGTTCACGGCCATGAGTTTACGTCCGTAAACTCATGCTACTTTTTGCATATGGGTATTTTATAGGGCTATAAAGCATTGAGGAATGGTTATAGGTTCATGACCAAGCCTTAGGAAGAGTCTAAGGTCCAAATGAACCCATAATAAGGGTTTACGGCCAAGGGAGATGCTCTTGGCCATAAACTCTTGTTGTTCTTTGGAAAAGCTTGTTTTCAAGGTGTAAATCAAGAGTCCGAACTAGATAGAAAGTATATAAGAGGATACTTATGATGTTGAAGCTTAGAAGAGTAGATTTCGGCCCCAAAGCACTAATTTGTTCTTGATGTTCTTGAGGATCATGAAGATCTAGACCCAAAAGATGAAATTCATGGATGAATTAAAAGGTGATTTAAGAATAAGAGATGTATTAACACATAGATGGAGGAAATCACTTACATTTTTGAAGAATTGGAAGCAAGATCCTATGACACTTGAGAGAGATTTCGAGTTTCTAGACTTGGAAATGGTAAAAGTGAAGAAAAATGGCCAAACTTCTTAATTATAGCCTAGAGTTTACGTCCACCATGAGTTTACGGCCGTAAATTCATGTGTCCTGTCCGTAAACTCCTCATTGAGGGGTTTATGGCTTGTTTGTTGGGTTTGAACTTCAGTTGACACATACAAACACTTAATCCTGTGATGTACTAGGCTTAAAATACTCAAACAGACTCTAAACAGTGCTAAAAGTTAGCAGAAACAAGTCTGACTTTGACTGAATTGAATGGTTGTACAAGATAGAAATTTTGGGTAGTCATATCATCCCCCCGTTAGAGAGAATTTCGTCCAGATATTAGAGTTTAATCCAATAAGTAGTTACAAACAACTAATCGAAAATGTGAGGATATTTCAATTTCATTTGATCCTCGTGCTCCCAAGTGAATCCAGGTCCTCACTTGACATTCCAGCGAACCTCACTATTGGGATCCGACTTTGCTTTGTTTGCTTGACCTCTCGGTCCATGATCTCTAGTGGTTCCTCCATGAAGTTGAGGATCTCGTTGATCTTGATCTCATCGAGTGGGATTAGAAGAGTCTCGTCGGACAGACACCTTTTCAAGTTTGAGACGTTGAAAGTAGGATGTACGTTACTGAGTTCGCGAGGTAGATTGAGTTTGTAAGCTACATGGCCGATTCTAGCGAGAATCTCAAAAGACCCTATGTATCTTGGATTTAGCTTTCCATGCTTTTCGAAGCGTATCAAGCCCTTCTAGGGTGAGACCTTCAGTAGAACATGGTCGCCAACCCAGAATTCCAAAGGTTTTCTTCTCTTGTCTGCGTAGCTTTTCAATCGGTCTCTAGAGGATTTTAATCGTTCATGGATTTGAACGATCTTCTCTGTCGTTTCCCGAATGATTTTTGGACCTGTGAGAGTGCTGTCAGGAACTCGTCCTTTAGCTAACTGCGTGTTGCCCACCTCAGCCCAACACAGAGGGGATTTACACTTACGGCCATAGAGGGCTTCAAATGGAGCAGCCTTTATGCTCGTGTGATAATTATTGTTGTAGGAAAACTCAATAATGGGTAAATGAGTATCCCATGCCTTCACAAAGTCTATCACGCAGGCTCGCAACATATCTTCCAAAGTTTGAATGACCGTCGGTTTGTGGATGGTAGACTGTACTCATGTCCAGCCTAGTTCCTAGGGAACTTTGTAGCGACTGCCAGAACCATGTAGTGGATCTACTATCTCTATCTGAGATAATGGATATGGGAACACCATGCAGTCATACGATCTCCCTGATGTATGTTCTAGTTAGCTTCTCTATATTGTTAGTTTCTTTGATGGACAGGAAGTGTGTGGACTTGGTTAACCTGTCTACGATCACCCAAATGGTATCGAGACCACCCGTAGTCTTGGGCAACTTGGTTATGAAGTCCATCGTGATCCGCTCCCACTTCCATTCAGGTATCTCCGGTTGTTGAAGTAAACTTGAGTGTTTCTGGTATTCGACCTTAACCTTGGCGCAAGTAAGGCATTTACTCACGAAGGTAGCAATCTCTACTTTCATGTTAGGCCACCAGTATAACTTTTTAAGATCCATATACATCTTATCTGAACCTGGGTGGACGGAATATCGAGTGTTGTGCGCTTCGGTCATGACCAAGTCTCTGAAACCACCGTGTTTCGGTGTCCAGATCCAATCCATGAAATATAAGGCTCTGCCACCCTTGACTTCCAAGTTCTTATCCATCCCTCTCAGTGATTCACTCGCCACATTTTCAAGTTTCAAGGCTTCAAGCTGAGCCTCCTTAATTTGTGTGGACAAATGTGAATGGATAGTCATAGTCAATTATTTAACTCTACGACCAAAGTATTCTTTCCGACTCAGGGCGCCAGCTACTACGATGGCCTTGTCGGGATGATAACGAATTTCGCATTCATAGTCACTGAGTAGTTCGACCCATCGTCGTTGTCTCATGTTGAGTTCCTTCTGTTCAAATATGTGTTGTAGGCTTTTCGTGGTCTGTAAAGATAGTGCTTTTCGTACCATATAGGTAGCGTCTCCAGATCTTCAGAGCAAACACAACCGCTCCTAACTCAAGATCATGTGTAGTGTAGTTGACCTCGTGTGTCTTCAGCTGTCTTGAGGCATAGGTGATGACCTTACCTCGTTGCATTAGAACACAACCGAGCCCTTAATTGGATGCATCGCAATAGACTACGAAGTCTTCTATTCCTTCGGGGAGGGATAGTATCGATGCGGTGCATAAGGCTCGCTTGAGCGTTTGGAACGCTTTCTCTTGTTTCTCTTCCTAGTCAAAGGCCAGGCCCTTCTGGGTCAATGTAGTAAGAGGTTTCTCGATTCTAGAGAAGTTCTAAATGAACCTACCGTAGTAGCTAGCGAGGCCTAAAAAATTGGCAAATTTCTGTAGGCGTCTTCGGTGCTGACCAGTTCTCAATGGCTTTGATTTCGGAAGGGTCCACATGAATTCCCTCTTCACTAACAACGTGACCCAGGAATTCGATTCTTTGAATCCAAAACTCGCATTTAGAGAACTTCGCGTAGAGCTTCTCTGATCGTAATGTTTCCAAGATCTGACGTAGATGCTTACTATGCTCTTCCTTTCTACGAGAGTGGATAAGTAAGTCATCAATAAACACAATGACGAACTGATCTAAGTAAGGACGACATACCCTATTCATTAAATCCATGAATACTGCAGGCTCTAAGGGTGTTCATAACCTGATATCCGAAAGTTCGGATATCCGAAATTTTGGATAGTTGATTTTCGATATCCGATTCCGTATCCGAAATTTTGTTAAAAGTTGAAAAACATACACTACAAATAAAACAACATTTAGTGGCACAAAAAAAAAGTGTCACTAAGGACCCCCTCGGCAATCAGCAGCACAAAAAAAAGTGTCACTAAAAGAGCTGCCACTAAAGACTTTTAGTGGCACTTTTTGATTGTGTCGTTGCAGCCCTTTTGGGTTTTAGTGGCACTTTTTTTATGCCACTATAGCACTTTTTGGTTTTTTTGACATTTTTTATGTTGCTATATAATTGCTATAATTAAAAAAATATTTTTTATTTTTTTGGGATCACTTTTTTTACTACAAAACATTTATAGTACAAATTAGGTCCAATTTGTTTTTTAAAATTGAAATGAAACATTAAATAATAAAAAAATAATTAAGATAATACATGAACAACATAAAACATTACTTAATTAAATCTAACTTGTATTACAATAATATCCTCAATATTTAAAACAAAAATAGCTTCCAAAATGCTTAATAAGTCTAAACATTGTGCTAGTAATTACACAAAATAAAAAACTATCAGACTAAATACTTGAACCATTGTCTTTTACAATGTTCACCCTTCATACAAATCGAATGTACCCATGTTTCTCTGCATCCTTAACTTTAAAGTAGTCATCATTACCCATGTTTCTCTGCATCCTTAACTTTAAAGTAGTCATCATTTGAATAATTGTCTTCAACATCCCTCTATTACGACCTAGGTCAAGCACTTTCTGGATTCACGGATGATATCTACCAAAAGAGACACAGATAGAAAAAGAATGATGGAGCTGGAGTATTAACTTGCTCTCCTTAGTAATTATATGATGCCGAATCTAAATCAAATGAAAGATAAAAAGTGGGGAATGAAAAAGAAATAAAAGAAATGGGAGAACCGAAATGATGAGTAGTGGTAAAAATGACATGGTGCTGCTCAAACACTCTTAATTGACCTGTTGTTATAGGATTTTGTTGACATTCGAGCATTTAGTAATGTTAGTATAACCTGCACATTGAATGAAAACAAAATGAAACAAAAAGTTCACTTCATATTTCAAAACTGAAAACTAACTGATAATAACATTGTTTGTTGGGGCGGTAAGAACAAGATTTTGCAATAATTTACTTAATTTTCATAGAACTTAATTACTAAATTGTCCAAAAATATTTTTTATAGTTGTAGCAAACCTACTATGAGCACTTAAAATGGCATGGTTCAAGTTTAACACTACTTATTGTCACATATTATAGGCACCTAAGTAACAGTGTTTTGTAAATTAGTAAATATGGTCAAATTGATTGCCAATTGTCTCTATTAACGAGCTTGTTAAGGAGATGAACAATATCAATGCCATCTAGCCTTATAGAAAATGATATAACTTTTATTATTTTTTCGGAGCTTAATTTATATGTTGCTCAAAAGTGAATGATATATTGACATACTCACATACCTAAAACAAAAATAGGATTTTACAACAAGAAAAGAAAAAGTACCTCTCTTTGATCTTATTTTGAGTTTTGACTGCATTAGAACAAATAATGGTACTCACCACATTTCCATTAGCTCACCTCATAGGTTGACTGATAGTTGAAGATATATATCATGTGAAATTAGTCTTAAATTATTAATTAGATAAGAATAATCACAAAATGAAGAAGAAAACCTACGAGGTAATCAGAATATACAATACACAGATGAAGAAGAAGCACAAATTGATGCATGTTCTTTAAGCAGATGCTTCACAATCAACAAATCGACTCAAATATAATTCTTTGTGATGTCTACTGACATCCACCTCAAAATGATAGAAGGTTTCTCTAAATACACCTCTATGTGCAGGGGATAGACCATCAAGGGTAGAATCATCCAGATTGAAAAAAACTCTTTAAGAACCAAAGCAACCAAAATGTGGTAACGATTACACCGCAACTTGATAAAATTCCAGAGCCAAAACCGAAAAACCAGGCAATTTCATAGCAAGAGGGGCATGGTTATACAAAATAAGAACCAAATAGGAGAATACTTCCACAACTCTAATGAGTCCTAGATTGCATAGATGAAAAATATTCTCAGAGTTATAAAAATTGGAAGAGCAAAGTTGTATTGCATAGATGAAAAATATTCTCAGAGTTATAAAAATCGGAAGAGCAAAGTTGTATTGTTAATAGAAATCGATAGACAGGAGAGGAGATTTTATAGAAATCGATAAAAATAAACAACATTATACTGCCAAAACTAAACTTTTGATTCGAACTAACAGGGGAATCGTGGGGAAATTAAATCAAAATCGAAGTACCTTAATCTGAGTGGGTTGATTTTCTTCCTTCACAAATAAATGCTCATAACTTTTGATTCGAAGTTATGGAGGATGAGGGAACACTGAATCGATGTTGTGAAGTTGTAGGATGAAGGATACGGGGTTCTACAGGGAAAATCGATGATTGACTGGAACAGATGGTGAGGATGGCGGTATCGACTGCGTTTGGTGGAGAAGACGGTATGTGGTGATTAGGTCGCCGGTTAGGGAGAAATTAGGGTTGCAGAGAAGATTGGAGTTTGGAGACAGAGAATTAGGGTTGCCTCTCACATGATATTAGTTTTAGGGTGAGAAGCGCCATATCTAGACTTGGAGGGAACTTGGAGCGGGATCATCAAAACTAAAAATTTCAATTCAAGGGTATTATAGTGGCAGAAATAACTATGTGCCACTTAAAACATAACTATTATGGCACAAAAAAATTTTGCCACTAAAAATTTGTGCCACTAAATGTAATTTTATTTGTAGTGATATGAACTTTTTAAATTAAAAATACATATTTTTAAATTAGAAAGGCATATGAAGTAGTATTGGTATTTAATTAAGGGTATTATTAACATGTTTTAGTTACTAACGTTCATATCATTAGACATATGTGACTAAAATAACAAATAATGTATAAAATAAAATCAAAACTTTCGGATATCGGATATCCGAATTATCCGAAAAATCTGAAAAGCATTATCCAATTCCGATTCCGAAAAATCGAATATCCGATTTTTCGGATAATTTGGATTCGGAATTTCAGAATTTCGGATCGGAACTTCAGATACGGATATTTTTGAACACCCCTAGCGGGCGCATTAGTCGATCTGAATGACATCACTACAAACTCGTAGTGTCCATAACGAGTTTAGAAGGCTGTCTTCGGAACATCCTCCTCTAGCACTCGTAATTGGTGATACCCGGATCTCAGGTCTATCTTTGAAAAGTAGTTCTCCCCTTGAAGTTGGTCGAACAAATCGTCTATGAGAGGCAGAGGGTAACGATTCTTAACGGTAAGCTTGTTTACTTCTCTGTAGTCGATGCACATACGAAACGATCCGTCTTTCTTCTTTACGAACAAGACCAGAGCTCCCCAGGGTGAGAAGCTTGGTCTAATGAAGCCCTTGTTGAGCAGCTCCTTAAGTTGTCCGGATAGTTCCTGCATCTCTGCTGTTGATAGACGATAGGGCGATTTGGCTACTAGGGTAGCCCCTGGAACTAAGTCGATTCTGAACTCGAATTGACGTTGCGGAGATAATCCTAGGAGTTCTTCTGGAAAGATGTTGGGAAAATTGCATACCACTTAGATGTTCTTTATGTCCTTTATCTCTTGGCTCACATCGACAACATGAGCAAGGAATGCACGACATTCCTTTCGCAAGTACTTCTGGGCTTGAATACTCGAGATGATACGAAGGTTTGTGTCAGGTTTGTCGCCATAGACTACTAGAGTTTCGCCAGACGGCAGATTAAGGCAAACAACCTTTTCATAACACATGATATCGGCATGTTGCAGACTCAACCAATCCATGCTGATAATGACGCCGAAACTTTTAATTGAGACTGGTATGAGGTCGATTGAAAATGAATGTCTATCTAGAGTTAGAGTACATCCTATGTATATAATGCTAGTGCTCTCAGTCTTTCCGTTAGCCATTTCTATAGTGAACGGTTCTTTAAGTATTCGTGATTTTTGCTTAAGTAAATGAGAAAATTTTTGGTTCACGAAACTCCTCTCCGCTCCACTATCAAACAGTATGCATGCATAAGAGTTATCGAGGAGAAACGTACCAGTGACCATCGTGGCGTCGGCAACAGCTTCCTCATGGTCTATACCCAAAACTATTCCCACTCCACCGGCATTCCCTGCCTTATGGCAGTTCCTTTTGTAGTGGCCCACCTCGCCACAACCGTAGCAAGCCTGGCCCACACCAGCGTCGGGGACTTGGTTGATTGGCCTTGCCAGAGATTTGCAGAAACGGGCAGTGTGCCCCTTCCTGTTGCAGTGAGAGCATTGCATTTCCCGACAGGGTCCGTTGTAGTGGAAGCTGCATTTGTTGCACTTCGGAAACTCCCAGTGTACTGCTTTACCGGGACAGCAGCAGCAGGTGCTATTGCAGCATGAACCGCTGTGACCTGCTGCTTGTTGGCAGCTTTCTGGGCAGCGTTCTTTTTCTTTACATACCAAAATTTCCGCTTGTTATCAGTGGCTTTGGAGGGTTCTGAGATGGCTAGGGTTGTTGTTGTTGACGGGGTACAGACCCCATGGTCAATGAGCCGTTGTGCCAATCGCTTGGCACTATCAAAGGTAGCGGGGTTTGAAGCTAGTAAATTCCCCTGGAATGGAGGCACCAGCCCCCGAATATACCTCTCCACCTTCTTTGCTTTAGAAGGGACCATTCCCGGACATAGTGGTACCGGATCACTGAATCTAGCAGTGTAGGAAAGTATGTCGGAGCCCTTTATGGTTAGGCTCCAGAGTTCCTGCTCTAGTTTTTGAACTTCTCCCCTTGGGCAGTATTCTTCGATCATGAGCTCCTTTAGAGCTTCCCAGCCGATAGCATTTGCCACTATAAGAGATAGTGACTTGACATGGCTATTCCACCATGTCAGTGCTCGGTCCGCGAAGGTGCAGGCGGCAAATTTGACTTTGCTCCCTTCCGGACAGGAGTAGATCTCAAATATTGACTCCGTCTTCTCGAACCATTGCGAGAGGGCAATGATTCCGCCAGTTCCATTGAAGGCCCTGGGTTTGCAGCTGGTGAAGTCCTTCTATGAGCACTCTCTAGAGCACACTGGAGCTTCGACAACAGTGGGAGGCACATAAGTCCCACTCCCACTAGTACCGTTAGTGGTGAATTGTGCTAGAGCTTTCGTAACAGCCGCATTCACAACAACTTGGATAGCTGTTGGGTTGTATTGAGGAGGAGGAGGAGTTGGAGTTTGATCGGAGTTATTGGAGTAGTGCGTCTTGTTGATAAACGCAGAGGCATCTTGCGGCTATAAGATTACAAGGATAAAGATATGGTTAAGAGTTTGATAGAGAAAATGATGAGAGTGACACATGAACTAACTCTCCATAGTCCAACAAAATAAATGAGAGTGTGATTGAATATAGATCTAACACTAGAAAGATGAAAGCATTTAGATATTAAATTTCCATGAGATTAGATATATTTCAATAATACTGGTATTACAAATGTAACAAGTTTGGGAAAAATGACCCAGAAGTAGGTCTTGCATCAAACCAAGATAGGAAAATTTTGACAGAATTAAGACTTAACAAGTTTAAAGTCTTATCATAGATAGGAAACTAAAACTAGAGTTTTTACATATACCTAAGTTATATCCAAAAGAGAAGTTGAGTAGGCTCTATCTACGACGAGAACCACTAGAATGAGTCCTTGATTCTGCTAGACGACGCTCCATATTCCTCATGCGTCTTTCATATGTCGCCTGCCGAGCTCGAAGTTCCCTGACTTCAGCTTGGGTTGCAGTAAGATCTCTCTGCAGGGTTGCATTCTGGTTCTGAGTCCTTTCATAACCAGACTCCATATGGCAAATAAGAATGGTATTGACTCCCGCATCGGCATCAACTTCCATGATTCGGTTGATGGCCACTCTACCCTGTTCATCATTACGAGTAATCCTGCAAACCAGAATAGGCCAGACTCTATCCGCTGAGTCTCCCTCGCTCAAGTTATAGAAGCTTCGGTCTCCATTATAAGGTAAGGGTTGACCCTGTTCGTGGCTCCATCTATTCAAGTTTGTTGCCCACAGGGGTGTGGGACCTTGAAATGCTGGACGAGGGTTGGGGTTTGGGATTTGAGCCACTGGGGGTTGGTTATTAACTTCGGGTTCAGAGTCAGTATCCTTCGAGAAGTTCTCTGCAAAGTCATCATCCAAAGGGATTGGATGATTTTCTTCTGGCTCTACATCGAGCCATCCTCCGTTATCTTGGTTGGGAAAGTACGGGTCGACGTGGGGATGGAATCCAGCCATGTTATCTATGTGAGAATAGGGATAAAAGAGATAGTTAATAAACGTACTAATTAGGATAATTATAAGATGATCTTTATCAGTTACTTCAATATTTGCATAGTGCATACCAATTACATGTAATCAAAACAGGATAGACCTTCTAATAAGTGACCCTAACTCCAAATCCACAACCAAACAAGGAACCGGAAATAGAGCAAAGATTACAGATTCTAAGTCTATGACGCTCTAGTCACATATAACCTTAGCGTATCCACCAAGCAGCTATTGACTTACTAATAAAGGCCTTTAGTTCTCAAATAAGTAATTATAGTAAGAAAAAAATACTCCTATAGTATTTTAAGCTTATGTTCTGTTCTAATGTTTTCATTGTAGTAGTGTTGGTAAGTTTTTAGACTTGCTGCAACATCACAACCATTCCTAGGAACATGCTAATCACTCCTTGGAAAGATATAGTTGATCAGGTTATATCACTCCCAGATCTGATTATATGTTCCCAAGCCTGATTGAGTTGTTTAACAATTGTAATACTTTTGTTCTGTCTTAGTGACACGGCTTTTAGTATGAACGCAGGTATGTATACTTAGTTAAATATTTTATTATTTAAAAGTATAAACTCTTGGTCAGAGTATTTTAATCCTGTTGTGTTTATAGTTTGTATATCTTTTATGGGTTGATATACTCGATTCACTATAAACAATGCTCTGATACCAATCTGTCACACCCCAAAACCTGAACGGCGGAAACGTTCGGGGGTGGAGGACGTCATGTACAATATCACAACCATGTATAATAGTAAACAAGCAACAACATCATCCATTGCATTAATAATATAATTTTGATACAACTGTGTTGTGTATAGTTTATAAGACACCAAAAATATAAATCAAAATAAGAGATGAGTCTTGAACATACTCTATCTTCTCAAAATCTGGCATCGGTACCTGTCTACTGATGACCTGAGAATACAAGTTATTTTGAAAGTGCATATCAGCATTAAAGCTGGTGAGTTCATAAGTATTTTAGTGTCATTGCTTGTATGAAAGTGCTTGTAAATGTTTGATGTAAATGTTTGATGTAAATGTTTGTAAGAATTTGTAGTTAATGTTTATATCTCCTAGAAAATCCTATATTTTCAACTAAAAGTAACCTTCTACCAAGGCCCAAATGTTATGTGTGTTGTGTTGTTTTTAAAAGCGTATCTGTCCCAAATGTGACTATTATTACCAAAATATAGTTTACATTATTGTTTATGTGAGAAGTTGAAAATATGAATGCAATGGTTAAATAACAGTGTACAGTAGTATTGTATGTAAGTAACTACCAATGTACTAACTACCTTAAACAGTTTGTTAATTAAGGTAAAATGTGATATGATTGTAACCATACTTGATAGACTTAGTATAACACGACGCTCTAAGGCATCGAAATGGTATGACATTAGTCACCCGTAGACCTGCAGGTCCCACTATAGCTAGCAGCAAGGTGTAAGATAGTCAATCCCGTATAAATCTATACACCAACTCACGGTCTCCCTCCAGAAGACTCTGGTTCCAAAATGTGACACAACAATTGATTTCCATGCCATGAATTAGTAGCTCACATTAATGTTATAGTGTTCTTGTGTTTGTATAGTATGTTATAGTGTATTGTATGTTTTCTCTATATTAGTGTAGTGTATGTTCTCTTTGTTTCTCATCATAGTATGTTCTCTTGTATAATGTAGTGTATTGTTTGTTCTCTTAGGTGCTGTTTGTTTTTCTGAAGCCAAAATGTCTGCAGTCTGCGGACCACATCTGCAAGCCTCTGCAGCAGAAGAGGTGGACCAAACGTCTGCAGTCTGCAATAAGAAGACTGTTTGTTTTTTAACGTCTGCAGGCTGCTGAAATAAACTGAATTTTAAATAAAATTATTTTACAAACTTAAAATGATTTTTCAACACCAAAATTTTAATAATAATAGTCTTATAACATTGAAAATAAAATTCATGCAACTAAATTAGTCATACAATAAAAAAAATGTTTTACAATAACAATTTCATTTAAAACAATTCAATCTATATTGTGCATCAACTGATCAGCAATTTCATCACGTAACTGAGTCATATATTCACGGTCTGCTGCAGTACCATGTGTTGGAATCTCGTCTTCATCATCATCAATGGCCACATTGTTATTTCGAAACGGGACATTGGGTTCATCGTATCGTGCGAAATACTCATCACTCAATCCTTCTTTCCTTATATAATTATGAAGCGCGAAGCATGCCATGGCAATGTTTCTTTGTGTCACAAACGGGAATGGTGCCATCCTCTTCAATATAGGGAAGCGTGCTTTCAAAACACCAAAAGCACGCTCAATGACATTCCGAAGTTTTGCATGTCCATGGTTAAATTTTTCTTTATTGGTCAATGCACGTCTTTGACGAAAATCTCCAAGCCAATACCTCACATTACGATAAGGGGCCATAAATCCTCGAGTGTGTGCATACGCGGCATCACAAAGATAATATTTGTCTGAAAAAAAATGCAAAACACTAATCAATTTTCAAATTAAAATAAAAATATTTAAAAAAAAAACAAAAATTTACCTGGTGGTGGAAACGGGAATGATGCTTGTGGATCGGCTACTGCTTCTGATAATATTCTGGAGTCATGCGCTACCCCTTCCCACCCGGTCACAACAAATGTAAAAATCATATTGAAGTCACAAATTGCCAATACGTTTTGGTAGCAATCTCCCTTTCCCCTACTTCTATATAAGTCTTGTTTCTTAGCAGGGACAACAGCATGTATCAAAGTGCCATCAAGTGCACCAACTGCTCCTTTGAAAACCCTTCGTAGCCTCCTATTATGTCCTGGAATGTTTGGATTTGGATTAAAAGATGTTGGTACTATAACATCTTGTGCGAAAAGCATCATTTTTTCCAACACTTCATAAAAAAATTTATGAATTGTTTGCTTCGAGTGTTGAAATCTCCGCTTGATAATCACGTAACGTTGATTATGTCCGATCATCATCAAAAACATAGCCATCTTTTCCTCAACTGATACATGTTTGCTGTCCTTTAATGAGTAATTTGCTCTAAAATGAGCACATAGTCGTACAAAAGATTCACGGGACATGCGTAATACTTCAACACATTGTAAACGATTACGGTGTAATAACTCCAATGTGTATTCGTGTCCCGTCATTTCTGAATCATTATCCCGCAATCGTTTCACACCCCTCTTCCAAAAATAACGGATGTATAGGTACATTAGAATTACGAGAAGTAACTTTTGATCGTGATCCATATGAACCTAAAATCAACAAAGTGGAACTTTAAAAAACATTACATAAACCATATTTCAAGTATCAAATAAACATTCCATTAATCATATTTCAAGCCAAAATAACATTACATAAACCATATTTCAAGTATCAAATAAACATTCCATTAATCATATTTCAAGTACCAACAAGGGCAAAAAGACCTAACAAAATAGTTCCAACAAAGGCAAAAACATTTAACAAAGTAGTTCCAACAATGGCAAAAAGACATAACAAATACTTTCAACACTAGAAAATTATCGAACAATCTTCCCATCCTTCAAAACTCCTAAACTGGTACCCGTCATCTCAAGCCACCCTCGTAATATCTCGGGAACATCGGGCAAATGCATCCACATCTCTCTCATGTTCATGGTTCCTCCAAAAATATGATATGCGACAAAGCGTAAAGGATCTGTAGGGCCTAACTGAAGGACCTCTAACTTCTCTAAACACTGAGGAATTGTATACCCTTTAGTCAAACTTTGTAGAGCTTTCTTCATTTCAAATGCTAAATCGTCAGCAGTAACAGAAGTTCCATCAGGTGAAGAAGCAGACGGTGAGGCACTAGGAGCTATAGGAGTTGAGGGTTTAGCCCTTTTGTTGGGGTTACCGGATGGTGTAGCAGTATATGGTGAACCAGCAGAAGGTGAAGCAGCAGAAGGTGAACCAGCAGAAGGTGAAGCTGCAGAAGGTGAAGCAGCAGAAGGTGGTGGCTCATGATGAGGAGTGTCAGCACCATCATCATCCATTGCATCAAAAGGGGTGGCGGTGATCTGAAGTGGTGGAACACGACAGGAGGATGCGCCAGCTACTGATGATGATTGGGTTGAGTAACTCCTAAAATTACCAGTAGCACTATTTCCATCAAAAAGACGTGCACAAAGATCAGGAAAAGGCAGTGGAATTGTTCTCAAAGAAGCAGCTTTCGGATGCCCCTAAACCCAAATGTAACAAGAAATAATATAAGAATATTTGGCAACTTCAAACATAAATGTTATATATATATATATATATATATATATATATATATATATATATATATATATATATATATATATATATTATTGTATATTAATGTATATGTACCTTCTTAAAATCATCCCACTCCTCGGCTGTTAAATTAAAAGTGTTTGTTTGAGAATTGTATATATTACCGGTTTTGTTTTTTAAATATACCCATCCAGTGTATTTGGCTTTCAGATTGTCATATGCGTTTTTCATTTGTTTTTGAGTCAACTCAACCCCAAATTTCTCCTTAAGAACTCTTCCAAGCCTTATCCATGAATCTTTCTGCAAACTTAATCCTTTTCTACCAACACTCTCTACTTCTTCAATACAAGTATCCAATAAGCATTTTAAATGCTCATTGGTCCATTGTTGTTTTTCTCCCATCTCTAATAACCAAATAACAATAAACAGTCAACAAGTAACATCATTATTTCAAGAAAAAGTTTTTATTTTCACGACAAATTTGTAATTTTGTTTTATTTTCAATCACAATAATGTGAAACTTTTTATTCAATTATAAATAACCTCAATTAGAGTGTTTTAATTCAAAGTTTTCTAAAAAACTTTATAGATCAAATAAACTTCACTTTAACGACAAAAACTTTACTTTTATCAAATAAACAAAACTTATGACTCTTTTTCATGCTTTCTATCATATACATACAAAATCAAAGTTTTCTAAAAAACTTTATAAATCAAATAAACTTCACTTTAACGACAAAAACTTTACTTCTATCAAATAATCAAAACTTATGACTCTTTTTGATGCTTTCTATCATATACATACAAAATCAAAGTTTTCTAAAAAACTTTATAAATCAAATAAACTTCACTTTAACGACAAAAACTTTACTTCTATCAAATAAACAAAATTTATGACTCTTTTTCATGCTTTCTATCATATACATACAAAATCAACAATCATATACATATACACTATCATATAAATATACACAATCAATAATCATATATATATATATATATATATATATATATATATATATATATATACAACCAAAACTCATATACACATAAACAATCACAATCAACAATCATATATATATACACTATCATATACATATACACAATCAAAAATCATATACACATAAACAATCACAATCAACAAGAGAAAATGAAATCTTTTGATTCACAGTTATGTATATTGGCTTCCAATCAAAGAAAAATATAAATCTAATTTGTTTACAAATCCAATTTGTTTACAGGTAAGATTTTCTATTTCCTGGGAATTTGGCTGTCAATTTTCTGTGAAACAAGGATGTGAATCAAAAAATAAATTGAACAATGATGTGAATCAAACAAGAAATTGAACAAAGATGTGATTCAAACAAGATGAATTGAAATTGAAATCGAGAGAGAGAGAGAAAGAGAGGGGAAGGCAGCGATGGTTTTGATCGGTCAAACAACATGATCGGTCAAACAAGATGTGAATCAATCAAGATGAATTGAAATTGAAATTGAACAAAAATGTGAATCAATCAAAGAAAGAGGTGAAGACAAACCGGATTTTTGATGCTAGTCGAAGTTGTCGCTGTGACCGTTGTTCGCTCGCTGCTACAGTCGACCGTGATGGTCGCCGGATCGGAGAGGAAGGCGACGATCCACGGTTTTGATCGGAGAGGAGGGTTGCGATGGTGCTGGTCGCTGCAAGATGGAGTACGATCGATCGAGGGTTTTTTCTGGGAAGGTGGGAGGTTGGACGACGACTGGAGGCGGAAAGAGGCGGAAACAAAAAAAAACGCGTGTGTGTTTTTTAGGTCAAAGGCTTGCAGACTTTAGAAGAGGCTATCCCATATCTGTGTGGTGAAGACTTCGCGTAGACGTTTTTATGTCTGCGCACTTCAGAAAAACAAACAGACTGCAAACCATTATGTCTGCGCGTGGTCTGCGCCTCGCAGACAGAAGAGGTCACGCAGACCTGCAGAGAAAAAACAAACACCCCCTTAGTTTCTCATCATAGTATGTTCGTTTTGTTTCTCATAATAGTAAGTTTGTATTGACTCATGAATGAACTGACTCTTGTATGTTTCATTATACTAGAAATAAAAAGTAGTGACTTCCTAAACTATACCTATTATAGTTTACTAGTAGAGTTGTTTGTATAAATGAACATATTTGTACACCTTTGCTACCCAAAGGCATTGAACTAAATGTAGAACTTTAATATCCATATACATACACATAATATATAACTAAGATTCAAACGACCATCAGACAAACAACCGAATACCCTAAGTCCACAACCAAACAAGGAACAAGAAGGAAGGCGAGTTATCAGTCCTAAGTCCTTTCAATCCTACTTAAATAACTATATCTATACAGACATGATTTTGATAATATATTAGATTAAAAGAGTTTAATAAGGAGTTTTTCATGTAAAAAGTTTGTAAAGTGATTTGAAGTAGTTTTGTTTGATAAAATAGTAAATAGTATAGTAAATCCATATGTTTGTTGTTATTAATCACATGTGATTGATATAATAAATATAATGTTTCAACTTGTATTTCCCCCCCCCCCCATAAAAGCATTTAAAATCATTTAAAAGGTATGTTAAGGGGTATGAACTCACCTGTAGTGAGTGGTTTGGATGAACGAGTGGTATAGGATGCTAAGTGTCAAGTGAAGACTTGAGCACACACACGGATCCTATTTAGCATATAATGACACATATATGCATACAACTAGTGTTTAAACAACTAATCATGTAAGGAAAGACAACCTAGGACTTAGGAAACACTTATTTTGAAGTGTTAGAAGTACAAAGGGTTGCATCTAAAGGATTTAAGGCCACACTATGGTGTTTACGGCCAAGATGGCATGACCAAGGGAGTCACGGCCATGAGTTTATGGCTGTAAACTCATGCTAATTTGTGCATATGGGTGTTTTAAAGGGATTTAACGCATTGGGGAATGGTTCTAGGTTCATGACCAAGCCTTAGGAAGAGTTTAAGGTCCAAATGCACCCATATTAAGGATTTACGGCCTAGGGAGATGCTCTTGGCCATAAACTCTTGTTGTTCTTGTGAAAAGCTTGTTTTCAAGGTGTGAATCAAGAGTCCTAACTAGATAGCAAGTATATAAGAGGATACTTACGATGTTGAAGCTTAGAAGAGTAGATTTCAACCCGAAGAACTAATGTGCTCTTGATGTTCTTGAGGATCTTGAAGATCTACACCCAAAAGATGAAATTCATCGATGAATTCAAAGGTTATTCAAGAATAAGAGATGTATTAACACATAGATGGAAGAAATCACTTACATTTTTGAAGAATTGGAAGCAAGATCCTATGACACTTGAGAGAGATTTCGAGTTTCTAGACATGGAAAAGGTAAAAGTGAAGAAAAATGTCCAAGCTTCATACTTATAGCCTAGAGTTTACGTCCACCATGAGTTTACGGCTGTAAACTCATGTGTCCTGGCCGTAAACTCCTCATTGAGGGGTTTATGGCTTTTTTGTTGGTTTTGAACTTCAGTTGACACATAGAAACACTTAATCCTTTGATGTAATAGGGTTAGAATGATCAAACAGACTCTAAACAGTGCTAAAAGTTAACAGAAACACGTCTGAGTTTGACTGAATTGAATGGTTGTACAAGATAGAAATTTCGGGTTGTCACACGTAAGTCCATCCTATCAAATTGCTCTGGTGAAGGCAACCCACAAACACCATGCTACTATTGGGTCTAGTACATACCAATTATAGTTATGGACTTAGACACCTTATCCAACACCTTTTTCATCTTGATTAAGACAATCGTTGTAGCCTCATCATATACCCAAAATAGTAAATCATTCAAAGAACCATCAGGTACCCGCTGAGTGATAGGGATCTTTTTCGCTTTATTTGTAGGCAGCCACATAACATTCACCATAGTCTTGTTGGTGTGGGGATCAATAACACCCTTGACCTTTTTAACGAACGATGACGCAGTTTTCAAGCCTTCAAAGTTCTGCTTCGCTTTGTATTCTAGGAACCTTTTAAACGGCCATGCGTTGGGTTCATTTGTTGGATTGTGGAACGGTGCGTGGACCAGCTCTACAATATCAACTTTTGTCCATGATACAAATTCAATCTTCTTCGCATAATACTTTATGTTTCTGCTCTTTCGCTTTACAATCCACATCTTCTTATTAGCTTCATAACCCTACATACGAATTCCAGAACGATCACCATATCTGTCAGCAAATTTTTGCTTTCCAATTTCTTTGATAAACATCTTTGGGTGATCACCAGGTGCATTCTGATAGAGTTTCTCATCAGAAGCATTTTGTCTTTCTTTAGCTTATCAACTTTTCTCTGCTTCTCCCTTCTTTCTTCAGCTATGACAGAGCCAGAAGACAAAAATTCATCAAGATTAGAATCTGGGGCAGGACGAACCACAACTCTTTCAGATGACTCTGAAGCTTTTCCATCATCAGAACCAGAAGTCTTGAACGCATCACCAAATTTTCTAATTAATTTTTCTTTGAGATCAAAATAGAAAGTTGTCAGCCCGCCAAGAATGGCTTGAAGATCTAAGATCTGACTTGAAGATCTGAGATCTGATTACTCTTTTGAGAATTTTCCTTTTTCAAGCTCAGAAACTCTAACATCCAAATGGCCAATCAGAAAGTCTTTTTCAATGGACTCCTGCTTCAAAATTACGATCTCTTGTTTGAGCTCAGAAATGGTTTATTGAGAGTCTACATCACCTCTGTGCCCTGATCCAATAGTTATTCCCTTTCCTCTTGACTGAGGAATAGAATCTTGAAATGCAAGTAGCTTGGCTAGCTTGGCAGATGCAGGATCGTGCTCTGGAGGTGGTGGGGCAGAAGAGCTTCCCGAGGCTAAAGTTTCCTCATTAACTAAGAAGTCGAATTCTTCATCAAACATTCGGCTTTGATCATCTTGATCATCTGGGCTGGTTCAACAATTGGGCTTTGATGATCTTGATTAGCCTCGGCTAGTTCAACATTTGAAGTTGGCTGCTGTACTGGTTTAGTAATAAGCACTCTCGGCCTTGGATCTGTACGTCTTAACTTTCTTGGCATCAAGGAAGCATTTGAATCGTCTTTATCACTCCTAAATGTAGACTCAATAGAAACATGAACTGCTTGGGGAGGCTTCCTTGCAGTTGACTGTAACTGTTCGATAAGGGCTTCCATCTGTTCGGGTGTTGGATCGTTTGGTTGCTTGAAAATGTTGATTTCTTTCTCTCTCTCTCAGCTGGAGAAATCACAACCTCATTGACCGACTCCTTTGATGGTACAAACATACGAAAATCCACATCATCATCATCATCATCATAACATCATCTTCTGTCTCCGCGAATTTTCCAAATTTCACCAGTGCTTCTGTTCCCTTGAAAACAACCTTTGACGCTTTCCGTACTAGTTTCATGAGTCCAAAGGTGTTTGGACCCAGGGATTTGACATCAAGAGTATCGGGGGTCCTTTCCAGCTCGGGATGCAAGGCATCAAAGATCATTTGTAAAAACTGAGGATACATTAAGAAAAGATCCTTCTTTTTCCCAGAAAGGTTGCTCTTCATTTTGTAAAAAAATTTGAAAAATTATACTCCCAGTCCATTGTTAGTGCCACAAAGGTTGATGTTGTTGTTTGGCTTATCTCGTCCGACCCGCCCTTTCTTCCAGAGATGCAGCTAACAACAGTATGGGCCAAAAATCTCCAGTAAGCGGGAAGTAGCTTCTTAACTGTTGGAGGGAAAATTCCTTCGTAATTCATTTTATTTAAAAATTATGTGATCTTGGAAGCAGGGAGTTCTGTTGGGAAAGCAGCCAGATCTCCGAACTGAAGCACTTCCTGAATGACTTGCTCTACTATAATAATCTGCTTGCCTTTCACATAGGATTCAATAACACCAGCACCATCCGCTCCTGCACAGTTGAATGATGCATTCCTCCAGAAATCGTTATTTAGGTCCTTGTGTATGACTGGATTGACACATAGAGCGTGGGAAATTCTGACATTGTTCAAACCCACGATCATGGATTTGAATTCATTGTGCGCGACAGGTGGATCCAAGAAATATCCTGCAATATTGTGAGAATCAACAAACTTCAACTGATCCACCATTTATCTGCACCAAACGAGCCAAGTAAGAACAATAAAAAATTTAAAGCTAAAATTTTATTTTCTCAAAAATTCAAATTTTGGTCAAAATGTTGATTTCAGTCAAAAGATATTGATTTCGATCAAACTTGAGTGATCTCAGTCAAAACCAAGTGATTTCGGTTGGTCAAACTTGAGATTTCGGTCAAAGGGGGATGTTTCCGATCAAAACAAGCTGTTTTCGGTTGTATTTGATCAATTTCGGTCGGATTCGGGTCAAACCGAAAACCCGACGATTCAAATTTTGAAACCCTTGATAACTTCGCTGGAAAACACCATCAAACTCGCCGGAAACTTTTGCACACCTGCAAAAACTCCCAAGAAAAGGCATAAAAACTGAAGCATGTTACTCGTAAGCTGTATACCAAGTTAAAATCAAAAGAAGTTTGATGATTTGAGCCGAAGATGAACAGATGAACAGTGGGTAAAAGGAGAGTTTTCGCTTAGGTTTTTGAGAGAAAAAAAAAAGATGATTTCGGTGATGATGAATGAAGTTGAAGAACAAAAACCCTATTAAACCCCCAAAATGGGTTCTCGGCCCTTTGGGCCACCAAATTCGGTGGGTCCCAATCCATTTAACAGATCATTTTCTTTAATTCGTTTCTTAGATTTAAAAAAATGGAAATAAAATAAAACTAAAACAAAAAAAATGAATGAATGCAAATTAAAAACAAAATAAAAATAAAAATTTTAGAAACAAAAATAATTGGTGATTGACCAGAGTTTTCATATTAGTGATTGACCAGAGTTATCCATGCAAGTGTGTGCTAATAAAATTAAACATTATCACGATCAACATGACTTGTTAATTAGGAAAATTGAGGACCTTAAATATGAATGATATACTCTCAGAAATGCCCAAAAACCCTTAAAAGAAAAATTAGAGGCCCAAACCAAAGATCTAAAAAGAATTAAGGAAGAATACAACACTAAATGTGAACATTATGATTATGCTCAAGAAAAGATTTACAATCTAACTGTTGAGCTCGACACATTGAGAATTAAGTTTGAAAATGTCGATTTTAATTTTAAAAAATTTGATGTGTCAAGTAAGAAAGTTGATACAATGATTCAAAAGCAACTAAGATGGCAAGACAAAAAGAATGTAGGTCTAGAGTATAATAGTGTTCCTCCTCCATTCAATGATAACTACACTTTTACTCCTATGACTGAGGAAGAAAAGGCAAAGGAAGCACACCTACAGTATGGCAAACGTACTGTAGTTGAGACAGTAAATAATGATAGTGTGAATGATACTAATGTTTCTACCTCATGTGCAGATAAGGTCACACTGCAAGATGAGCATGAGCAGACCAAAAATTATTCTAGTTCTGCTGAAAATGATTTAAAAACTTGTGATGATGATACTCCCACTGTTGAAAAATTCAAGCCACAAAAATCTGTTAAACAACCTAATAAATGTTCATGTGTTTATGCTTATCATATAAATTAACAAATCGAGTATTTAATAATTGATCTCATATTAATTTATTGTTCACATAATAAATTAACAAATCAACTATCTATTTCTAATTAATATATTAATAATATAATATATTAACAAATCATTTTCTCATAATTTCCAATTAGTTTATTAATCATATAATAATCTAATAAATTATCATCTCTCTACAAATGTCATTCTAATAAAGTTCTAGTTATGAGGAAACCCTAAAAAAAGACTTTGCTTCTATTTGCAAGTTTATATCAATTTAATTATAAGTTTAGACACCTTAATCCAACAGTAACATCCATCCCATTTCTATCAATGTTCCATCTAGTTGGTAGTCAAGCGACACAAAAACCTTTACCTTTTGAAGCACCTAATTTTTCCATCCAGTAGCATGCAAAGCATCCAACAACAATAAATAACCTATATAGTGTTGCACCCCTATAATGTAATTCCCAACGAGCACTAACCACACAATCTCGAAAAGGAACAACCCCACACCATACCTCTTTCCAAAACATTGTTTCTTGATCGTTCCTTAGTTTTTTTTTTTCACAAAGTGTTGGGAATAATATCTTTATCATGCATTTTAGTAGCCTTAGCAATCCTCGACCACACCTACTAAACTAAAGTGGAGAAATAGCACCATCCAACCCTACTCCTAAGAGCATTTTTCTCATTCACCAAACTCCACCTCCGTCTTTGAAAAAGAGCACACATGAAACCTTCCAAGCTTCTATTCTCAATATCATCTTTGTCGTTGGAAATAATAACCAAGTCATATTTCACCCGACGCATTTTTCTCTCATGCTATTCATCGTACTAGAAATTTTTTGAGATGAATGATTCCAAAATTCATCTTTTTGGTGATAAGAATCAAGGAAATAAACATGTAATAGTGACCAAGGGATCTAAGCACCAAACTCAATAACATCGAGAGAACCATTATGGAAAGCATTTTAGGTGTTGTTTGTTTTTCTGAGGCAAAATGCTAGTCTGCAGACCATATTTGTAGACCTCTGTAGTAGAAGAGGTGGACCAAATGTCTACAGTCTGAAAGAAGAAGACTGTTTGCTTTGTAATGTCTGTAGATTGCTAAAATCTACTAAAATCTAAATAAACTCATTTTTCTTAAACTTAAAAGAGATTTTCAATACTTTTATGACTTTATTATAGATAATTAAAAAATCTAGATCAAATTTTATGTATTGTTGTATAAAAATTGAAAATAAAATGGTATGAATTAACGATAAAAAACCCAATAAGCTTTAGTCACTAAGTTATGTCTAAATATTGTAATTAGGGATCAAATAATTTGACATATAAAATAGAAGTAGATAAACTTCAATTTTAAAATGGAAGTTTCAAACGGTTCATTTTATTTTTTTAATTTAATCAATTAAAAACTAATCATAAATATTTTTCCTAATAAATGATTGATACTTTATTAAATAATGTTTATAAAACTTGGCACAAAAAATATAAAACAATATTAAGATTTTTTTTTTTTTTTGATATTTATGCTCCAACACCTAGTAATGTAATTAAATGTCTATTTATAAATTTGTTACAATGGTCATGCATGTGGTCGAACATTTTTTCTTTAAGTATTATAATTTTTTTTTTCAAATTGTTTATCATAGATAAAGTTGGAAAAAATCTAAGTTTGAGAAAAAAAATAATAAACAAAGTTGTATATGTTTTTTTAGGCTAGAAGATGTTTAAAGATGTTAGAAAACTCTTGTTTATTTCTGCGTCAAGAAGAGGAAACACATACATTTTTAGGTCTCTAGTCTTCAAAAAAAAACAAAGAGTTTGCGAAGGTTAATGTCTACTCATGGTGTGTGCGGCGCAGACAAAAGAGACCAAGAAAATCTATAGACAAAAAACAAACAACATCTTACTTTCTGTTTAGACGGTTTAACACAAAATCTTTGAATAATTAGTTTCCAACCCCACACACAACGCTGCCACATCGTCATGTTCTCTCCATAGCATCTAAAGGAGATGTTTTCCATTTTATTGAAACAACGTTGAGGAAGAAGAAAAGAAGAAAATGGAAGAAGGAATAAAGAAAAACGGGCTTTAATGGTGTTACACCGGCAACGTGAAGCAACGAGAAGCCAATGAGGTGCAAGGTTGGTGGCGTTGAGGTGCCTCCACATAGGAAAAAACGCCCCTTAACGAGCCCATGCCTTGCAACCTAAAAAGTAGACAAAAGAGAGAGGTAAATATCGAGGCCGTTGTTACGACATAGGCGTGGGCAAAAAAATCGGTTCAGGAACCGAACCGGTAGCCGAACCAAAACTGGTTTAGCCCTAAACTGGTTCACGTAAGAACCGAATCGATAGTGAACGGAACCACCGGATTGGACCAATTCGCACTTTGTACCCTTGAGACCGGTTTGGAACCGGTTTTCGAAGGTTACCTTTAGTGAACCGGTTTTCCAATGTTACCGTTTTTTTTTTGTCTTTTCCTACTGGCTATATAGCTGTTTGAGGCTGTTGAAAACCCGATTTTGGCTCCTTTTTTACCATATTAACCATTCCTTATAGTATATATATGTATTAGATGTTTAGCTCTCAACTTTACCTTAACCAAACCTCAAAAAACCTCTCTTAGTTCAAAAAACACTCTTAATTCAAACAATGGATTCAGCTTCCATTGGTGTTGGAGATTCATCAAACAATCTTACCGTTGTTAGCATCACATAAACAAATAGAAATCCGGCTATTTGGTGCAACTATGATTTGTGTGTAATGTCGAACAATATAAATGTTGGGGGAGTTGAGACTTTAATTGAAAATATTTGTTACGATTTGGTTTATTGGATGATGACATGGATTATGCATCAAAGGAAGTTTCAAAATTTAACAAAGTGTTTCAAAATTTGTTTGAAGTTTATTTAACAAAATCTGGTTCAACAAACATTAATGACATGATGCAAAATACGGGGGCATCCGGATCCACTTCTCATCAAAATAACAAAACAATTAGGCTTTATAATACTTTGAGGAATGAAAATTCCAAACGAGCTCGGTCTAACACCCCTAGTAGCGAGCTCGGAAGGTACATTGATTCCGATTTCTTGTCTCAAATGAGTATTCAAGAGTTTAAAATTTTTGATATTTTGGCTTGGTGGAAAGGAAAGGAAACCCAATTTCCGATTCTAGCCATTATGGCCTGTGATCTACTAAGCTCCCAAGCTTCTACGGTAGCTTCGGAATCGGCTTTTTCTGTTAGTGGCATGGTAATATCACCAAGAAGAACAAAACTAACCCCTTTGTCGGTGGAAGTGTGCATTTGCTTAAAATGCTACCTTGATGGCGTGGAACAGATACAAGACATTGAAGTACTAGAAGACACATCATTGCATGCCGAAGCACGAGTACATGAGGAAGAAGTAGCGATGGGAATGTCGGTGCCACTCACCCTAGAAGAGATCGAGTATGAGAGAAGGATTACGCAACGACATGGCGGATGATGAATAAATACAATGACTACGAACTTGGAAAGAAGACTATGACGACAACAATGTTTTAGATTTGAATATGTATTAGTTTGACAATTTGAAAGTTTTGTGTTTTTATGTTTGAAGTTGTATTATATATTTCCAATACAAAAAAACAGAAAAATAAAAAACAAATGTTGAAAATTGCTCCAAAAAATATGTTAATTCAAGTTGAACAATTTTGTACATACATTATGTTTTTGTATATATACACAAACATCAAATTTAAAACCAAAAAAAAAAAGGTTAATACATCAAAAGATATGTATATTATTAAACAAGAAACAAAAGAAAAAAATAATAAAAAGAATCTTTTGCCATATATATGGACGTGTTTATGTAATATGTGTGTATTACCATAAGGCTTATGCCTTCCCAATTCATTCCACCCAAAAAAACCTAATGTGAAGCCCAATTTTTTTTTTTTAATAGTTAAATACAATCAAAAGCAATATAATCTAAACAAAAAAAAAACTCATTCATATTTTACACTTATTAGCCCAAAAACAAAAAAAAAATTAAAAACCTTATATGCATCGAAACGGTTTTTGAACCGTTTACATATGTTTGGATTTTTTTGGGGCTGGACCAGTTTGGAACCGAACCAGTTTCCGGGTGAACCGGTTTTGACTAAGTTGACCAGAATCGAACCGGTTTGTGCATGCCTATCGCAGAATAGCCTCAAATTCGTGGGCCATCAGAGACAGCGTGTCATTCCTAGCGTGATTGTTTGGCCACATCAGCTTCCTTCAAACAACAGAGTGATGACACATGGTTTAAGTGTGAAAGAGAGTTACATTCCTAGGAATTTCGATGACCACATTGTATTTAAAAAGCAAAAAATAAGATGGATGGAAGATAAACATTTTTATCAATTTGTGGATGTTTTGTGTTTTACTTTTGTAATGGTGACGTATGATCCTTGGGTATATTGTCGACGTGGTTTATATAAAGTGTTTGTTTATGAATCATGTAAACTTTTATATTTCCAAAAAGTGTTGTGGCCATGCGTATAGAATTTTGGTTTTGTGGCTTGGATTAAATAACCCGAATTGCTAAATAAGCCACTTATAGAAAAATATTAACAAAATGAACTTTTTTTTGTTTAGAATATATATATATATATATATATATATATATATATATATATATATATATATATATATATATATATATATATATATATATATATATATATATATATATATATATTCTAAACAAAAAAAAGTTCATTTTGTTAATATTTTTCTATAAGTGGCTTATTTAGCATATATATATATATATATATATATATATATATATATATATATATATATATATATATATATATTTGACATTTTTTATATGTATTTTACCGAAATTACCTATGAGTATGGAATGAAGCAGTCTAGACTAACTAGAAATATATAATATGTGTATTTTTTTCTATTTTATAGAAAATACTTTATATTTATGTCTAAAATGACAATTTTAAAATGTCTAATGCAATATTCTATTTACAGTCATATTTAACATTTGAAGGCATTATATTATTGTTTCTATTTTTTATTTCTTATAAAAAAAAATACAAAATAGCCAATGGTTTAACGGTAAGAAGTGACTCTCTCATATGAGAGATCATGAGTTCAAGTCTTGGTGGAAACATAGGTGGTTGTTTGAGAGTATGTTAGTTAGTTTCCATTTCAAAAAAAAATCTAATTAAAAAATAAACATTTTTTTGGAAATTGTCCATTGTATTTTGAACTTGTATTGTAAGTCCGGACGGTGTGGGTGAGGGAAAGGGTGTGGGAAGATTTCCCTCTCACCTGAACACCGCTCCATGACTGAGGGAAAGGTGGTGAGGGAGCTCATTGCCGCACTCTCTCTCCTATTCCTATTGGCTAACTTTTTTTTTAATACTTATTAAATTATATATCTACTAAAAATTATAAATAATATATCAAAACTCATGGTTTTTAATTCCCTACAAAATGAGTATAATAATTGTAGAAAATATATACTTAAAAAAATAAAATAATAGTGAAAGAAGATTGCTACCCATTCCTTGGGTTTAGGTGAAGGAAAGCAAAATGAGAGAAAAAATGTTGTGGCCTACAAAAAGATGATGGGAGTTTACCACCCACACCCTTGGTCTAAGTTGTGTTTTAATCTAAAATATATTATCTTTTATTAAAAAATACATTTAATGTACCATAAATTAACCCGAAATGTAATAACCAAAGAAATCATCTTAAAATAAAAATGATCATTTCAATTAAATTATCCATTCCTTATGGTCATCTTTGTCGATCTCTTTATAAACGGGCACTTCTCATAAACAAATAAGTTACAAGTGATAAAATCCATTGTTTAATTAAATAAAAAGAAATCCACGACAAAATAAGAAACTTACAAATAGGTTGGTTCATATTAAATTACATTTTTTAGAACTGAAATATGTATTTAAAAAATATTTAAAAACGAAAAAAGAAATCCAGGATAAATTTTATAATCTTCACAATTTGATTACCATTTAATCTATGTTCTTATCCGAATCAAAAGCATCCCCTTTGAATCTTTGATTTGGAAAAAAAAAGCATTTTAGAGAGTAAAGTATGTATACCTTACCTTCAGTTTGATCATCCCCTACTTCTATGACAAGTTCAAATAAGTTGCGAATAATACTTAGTAATATTTTTGTTTTAGTTAGTTAAAGTTAATATTTTGATATTTTGATCAGTAAATTATATAAAAAATGTCATTTTTTTTAACTTGTTAACTAGACTGTACGTTGTTAAGTATTAGGCGTTCAAAACTCTATGATTTAATCAGAAGATTCGAACATGTAGTCCCTTACATGAAACAAGTAATATTTAACATAATATTTATGGGGTGTTTGTGACGGATTTTTAAACAGCTTATTAAATTTTTAAGTATAAGTCCATATATTATATGGGTTTATTTAAAAAAAAATTAAATATAAAATTTTAACAATTTGAAAAGTTTGAATTTATAAGAAAAATAAGAAATCTTTTGAATTATTAAAATTAATAAAGCTTGAGTGTATTGAATACATTACATATATAAACTATTTCTAATAAATATTTTACATATATATTACCTAAAATATTAAATGTGGAATTTTAATTTAATAAAATGAAAAATACAATAAAATAACAAGTAAAAAATAGAAAATTTAAAAATTTTAGAAAATGTTATGTATCAAAATGAAGGAGAAGAGGACATGTGGCAAAAAAACTTTCATTTATTAGAATAGATTGAATTGATTTTTTAAAAATTCATTAAATTAAAAAATGTTTGATAAACAGTAACTTTTAGTGAAAAAAATGATTTTTTTTAAAAAAACCAGAAATTTATGGTTTTTCCAAAAAGATAATAAAGAGTTTGAAAAGCAATCTCCAACATATTATTTTTTTATGTATCAGTGTATTCATTGTAAAAAAATAGTCTTGTAAAATATTCCTTTACATGCTTAGTTATTGACAAAGAATATTCTTCACGAAAGTTGATTTTGGTAACCATATGCAAAGAATTGATTAATCATTTGTCAAAAGAAGATAATTAATAAAAGGTGAATATTCACATATTAAAGTATTAAACGGGATAAATATAAGAATGTGAATCCTATAGCACTGTCTAATTTCTAATATCGTTTGTAGTCTAAAAAGTCACAGTCTACATGTTTATGATGCCAAACGACCATACACTTAAATTGGCAATTGTTCGAATGATTGTGACTTGAATATAATAAAGTTTAAATATAAAAAACCACCTGTTAAACATTGTAATTGAAAAAAAAGAAAAAAACTAGAAATATATTAAAAAATGTTGATTATGATCAACTGGGTCATCGATGTATCTTCATCAGGTCGATTTTAAAGATGTGTCGGATGTATGATGATACAATTCCTATGTCAAGAAAGGGACCAAAATTTTGATTCATCACTAATATTTTGCTATTCTAATGCTATTTATCATTAATATGTCGCTAATCCAAAATTTTAGGAATCATTTTTTTACTATTTGTATATGGCTTTCAAAATCAACAGACCGACTTTGTGTAATGTCTGAAAACTCAAAACCAAAAATTTTCGTTTTTATATTAAATAAACCATCAATCAAACATGTTTGTCAAAACCATAAAGTATTAAGGATATGTCAAATAACATCCCAAAAGTATACCCGAGTCAATTAGTGGGAAAATCATGGTGTGTGCAGTACGATCATCCCGAACTCTTCCCTTTTGATTCTGAAGTATCTGAAACAGAAACTGAAAACCGTAAGCATAAGTCTTGGTGAATTCCCAAAATAGTACATACCATATATATATATATATATATATATATATATATATATATATATATATATATATATATATATATATATATCCCGCTCAAGGCTGTGTTGGGTCTATTTCACCCCGAGTCTATTTTAACTCATGTCAACATAAGGCTGTACCGGGTCTATTTCACCCCCGGTTCTATTCCACCCCACATACGTATAGCAATAAGGCACACATACATACCACACATATAGCAGGAGTCACAAAGATTACAAGCACATACAATCCCTAATGTCCTAGAGTATAGTAACCAAACTCACCTCAGTCTGTTGTCAGTCAAATAGTTGTTCGACTACTGAATCGGAGAATCCCCACACTAACCAATCGAATAAATCCCTAATTAATAATTGGGTCATAAATCATAATCGGGACTTTAATCAACTAATCCCGATCCCCAGGCTAAAAGACCATTTTACCCTTCCCTCAATTGGCCAAAAAGTCAAGGCCCAAACTCAATAGCACAAAAACCCAAATAATAGCCCAATTTATAAAGGACACTCAAAGCCAAATATAGGCCCAAATCCAAGAAGGCCCAAGCCCTTACAATAGTTCATAATTAGAAAGTCGTGTGCCCGAACAAGGATCCAAAACCCGAAAGTCCAAAGGCGGCCCAACATCAAAGCTCATGACCAGGTCGCTTATGCTACGCGTTCCCCTAGTAAGCCCGCCGTACGCCCCTTCAGCCACTTCATCCATTAAGTCCTTTTTTCTTAACACCGAATGTCCAAATTTCAAATCCATGCCTTGGGGAACGTCTTAATTAATAAAGTCACTAACTTGATGCCTTTGCATGGCTTAAATGGACCCAAACATTAACATCCTACTTTCACTAAATGGAAATATACTCATACTTGGTGATCCTCAACCATCAAGATGCTAACTTTATGGACTAGGGATCTCAAAAACATCAAAAGGAGCAACTCCTAACTGCTGAAGTGGAAGAATCCCACTAGATCTCATTCATAGGACCAAAATGTGTCCAAAACTCCACAAAAACTAGATTTAAGCATAGAATGAGCAAGATCCAAGCTTTTTACCTTTATGGAGATGAAAATGATGAGTGAAATCTAGATCTACAAGCTCCTTCTTGATTAATGCTCCTTCTCCAATCTTCTTCTTCTTCAAGGTTCACGAAACAGTCAAACACGCACTAAAACACACATAAAAGGGTCAAATCTCTCTAGATGAGCTAGGGTTTCGAAATGAGGCTCAAAATGGAAATGGAGGTTAGGAAATGAGAGAACCTTGGGACATAAGGTTGCTTAAATAGGGTCCAAACCCTAAAATTAGGGTTTTCCCTTGATTACGTACGCCCAACATACAGGAAGTACGCCCAACGTACGCACTCTCCTCCCAAAAATTACAATAATGCACCTAAGGACCAAAATTGCAAACTAATGACACAACAAGGGTCCAAGATGAAAAATACCTTGAATCGGGTGTTACAATTCTCCCCCACTTGAATTTGACTTCGTCCTCGAAGTCTGCTGCCGCAAGTAACTCTGGCTAATGCTCCTTCATCTCGTCATCAGGCTCCCACGTCCACCCTGAACTCTTTCAGTGCTGCCACTACACCTTCATAAGATCTAACACCTTTTTTCGCAGAGTCTTCGTCCTCTTATCAGGGATCGCCATTAGTATCTCTATACAATTCAGGTGGTCGTACACCAGAATGTCTCGAATGGAAACCACTGCGGAATCATCAACGAAACATTTATGTAGCTGAGAGAATGGAAAAGTTGTATGGATCTGACTGAGCTCCAATGGCATATCCAAATGATACTCAACCCAGCCCACCCAAGCTAATAGCTTGAAAGGACCAATATACCTGGGGCCCATCTTGCCTCGCTTCCTGAATCTGATGACACCTTTCCAAGGTGACACCTTCAGGAGCACCATGTCCCCAACCTGGAACTCCAAGTCTGACCATTGCTTATTTGTGTAACTCTTTTGTCGGCTTTGTGTTGTCTGTAGTCTGTCACGAACCTGCTGAATCGATTCCATCATCTTGAGTGCTACCTCTATAATCCCCATGACCCGTTGACTGACGTCACCCCAACATATCGGGGTCCTACACTTCCTCTCGTAGAGCATCTCAAAAGAAGGTCGATCAATGCTGGCATGATAACTGTTGTTATACGAAAATTCCGCCAAAAGAAGAAACGTATCCCAACTACCGCCAAAATACAATACGCATGCTCGCAGCATGTCTTCCAATGTCTGTATAGTCTGCTTACTCTGACCATCTGTATGCGGATGGAAAGTCGTGTTGAAGTGCAAACGAGTACCTAACTCCTCATGGAATCTCTTATAGAACCCGGAAGCAAACCGAACATCCCTATCAGAGACCACAAAACCGGCACCCCATTCCATGCTACCACTTCCCGAATGTAGATATCAGCCAGTTTCTTCCTGACATTCTATCCTAGATTGGAATAAAATGCACACTCTTGGTCAATTGATCCACGATGACCCATATTGAATCCTCTTCGCATGTCATCCTAGGAAATTTGGTGATAAAATCCATCGTAATCTCTTCCTATTTCCAAATGGGGACTTCCAACGACTTCATTTTGTCATGGGGTCGCTGATGCTCAGCCTTGACTTTCCTGTAAATCAAGCACCTCTCCACATACCATTCTACGTCTCTCTTCATACATGGCCACCAATAATCAGACTAAAGATCTCTATACATATTTCTCACTTCGGTATGAATAAAACATCTCTACTTGTGCGCGTCCTCCATCAAAACTTGACGCGCACCACCCCGATATGGAACCTACACCCTTCGTTGAAGGGTTAATAATCCTCGGATATCATAATCGAAGGAAGCCACCTGACCCGCTATGTACTCGCTCTTCCGGTGCTCTTCCTTCATAGCCTCAACATGAACCTCTCAAATCTGCTCTAAGAGTGGGGTAATTACGGTCATCCTCAAACACACATTCCTGGTCGGGGCAACAACTGCCTTGCGGCTGAGAGCATTGGCCACCACGTTGGCCTTCTTGGGTGATAAAAGATCTCACAGTCATAATCCTTCACCACATCCAACCATCTACGCTGCCTCATATTTAAATTTGGATGATCCATCAGATACCTAAGACACGTATGAACCTTGTAGACAGTACAACCGACCCCATAGAGGTAATGTCGCCAAATCTTATGGGAGAACACCACAACCCCATAGAGGTAATTCGCCTCTTGAGGCTTTAGCAGCCTTGAAGCGTAAGCAATCACATGACCCCGTTGCATCAACACTGCACCCAAACCCATGACTGATCAGTACACCACAAAATCCTCAACACTCTCTGGCAGGATTAGAATCGATGCCTCACACAATCTTCCTCTTAGAGTCTCAAAAGCTGCTTGTTGCTTAGGCCCCCAACAAAACGTGACGATCTTCTTCGTCAACTAGGTCAAAAGAATCGTTATCTATGAGAAATCCTAAATGAATCTCTGATATTAACTTGCCAATCCAAGGAAACTCCGAATCTCAGATGGAGACCTCGTAGCTTCCCACCTCATCACTGCTTTGACCTTGGCCGGGTCGACCAAAATATCATTCTGGTTGACAAGGTGCCCCAAAAAATGCACCTCGTGCAACCAGAACTCACACTTGGAGAACTTCGCATATAATTTCTCCCTCCTCAGAGTCTCCAATACCTCCCTCAGACGCTCTTCTGCGTATCCTCCTCTTTGACCCTCTTTTGATGATAACCCAAACATATATCAATCTTGGAAAACAAAGATACACCCTGGAGCTGATCAAATTCACCGTTAGCTTATTCAGCTCTCGATAGTCGATACACATTCGATGCGACCCATCTTTCTTCTTCAAAAACAATATTGGTGCTCCCCATGGTGAACTACTAGACCGAATGAATCCGTTTTCTAATAGCTCCTGCAGTTGTGTAGATAACTCTTGTATCTCTGTGGATGCTAACCGATAAGGTGATTTGGCTATCAAAGTCGCACCTTGAACCAAATCAATCTGAAACTATACCCACCTCTCTGTAGGTACTCTAGGAAAATCCACCAGGAACACATCCGGGTATTCCCAAACAATCGGTACATCACCTATCATCGCCTTACCCTTATCTTGGGTATCCATCACATAAGCCATAAATCCGAAACAACCCTGCTGAAGATAGCGTCTGGCTCTGGCTGCTGAACAAAGAGACGACCCACGCTGAACACCCACTCCCTGAATCACTAACTCTCCCCCACTTTAGGTCTGGATACGCACCAAATGATGCTCGCAATCAATCATTTCCCATTGGGGCTCAACCAATACATCCCTACAATAACCTTACTCTCACGCAAAGGAATGGGAACCAAATCAATTGGGTAATGCTCACTAAACAACTCGAGTACACAACCCTGATGAACCCTTGATACTCGCACAAGTCGATTATCAGCAATTTCAACCTCTAATGGATACTTCAGCTCCACTGGAGCATCAACAAATCTCTTGTTGAGCGCAAGAGCAACAGAGGATAGGGTGACCCCCAAATCAAATACAACCAGAGCAAAGATATCATTCATAAGGAACAACACTAAAAGCAAAACACATATATAAGCAATGAAAATCAATATAAATAAATAGGTAAGGAGAAGAAACATACCCGTCACCACATCAAGTGCTACGCGAGCCTCCTCGGCTGTCAGCTGGAATGCCCTGCTCCTTACAACATACATCTCTGCCTTGCCCTGACGGCCATCTGTAATCTTTAAGGTCCCTAGATTAGGTGCTACAGCTAGTCCTGCCGCTGCTAAACGCAGACAATCAGCCTTTTGTGGCCCCTCTAATTACAATGAAAGCAAATCAGACTCGATCCCTAGCTGGTGGTTGTGTAATCCCGGCTAAAGTGCCCAGTCTTGGCACACTTATAATAGTCTGATCCACCCCCCCTGCAAGCTCCCTCTTGCGTCTTGCCGGACTTGCCAAAGCGGCCCCGACCCTGTTGGCCCATCGATCTCGAATCAAAAACCTTGGGCTTCTTGCCCGAACCCTCAGATCCCTGAACCTGATATTACATCCTCTTCTTCTCCATTTCCAAATCAATATCCCTCTCTGGCTCGTGCCACCATATCATCTAGTGTCTTACAATTGGATCTGCTCACAAACCGCCTAATATTGCTCCTCAACATATCATGGTATCTTGCCTTCTTCATCTGCTTGTCTGCCATGTACTGCGGATCCAATAATTCCATCTCATAGAACATAGCGGTGATCTCCGACACCATCTCAGTATTCTGGCGAAGGTCCTAAAACTCACTCGCCAACTGTTGGACCTCAATCACAAGTGTAAATTCAGCTCAAAACCTCCTCACGAAATCCTCCCAAGTCATCGATTGAATCGCCTCACCTCCCAAGGCATGTCCAACCTCTTCCCACCAATTTCGAGCTCTGTCTTTCAGAAGATAGGATGCAAGTATGACCTTTTTCCCCCTTGGGGCAATAACTAGTACGAAATGCGTTCATGACATCCACTAACCAATGCCTGCTTGCAATCGGGTCCTTCTTCCCGAAGCACTTTGGTGCCCCACTTTCCCGAAACTCTCGAAAAGTCAAATAGTGGGCTCCCATCATCGCCACAATCTCAGAACGAAAAGCGCCAGAACCTGAACCATCATCGGTACTATAACCACTATCAGAACCTCCTCAAGTGACGACGATACTGAAAATAAACCATATAAACCATCATAATATATTCGAAGAATCCCACATTCAACAATCTTCTTGGTATCATCGTGACTTTCCTTGACTCGAGTACTGATCCTCTGCTTCTAATAGTATGGGCCCATACTACCTTCCACATCTATCCTTACTTTCCTCACGGATCGCTCCAAATTCCCCAAGTTACTTCCCTATCAATCCAAACGACCTCTAGCAACGTAAAGCTCTCGACACTGAATCATATCCTAGGTTTTCCTAGGGCTACCACCACACCACTCCCCGCCATCAGCTGCATAAATAACTCCCTATAACACCCTCTAACTAGCTTACGAACACAATTACATATTACCGACACTAGATAATTATTCGAATGAAGGGTCTCACCATACAATGATTGGAGTCAAACAAGAGTTGCGCAATAGGGTTAAACCTAGCCTTATAAAATTATCTAATCTCAGTAATATGTAACATAACATCTTCACTTACTCGTTAGCTGATATTAATGGTAACTCCTAAAAGTAAAAAGCAAGCAGCATTTAAGCATTGAGTAATCGGAATCAAAGCATAACCTAAACATGCCATCCTATCACAGACTGATTAGTACTAGCATATAAGTCTACAAGCTCATACAGTAGCCATATAAAGGCATCTCTCCTAGCATTTTATCATGCAATCCTGAGCAGATCCTTAGCCCTAATCTAGCATATGATTCACAGATTCTCATTTCAAATCATATCACTAAACATGTATGGGTATTTTAGGAAAACTTACTTGAGCTTGGCTGATTGCATGCAAGACACCCTTTTCTTTTATTAAAAATTTCTTTCATAAAACATTTCTTTTAATGAAAATCTACCAAATCCTCAGTTTGAGTTCAGACACACCTAAGAGAATTCCCGAATCCTTCAAACCAAATCTCTAATACCAACTTGTAACGTCCCAAAACTCAGAACCAAATTTTCTTTTTCTATTAAATAAACCATCAACTAAAATGTTTGTCAAAACAATAAAGTATTTAGGGTATGTCAAATAACATCCCAAAAGTAAATCAGAGTCAATAAGTAGGAAAATTATGGTGTGTGCAGTACAATTATCCCAAGCTCTTCCCTTTTGATCCGCAAGTACCTAAAACATAAACTGAAAACCGTAAGCACAAAGCTTAGTGAGTTCCCGAAAATACCACGTACCATACATATATGCCAGCTCAAGGTTGTGTCGGGTCTATTTCACCCCCGTGTTTATTTTAAATCATATTCCAGCATAAGGCTATATCGGGTCTATTTCACCCCGGGTCTATTTCACCCCCAAGTCTATTTTAATTTATATGTCAGCATGAGGCTGTATCGAGTCTATTTCGCCCTCGGGTCTATTCCACCCCACATAAATATAGCAATCAGGTACACATACATACATGACATACTATAGGAGTCACAAAGACTACATGCACATACAACCCCTAGTGTCCTAGAGTATAGTGTGGAAACTCACCGCAGTCTGTTGTCAAATAAATAGATGCACTCAGGCTGTTGAACAGGAGAATTCGAACACTAACTAATCAAATAATTACCCTGCCCTCAACTGGCCCAAAAGTCGAGGCCCAAACTCAATGGAACAAAAGTCCAAATAATGGCCCAATTAATAAAGGACACTCAAAGCCCAATATGGCCCCAAATCCAAGAAGTCCCAAGCCCTAACAGTGGCCCATAAGTAGAAAGACTTGTGGCCCAACAAGGGACCAAAACTCGAAATTCCAAAGGCGGCCCAACATCAAAGTACATGACTAGGTCCCATACGTTAAGCGTTTCCCTCGTACACCCAACGTACAAGGTCACTACACAAAGTCAGGGATCTAGACGCGTATGCGCAACGTTTGCATTCGTACGCCCGACGTACACCTCCTTCAACCACTTCATCAATTAAGTCCTTATTGCTTAAGACCAAATCTCCAAATTTCAAATTCAAGCCATGGGGAACATCTTAATTCATAAAGTCACTAACTTGGTCCCTTTGCATGGTTTAAATGGACCCAAACATTAGACTTAGCATCCTACTTTCATCAAATGGACATATACTTCTAGAGTGAAACATCAAGAGGAGCAACTCCTAGCTTCTGGAGTGAAAGAACCCCACTAGATCTCATTCATGGGACCAAAAAGTGTCCAAAACTCCACAACAACAAGATCTAAGTAAAAGAATGAGCAAATTCCAAGCTTTATACCTTTATGGAGCTGAAAATGATGAGTGAAGTCTGGATCTACAAGCTCCTCCTTGATTAATTCTCCTTCTCCAAGCTTCTTCTTCTTTAAGGTTCACCAAAAACCCATTAAAACACACAAAGGGGTCAAATCTCTCTAGATGAGCTTGGGTTTCAAAATGAGGCTCAAAAGGGCAATGGAGGTTAGGAAATGAGAGAACCTTAAGACATAAGGTTTATTAAATAGGGTCCAAACCCTAAAATTAGGGTTTCTCCCGTTATTACGTATGCCCAATGTACAGGAGGTACGCCTAGCGTACACACTCTCCTCCCAAAAACTATAATAATGCCCGTAAGAACCAAAATTGCAAACTAATTACACACCAAGGTTCCAAGATGTAAAATACCTTGAATCGGGTGTTACACTTTCACCTCATATTTGTTAGGGAGCATGGTATATACTATCTACAGTCTAATCTATAATCTAAGGAGGAACGGTGGTGCAGGGGGGGGGGGACATAGCTCATAAAACTCAATGTCATCATGGTTAGTACGATGTGGGTTTTTCTGTCTTCTTTTTTCTTTGTACATAATGACTAAAACTTGTATATGATTCATTAGGTGTAGTACATTTATAAATTTACACCAGACCATGAAGCAAAACTCAAACACTTTAATCATCCAAAACACATCGAATTTTAATTCACTTGCCTCAATAATATGAAAGTGCTTTTGCAATTCACCGGCAACAACAGAATGTTGAAAACATCAAAGTTAAATAACTACACATATATGTCAAAAACCGGTTCAAGAATCGGGCCCAAACGATGACCTCGACAATCATCCACCGGAAGTATCCCTTCGGTGACCTATTCGAAGGGATAAAGGAAAACGGGCAACACTAGGGTCGGGGAAAGACGTTTCTGAAGGGAATATCGTGCAAACACTTTCGGAAAATATCGATAAACATGTTCAATTGTTTAAGAAAAAATCCATATTAAAAGTGAATCGAGATGAGAACAAAAAATGCTTTCTGATATGAAAATTTTGAAAATGAAACCTCGCAGAATCTTTCGTCCGAAGGCTTCCAAACTTTTTTAACATTCAGACAGAAAATCCGCGACAATATAACAATATGTAATTTGTTTTATTAAGATCGTTTTTATTTAAGTTTTATATAGTTTTTAATTTCTTCTACAAATTTAAATTTTACTTTTTTAATGAAATTTTTATCTAACTTTGAGGATGTAATATTTTTTATATAAATTTTATATTGAAATAATAAATAATTAAATGATGTAGGTGATAATGAGTGGTGAGTATTTCTTAGGTTTGGTGTGGGAGCGGAGATGTAGTGTTGAGGTGACAACAATTTTTGGAGTGGAAATATTGTACCATATTTGATGGTATTAGGGTTCAAAACATCGTGCATACGATTTTGACTTATGGGGACGACACAAAGAGTACTGCCATTCCATCGAGTTGCATGTTCAAGAAGACGAAAGATGGCCAAGTTCATCGTCTATCTCAACTCTCTACTAGATATTGAATGACTAGTTATTTTTTTCTATTTTGTTACCTATATAAACCACTCTCAACAATTTCAAAAGCCACAACAATCTTCTACGCTCTCTCAAATTTCATTCCAACTCTTTCTTTCTTTTTACCTAAATGGTTTCTGATGATAATTCTAACTTTTATGTGTGCAAAAAATATGTTGATAAAAGCAATCCCTTGGTATATGTGACATCCCCATTTTCATGGCCCGGAAATAACTCTTTCTTTATGTTTATTTAAAAATAGAGCATTCTTTTATTAGTACGGAATTTGTCCCAAAACATTATTAATGTGAAATGAAATCAATATCAACTCTTTTCCGAAGGAATGTTTATCATTAATATTTGAAAGTTTATGCCATAACTTATACAAAAACATAAACAAAAACAAGTCTTACAGGCCTTACATCAGTATATTTAATGGCCTAAGAACTCCTTAAATTTCTCGGCAGATTTTAACATCCATATTCTTGAACCTTCGTACCATTACCTGTGAAACAAAGACACTGAGTGGGTCAGGCTTGAGAATCCTGGTGAGTATATAGGGTTTTCAACCCACAATATTATAATTAATTTGTTTTAATTGTATATTTCGCATCAAAGAAATAACCCGATTACACATTCCTGTTTTCTCATATATTCATCTCTAGGGACCGGTCCTAAGGATCATCGCAAGCAATGGATATATAGTACTGCTTCAGAGATTTCTCAACAATATATGTCAATAAGGCAACCATTAGGATGAATAGATTACATCACATGAACATGTAGTTCGGCACCTACACGTTGCGAGCCTGCCAGTGTTCTAGTAGAATGTCTAGAATAGTCTGATGGCTCTTTATGCATGTTGTTTGCTTATATGTTTACATGAAATGGCTATATCTGTATGGAATTGGTATTTTGAGGGTAACTCACTAAGAATTCGAGCTTACATTTATCGATTATTGTTTCAGGTAATTTTGATGATCGCGGGAAGGCGAAGGTGTGATCGTACAGCTCCTCATATTTCATGTTTTTATGATTTGATTATGGGATACTCTGGCATTATATTATTTTGGAAACATGTTTTGTAATAATCTTGGTTTTGAAAATGTTTTAAAAAGTTTAAATTTAGCATGATTTTTATGGATGTTACAAGATGGTATTAGAGCCTTAGTTTGAGTGAATTGGAGGAAACACTCGCATGTCTCCAGTCTCAAACTGAGGACATTATTATAAAATGATTTTCTTATAATGTTTTCAAAATAATAAAGGAGGATGCAAGTGTCCGATCAGCCAGAGCTCGTAGATAGACCCCAAAATACCTTATGGATTATTTGATTTATGTGATATGTTTGTACAACCTGCTAGTACTAGGCTAGGGATCTTCAGGAATTGCACGATAGAATTGGCTGATTATATGATGCCTGGTAGCCTAGGGTTTTCCTTTATGAAATTGACATCATTACTGTAGTTACTTAGTGTATGCATTACGGCTGTACATAATTAAGATCTTATAGCCTGAGAATGTTTGGTTTGGCCATATTTCCTGTTCTTGTTTCATGAAGGGCTTAGGGTAGGATTAGGTATTCGAAAGTCTGTAAGGTCCAGCGTTATGTATGGCTAGCATACACAAGTGATGCAGGGTTGGTGGATGTTTCATGGATGTATGGGTTATTTGGGATGAGTCTGCCTAACATGAGATATTTAGCCTTCCTCTAGGAGTGTGGACTGAGCATATGCCATGCTTATGTATAGTCCTAGGGAGTTGTGATGATACTTGAGACAAATATGGGTAGGTGTGGAAGGTAGTATGGGCCCATACTACAGAAAGCACAGGACCCATACACGTTGCAAGGAAGTCACAGCCCCTAAGGTTTTGGTTGGGAGTTGGTTCCCGAAATATTATATGGAATATCTGACATTTTCTTGGTGTGTTTTTCAGCATGGTGGTTACTCGAAGATTTGTGACTGGATCCAGGTCAGGATCAGGAGAGGGCAGACAGGAGGCACCCCCAGTGCCTAAGACTATCGGTTAGATGAGGCCAGACGAGATAGACGCCAGGATCTGGGAGATCCTACAGGATGAGGTGGCTGCACAGTTCTGGGCTCATTTATCGAAGATGTTCGGGTCTATCAAGACCGCCATGGTGGAGTGTTTCGATGAGTGCTATGCAGCCCTCACTGAGGTGGCTGCCGCAACAGCCACAACGGCTGTAACGGCGGCAGGGGTAGGAGCCAGTCGGGCTTTCTAGTATCGGGACTTCGATAACACGAAGCCCTATACTTTTGATGGGACTCAGGACCCCATAAAATCTATGAGGTGGCTATCTGACATGGAGGGGTGTTTCTTCACGTGTTCATGTCCTACTGACCAGAAGGTTAGATGTGTCCTAAACCTATTAAGCTCAGGGGAAAAGGACTAGTGGAGGTTGATGACTGGGGCTTGTTCGGATGATCAGAGTGATGCAGTTACTTGAGAGCAGTTCCAGGATATGTTCCTCTCTCACTACATTCCACGGGTCGAGCGGGAACGGCTAGCTCAGGAGTTTCTTAAGTTGAGACAAGACAGTGAGACGGTGACGGAGATCCCCCACATGTTCACGAAGAGGGTGATGTTTTGCCCGGAGTTTGCCTCTGAGTAGGCTCAGATGACACATTATCTAAGCATGCTCAAGACTGACATCTGTTAGATTGTTGCTACTCAACGATGTGATACCTTGCTAGAGTTATAGGAGGCCGCTAGGCGGCGTGAGTTGAAGATTGAGATGCAGTTGAGGGAGCAGCGGTAGGTCCTGACATAGTCAGAGTCGGCGCCGAAGCGGTCTAAGACCGCTGATTCTAGAGCAGGGGAAGCATGGCCGTACTTGTGGCAAGTGCGGGAAAGGTTATTCAAGGGTTTGTAGATCGGGTAGTGGATGCCGAAAATGTGGCCAAGAGGGGCATTTCGCGTGAGATTGTCGCTAGACGACCTCGGTTCAGAATATGAGGATCTGCTACCACTGTCATCAGGTTGGTCATGTGAAGACCAATTGTCCGCAGCTCCTTTCCAGACCGATGTAGGCTCCAGCTCTGGCTACACTGAGGATTACCGATGAGAGGCAGGGTAGAGTAGAGCGCCCGAGGGCTTAGGGACGTGCCTTCCAGCTAACAACCAAGGAGGCCAGATTAGCACTGGATATGGTTGCTGGTATGTTTCTATCCCTTATCTTATTAAATATATCTATTTTATGCTTATCTTTTGTACCTGTGATTAGGTACGTTTTTAGTGAACTCCTTGCCTGCATTGGTTTTATTTTACCATGGGGTGAGTCGGTCGTTTGTATCTCAGGTGTTTAGTGGGGAGTTTAGAGTTCCAGTAGGAGAGCTAGAGTGTCCGTTGCGAGTCTCTATCTCCAAAGAACACAGAGTTTCTGCTTCTTTAGTCTATCAGGGATGTGAGTTAGAGATCTTCAGGGTGTCCTTCCCGATCGACTTGATTCTGATTCCCATGGGGGATGTGTGTGAGATTGTGGGTATGGACTGGCTTATTCGTTTCGATGCCATGATCGACTGCCAGGGTTAGCGAGTGGTGGTTTGAACCCCAAGTGGGAGAGAACTGATTGTCTATGGTGAGGGTACCAGGCTGGAATCAGGGTTTTGTTCATCTGCCAGGGCTCGACAGTATATTCAGCACGGGTGTGTGGGTTATCTAGCATATGTGTTGGATACACGGATCAGACATCGGATTTCAGTATCAAAGGTTCCAACGGTCAGGGAGTTTGCTGACGTATTCCCAGAGGAGTTACCCGGAGTGCCTCCGGAGAAGCAGGTCGAGTTTAGGATCGACCTAGTGCCAGGTGCGGCTCCCATCGCCAAGGTGTTGTACCGTCTGGCACCACCAGATATGCAGGAGCTGTCATCACAGCTGCAGGAACTGCTGGGCAAACAGTTCTTCCGTCCGAGCAGTTCCCCCTGGGGAGCACCAATACTCTTCGTCAAGAAGAAGGAGGGTTCACACCGGATATGCATCGACTACTGGGAGTTGGGGAAGCTGACGATGAAGAACTGTTATCCGCTCCCAAGGATGGATGACTTATTTGATCAATTGCAAGGCGCATCTTGGTTCTCCAAGATAGACATGTGGTTCGGTTACCATCAAGTCAGGGTTAGGGAGGAGTACGTGGGGAACACTGTGTTCCAGACTTGTTATAGACATTACGAGTTTGTGGTGATGCCATTTCGGCTGACCAATGCACCAGCATTATTCATGGACCTGATGAATCGGGTCTGCAAACCGATGTTCGATTGCTCAGTTATCGTATTCATAGATGATATCTTGGTATACTCGAGTATTGACTCTTCTGGAGGGAGTCGAGGATTTGGTAGTGTTCTGTGATGCATCCATCATAGGACTGGGAGCGCTTCTAATGCAGAGAGGATAGGTGATAGCCTACGCATTGTAACACTAGTCGAAATAGGTCAATAGACAATCACATGTGATTATGCCAATCGTGTAATATGATTTTGTTAAAGTAGTATTGTGATAAGAGTGTTATGTAGTTCATAATAAATTCTAATACAAATAATAACTTTCTTTATGATACAACTCCAAGTATACATCCATACGATTCCAAAAACATAAAGAATGTTTGAATCTGACTTCGCATAAAAGAAGTTATGATAAACCGAACACCATAAATCTCTATAGTAAGAGGAATTTAATATATACTTAGAATTAGCTATTAAAATCCAAAAGAGAGTTGTAGTACTTGTAAATACCTACACATGCATATAAAGAACGTCAAAAACAGAGTTCGTATGTGAAAGTTATGACCTTCCGAAGATTCAGCTGTCAGAAACCCTAATATGACTGAGCTCACGACGTGAGCACAAGACTCAGGACGTGAGCACAAGACTCACGACGTGAGAATTCATTTATCCATATCTCGAAATCTAGAAGATGTGTGACGAGGCTGCGAGGGGATAAGATCCAAACTCATGACGTGAGCAAGGATATCTCACGACGTGAGGAGTCACATGGCCACCTTCCGAAGCTAAGGACGCAAATGGCAAGTTTACGGGATGAGCATGCAGGACTCACGACGTGAACCTTATAAAACTCACGATGTGATGTTCTAAAATTCTTACTATAAATAGTAGTTCCGACTTCAGCCATTCTTACACTTAAACTTCTTCCCTTTCTCTCATTTGCTGAGGCTTTCTTGCATCCCGAGCCCCGACGACCTTGTACGCTGACCGTTTCTGCTTAGATTACATAAAATCACGCTACCAGGGTGAGTTTCACGGCCCCAGTTTCTAATATTTTCGGGGGAAAACGCACGCTAAATATCATTTATACATTGCTATTATGTCTATATGATAGTGTATTAGTATCAACATAGATAGTTATAATAACCGGGATTTAGTTGTTCTAAATATAATATTTTAAATATATACAACTATTAGCAACCTGTCGGCATGTTATTTTACTAATGTAGATCTTAAGTTATGATTAGGATTCTATATATATGTTGTGTGCGATATAGTTCCAAAGTTATATTCGGAAGTTCTATATGTTAGGTTATAAAGTATGTTGCTATTATTGGTTTTATGTCAAGATAAAACTGGACATGTTATATGTTTTTATTGTTATTTTTATGTTAAGATAAAACTTAGTATTTTTATTGATAGTTTTATGTCAAGATAAAACTAGGAACATTATATGTTGTTATTATTGGTTTTAGGTCAAAAATAAAACCTGGTTTTACTTCAAGATATAGCTGTTATACTGCCTAAATAGTATGAAGTTAGGAGTAATGTTTAAAAGCATAGTCTAGTAACTTATGGTTTTAGACATGAAAATGCTTTTGTTGTTACAGCTATAGGAAGCCGTCAAAGTCTACATAAGTAATTGTGTTCATCAACTAAGATTGGGGATCTTAGCGGAAATCCTCTGAACTATAACCGTTAATACCGTATGAGCGAGGAAGTCGTGTATAAATAGTATACGGGTTGACCACCCCACTTGTGACTATTTGCTACAGTCAACCAAAACCAAGTGATGAACTATCCTTTTATTTGTTATTGTTCCGGCGTCGATGAAGCGTACGGTGTTGTTTCTCATGGTAAATCATGAGTGTGATTGTTTCTCATGGTAAATCATGAGTATGTTCTATCAGAGGTATTATGTCATAGCAGCGGTTACAGGGTCATGGTAGCAAATTGTTAGAAACATTATACTTTGTTGTATACAAGTATTAATGTTAAGTATAAGTTTCCCCTTACTTATACCTTAGAATTAAGGAATTTTTAGGTATAATACTTAATTTATAAGTAAACTATTATACCTAATATACATACTAAATGTTGGAGAGTCAAAATGATACTTTTAAAACTATACTTTTGAACATGGAATATGTATTACTTTATGGAGTCAAAATTTGTGGAGTCACCAACTTTATGTTGACGTATTTTAAAATGCATTTGTTTTCAGGAACTTGAAAAGCTGGTATGTATTCGAACATGAGAAGCTTTACTATTATCTTTCTGTTCATTAAGAAGTATACCATAGTCAGATATTATGTAATAGATACTAGGAAAAAATAATGTAACTTTCAATCATCAATAAAGGTATGTATTTTCTTTAGTATTGTTCAATGTATGTTATATATCTGTGATACGAAAAATGACGTTACACTACCTGGTGTTTCCGCCGATGGCTGGGGTGTGACAGATTGATATCAGAGCTATTAACTATAGTGAACTAGTACTTTCTTAGGAAAGCACGTCTATAGTTTAGGACTTACTCCATTAGGTTTAGGTATATCCCTTAGCCTATAAATAATAAGTATTATTAATTATTCTACCAAAGGACTACTTACGGGAGTGGTGACAAGGATAGACATGTCGATTTGGGTTGCTAGATTTTAGGACGACTATATGCTAAAATGATCCTGCCCTTTCGTCTGTCCTGATTGGTCGGAGCCTTATCAGATAGACCTGAAGTAACAAACAATAGTAAAAGCGTGAATACAATAAATAAGAATATAGAGTCATATATAAAGACTCAGACCCGCGGTGTGAAAAAACCTTAATACCTGGAATGTTTTTGATCTCTGGGATTTAGATCAAATATTCCAACTAAAGTTTATATGTGCATATATCCTATCACAACTAGGTGTAGGTGCGCAACTACATTTTATTATGATCAGATCATATGAACTATTTAATTTGGGAGTAATATTTGATAGACTAAAACTTGTTGGTGATCTAAAATGTATAGGAATTCGGCATGGCACATTCAAGAGAATGGATAATCATCGAGGACATGGATGAAGAAGAGGAAGTTTCATTCCCCATGATGGTAGGTGATCCTTACTACCCAATAAATCCAACCACCTTTCATCCAATACCTTCTGACGATGGAGCACCTTTACCCTCCAACGAATGGGAAGAGAGTGAACCAATGGAAGAAAGCAAATCCATGGAGGAGACATAGTCGGTGGCATCATCTTTCCCACCACTGAACACTCTTTACCATAAAGTTCCAGGAGGAGTAAAAATGAAACGCACGACACGTAAATCTAAACCAATATGGCAAAAGATTAAGAAGAGTCAGAAGGCAACATCTTCAGGAAGTCATAGAGTTCAAGATGAAGCTGCATGGATTGCAAATATTGTTGATAAGTGGGTGGCGGAAGAAAAAGCTGCCAAGATATATGAGACTGGTCAATCATCTCGACCACATCTCCCACATTCTGCTGAAGATAACACTTTATCTCAATTGTTTGAGAAAAGTGTGAAAATTGAAGATAAGATGGAAATTGTCGAAGGGAGGGCTACTCATCTCTCTGGAAGAGTACGAAGTCTAGAAGGACAAAGGACACGAGTTCAGGAATCGGTGATGGATGTCCATCATCATATAAATTTTGCTTATAATGACATGATTACTCACGATGCTAGGATTGCAGAGTTAGAGCTCTACAATCAAACCTTAAGAAATGAAGAACTCACGGGAAGTCTTGAGCAGAGAACTCAAGCACTTGAAGAGCAAGTGGTGAATGTCACTGACGTGCTAGGTCATCACTTAGGTTTCTGGTAGATAAGCTACAACTAGTGGTTATGTAAATAGAGAAAATCAAACTAGTTAAGGAAAAAAGAGGAAAGTTTATAACAAGGATGTAGAAAACCTTGCAAATTTTGAAATGATTATAGAAACTTTTCTCTTATAAACCTAAAATAAACTGATGTAACTGCTGGTAATAATATAAAGCGTACGTTACAGTAATCATTGTGTTGTCTATTATGTTTTACACTTTGAATAATAACTAGAGTATTTAGTACACGTGTATTAAATGATTAACAAAACTCATAAAAATCTTATTATTTATAATAGGAACTAAAACAAAATGCCTAGAAGGAGTAATCGGCTAAACCCTAACCGACCTTCAGCACCACAACAACAACAACCGCAACCACCACCAGAAATAAACCCCTCGATAAGTACAATACAACTTGAAGAAATCATAGCTCAAAGAATTGTTGCGGCTCTATCTAATGTCACAAGAGATGGAGTTAGAAATGAAGGCCATGTAGGAACCGCTAGAACATGTACCTACAAAGATTTTATGAATTGCAGGCCAAAAAGCTTTCATGGAAATGAAGGGGTAGTTAATTTGACAAGGTGGATAGAAAAGACAGATTCCGTCTTTCAAATAAGCTTCTGTCTAGATAATTGGAAAGTACGATTTGCAGCATGTACTTTCGCTGATACAACGCTCACCTGGTGGAACAACCATGTGAATACCATGGGAATTGATACTGCAAATTCCATGAAATGGGAGGAGCTAAAAATGATGCTAGTATAGGAGTATTTTCCTAGGGAGGAGATACATCAACTAGAACAAGAACTGTGGACCCTAACCATGAAGGGTTCAGAGATAAAAGCTTATACCGCTAGATTTAATGATCTTGCTGTAATGTGTCCAACACTTGTAACCCCTGAATATAAAAAGATTGAGCGATATATCTGGGGTTTAGCATCGCAAATCAAAGTCATAGTGATCGCATCAAATCCTACGACTTATGACAGAACCAAGAGGATAGCTCATCAGCTAATCGTCACAAAGATCCAAGGAACAGAAGTCGTCTCAAAGGCTGAGTCTCCCAAATCTAGAACAAACAAGCGAAGTTTAATAGGAACAATCCCAAACAATCATCTAAGAAAAGACAAGAAGTGGCAACCAATTATGCAGTACCTACACAACCAAAATCTTCATTGTGCAATCAGTGCAAACGTCATCATCCAGGTGACTGTTTTGTCTGCATGAAGTGCAAGAAAAAAGGGCATACTGCTAGTTACTGCAGGAGCACAACACCTGCAACAGTCGATCAACAAACCAATAATGGGACAGGGCGTGGTGAAGGAAGAAAATGCTACGAGTGTGGGGAGGTTGGACATATCAAGAAAGAATGTCCAAAGTTAAGGATTCAAGGAGGCATAGGACGTGGCAGGGTGTTTGTGATCGGAAGCAGAGAGGCTATCCAGGACCCGTCGGTCGTATCTGGAACGTTTCTTATAGATAATTTATATGCTACTATACACTTCGACTCTAAGGCAGATCGAAGTTTTATAACTCCGACATTTAGAAAATTGTGAAGTCATAAGTCTAGCAGATTAAAAGAAATCTATGAAGTAGAAATCGCTAACGGACAATCTGAGAAAACACATGAAATCCCAGAAAACTATCTGGTAACTCTTAATAACTACCTTTTTTCACGTCAACCTCATGCCAATGCCTATTGGTAGTTTTGATGTCGTAATTGGCATGGATTGGTTATCTCCACACCGCGCCGAAATTTTATGTCATGAGAAAGCCATACGACTACCCTTCCAAACGGCGAAGCCCTGATTATCTATGGTGATAAATCTGGGAAGAACCTCGAAGTCATCTCTTGTACTAAGACCCAGAAATATCTACATAAGAAATGTAGCGCATTCTTAGCCCACATTGTAGATAGGAAGAGAAAGCCAAAAGAAATCAAGGACATAACTCCAGTATGTGATTTCCCAAACGTGTTTCCTGAAGATCTACCTGGAATACCTCCCGTCCGACAAGTTGAGTTTCGAATCGACTTAATTCCAGGAGCAGTACGGGTAGCGAAATCTCCTTATCGATTGGCTCCATCTGAAATGCAAGAATTATCTAGCCAACTACAAGAACTTCTTGACAAAGGCTTTATCCGACCAAGTTTTTCACCTTGGGGAGCACCAATATTGTTTGTCAAGAAGAAGGAAGGATCCTTTCGAATGTGTATTGATTATCAGGAGCTAAACAAGCTAACGATCAAGAATCGTTATCCGCTTCCAAGAATTGATGATCTATTCGATCAACTGCAAGGATCTAGCTACTACTCAAAGATAGATCATAGATCAGGATACCATCAACTCAGGGTACAAGAAGACGACATTCCAAAAATAGCATTTAGAACTCGTTATGGTCATTATGAGTTCTTAGTTATGTCTTTTGGATTGACCAATGCCCCAGCAGTGTTTATGGATCTCATGAATCGCGTTTGCAAACCATACTTGGATAAATTTGTGATCGTATTTATCGATGATATGTTGTTATATTCACGAACCAAGGAAGAACATGGTCAACACCTGCAAATAATCTTGGAGCTACTAAGAAAATAAAAGTTGTACGTTAAATTCTCCAAATGCGAGTTTTGGATTAGAAAAGTAAAATTTTTAGGTCATGCAGTTAGAAATGAAGGAATTCATGTTGACCCATCCAAAGTCGAGGCAATTAGGAATTGGCACGCACTAAAGACACCAACAGAAGTGCGTCAATTCCTAGGACTTGCTCGCTATTACCACAAATTCATAGTGAATTTCTCTAAAATATCCAAGCCGCTTACAACACTAACCCAGAAGGATACGAAGTTCAACTAGGAAGACAAACAAGAAGCTGCTTTTCAGAAACTGGAGCAAATGTTGTGTAGTGCACCAATCCTATCCCTTCCAGATGGGACAGAAGATTTCGTCGTGTACTGCAACGCATCAAATCAAGGATTGGGATGTGTGTTGATGCAAAGAGGAAAAGTTATCGCCTATGCATCATGACAACTTAAGGTGCATGAGAATAATTACACTACCCATGATCTTGAATTGGGAGCTGTAGTTTTTGCACTAAAAATTTGGAGACATTACTTATACAGTACTAAGTGTACTATTTTTACCGACCACAAGAGTCTCCAACACATATTCGACCAAAAAGATCTTAATATGAGACAAAGAAGATGGGTTGAATTGTTGAATGATTACGAATGTGAGATTCGTTATCATCCCGGAAAGGAAAACGTGGTAGCAGATGCCTTGAGCCGGAAAGAATATATTAAACCCCGACGGGTACGAGTATTAACTATAACTATCCATTCTAACTTTACCACACATATTAGAGAAGCTCAACTTGAGGCTCTAAAAGAAGAAAACATCAAGAACGAAGCTTTGCGAGGAATGGAAAATCAACTTATAAAAAAAGATGACGGAACGCGACACTTTATGAACTGAATTTGGACGCCTAAGTTCGGTGGAGTCAGGGACTTGGTCTCAGAAGAAGCCCATTAGTCCAGATATTCCGTGCATCCAGGCTCTGACAAAATGTACTTGGATTTAAAAGTACACAATTGGTGGCCAAACATGAAGGCAGAAATTGCTACTTATGTGAGCAAATGTTTGACTTGTTCTAGAGTAAAGGCAGAACATCGAAAGCCTTCAGGTTTACTTCAACAACCGGAAATACCTGAATGGAAATGGGAGCAGATATCAATAAACTTTATCTCTAAGTTACCTAAAACTCCTAGTGTGTCCGACACTATTTGTGTAATAATCGATAGATTGACTAAGTCCGCCCATTTCTTACCAATTAAGGAGAACAACAAGATGGAGAAGCAGACTAGAGTTTATTTTAAGGAAATTGTTAGATTGCATGGAGTTCCAAATGCTATTATTTCTGACCGAGATAGTAGATTCACTTCACGATTTTGGCAATCTCTACAAAAATCCTTAACAACACGTCTAGACATGAGTACAGCTTACCATCCACAGACTAATGGTCAGAGTGAGAGGACCATTCAGACTTCAGAAGATATGCTCCGAGCCTGTGTAATAGAATTTGGAAATGCATGGGATACTCATTTACCGTTAATTGAGTTTTCCTACAACAATAGTCATCACACAAGCATCAAGGTTGCACCGTTTGAGGCTCTTTATGGACGAAATATCGTTCCCCGGTATGTTGGGTAGAAGTGGGAGATACACAGATGGCCAGGGAATGTACAGGCGATACCTTATGTACTGTACCAGAAATAATCCACAAGACAACTAAAAAGATCGTGCCAATTAAGGATCGATTAAAGGCTGCGCGTGATAGTCAAAAGAGCTATGCTGACATAAGACGTAAGCCTTTAGATTTTCCAAGTTGGAGATAAAGTAATGTTGAAGGTCTCTCCTTGGAAAGGTGTAATTCGATTCGGGAAACGAGGCAAACTAAACCCTCGGTATATAGGACCTTTTGAAATTCTGGCAAGAATTGGTTTTGTCGCATACCAAATCAAATTGCCTCAAGAACTAAGTAATGTGCACGATGTTTATCACATATCAAACCCCAAAAGATGTCTATCTGATGACACTCTTGTTATACCTCTCGAAGAGATACAAGTCAATACAAAACTCAACTTTGTGGAAGAACCTGTTGAGATCATGGATCGAGAAGTCAAACGACTAAAGCAAAGTCGTATTCCCATAGTGAAAGTTCGATGGAACTATTTACGAGGACCTGAAATTACTTGGGAACGTGAATATCAGATGAAAGAAAAATACCCTCAATTATTTGGCAAAACCCCATCCATAAGATAAATTTCGGGACACAATTATTCTAACGGGGGGAGAATCTAACACTAGTCAAAATAGGTCAATAAACAATGACATGTGATTATGCCAAACGTGTAATGTGATTTTGTTAAACTAGTAATGTGATAAGAGTGTTATGTAGTTCATGATAAATTCTAAAACAAATTTTAACTTTCTTTATGATACAACTCCAAGTATACGTCCATACGATTCCAAAAACATAAAGTATGTCTGAATCTGACTTCGCATAAAAGAAGTTATGATAAACCGAACACTATAAATCTCTATAGTAATAGGAATTTAAAATATACTTAGAATTAGCTTTTAAAATCTAAAAGAGAGTTGTAGTACTTGTAAATACGTAAGCGTGCATATAAAGAACGTCAAAACCGGAGTTCGTATGTGAAAGTTACGACCTTCCGAAGATTCAGCTGTCAGAAACCCTAATCTGACTGAGCTCACGATGTGAGCACAGGACTCACGACGTAAGAAGTCATTTATCCATATCTCAGAATCTAGAAGGTTTGTGACGAGGCTGCGAGGGGATAAGATCCAAACTCACGACGTGAGCAAAGATATCTCACGACGTGAGGAGTCACATAGCCACCTTCCGAAGCAAGGGACGCAAATGGCAAGTCTACAGGATGAGTATACAAGACTCACGACGTGAGCCTTATAAAACTCATGACGTGATGTTCTAAAATTCTTACTATAAATAGCAGGTCCGACTTCAGCCATTCTTACACATAAACTTCTTCCCTTTCTCTCATTTGTTGAGGCCCTCTTGCATCCCGAGCCCCGACGACCTTGTACGCTGACCGTTTCTGCTTAGATTACATAAAATCACGCTACAAGGGTGAGTTTCACGGCTCCACTTTCTAATATTTTCGGGGGAAAACGCATGCTAAATATAGTATATACGTTACTATTATGTCTATATGATAGTATATTAGTATCAACATAGATATTTATAATAACCGGGATTTAGTTGTTCTAAATATAATATTTTGAATATATACAACTATTATCAATCTGTTGGCATGTTATTTTACTAATGTAGATCTTAAGTTATGCTTAAGATTCTATATATATGCTGTGTGCGATATAGTTCCAAAGTTATATTCGGAAGTTCTATATGTTAAGTTATAAAGTATGTTGCTATTATTGGTTTTATGTCACGATAAAACTGGACATGTTATATGTTTTTATTGTTAGTTTAATGTTAATATAAAACTTAGTATTGTTATTGATAGTTTTATGTCAAGATAAAACTAGGAACATTATATGTTGTTATTATTGGTTTTAGGTCAAAAATAAAACCTGGTTTTACTTCAAGATATAGCTGTTATACTGCCTAAATAGCATGAAGTTAGGAGTAATGTTTAAAAGCATAGTCTAGTAACTTATGGTTTTAGACATGCAAATGCTTTTGTTGTTACAGCTATAGGAAGTCGTCAAATTCTACATAAGTAATTGTATTCATCAACTAAGATTGGGGATCTTAGCGGAAATCCTCTAAACTATAACCGTTAATACCGTATGAGCGAGGAAGTCGTGTATAAATAGTATACGGGTTGACCACCCCACTTGTGACTGTTAGCTACAGTTAACCAAAACCAAGTGATGAACTATCCTTTTATTTGTTATTGTTCCGGCGTCGATGAAGCGTACGGTGTTGTTTCTCATGGTAAATCATGAGTGTGTTTGTTTCTCACGGTAAATCATGAGTATGTTCTATCAGACGTATTATGTCATAGCAGCGGTTACAGGCTCATGGTAGCAAATTGTTAGAAACATTATACTTTGTCGTATACAAGTATTAATGTTAAGTATAAGTTTCCCCTTACTTATAGCTTAGAATTATGGAATTTTTAGGTATACCACTTAATTTATAAGTAAACTATTATACCTAATATACATACTAAATGTTGGAGAGTCAAAATGATACTTTTAAAACTATACTTTTGAACGTGGAATATGTATTACTTTATGGAGTCAAAACCTGTGGAGTCACCAACTTTATGTTGACGTATTTTAAAATGCATTTGTTTTCAGGAACTTGAAAAGCTGGTATGTATTCGAACATGAGAAGCTTTACTATTATCTTTTTGTTCATTAAGAAGTATACCATAGTCAGATATTATGTAATAGATACTAGGAAAACAATAATGTAACTTTCAATCATCAATAAAGGTATGTATTTTCATTAATAGTGTTCAATGTATGTTATATAATTGTGATACGAAGAATGATGTTACACTACCTAGTGTTTCCGCCGATGGCTGGGGTGTGACACGCATCGTGACAGCCGAAGCCACATGAGACAAGGTACCCTACTCACGATCTGAAGTTGGTGGCAGTGGTATTCGCCCTCAAGATTTGGAGACATTATCTATGGGGTCCGTTGTACCATCTACACGGACCACAAGAGCCTAAGATACATCATGGATCAGCCGAACCTGAATATGAGACAGTGCCGGTGGTTGGATGTAGTCAAGGACTATGACTTTGAGATCCTTTACCACTCAGGTAAAGCAAACGTGGTGTCGAACGCGTTGAGCCGCAAGTCAACTGGGTCTTCCATAGCAGTGTCATGTATGAGGATATCAGTGGACTCTCCGCTCATGTGTTTGATTAAAGATGCTCAGGCTGAGGGCATGCGACCCGAGAACTGGGAACTAGAGAGGATCAGGGGCAAGAACACCCGATTTGTGCAGGATAGTCGGGGATTGTTGACCTGATGCGGTCAGGTTTGGGTTCCGATGTCTGGTGGGGTCAGACAGACGATGATTGAGGAGGCTCATAAGTCCCACTTCTCTATTCACCCGGGAGCCACTAAGATGTATCGGGATCTGAGCTTAAGCTATTGGTGGTTGTGCATGAAGCGAGAAATCGCTTGGTACATTGAGAGGTGCCTGACCTACCGGATAGTCAAGGTCGAGCATCAGAGGCCACATGGAAAGATGCAGCCTCTAGAGATTCCCATGTGGAAATGGGAACATATCACAATGGACTTCATTACCAAGTTGCCAAGGACAGTGAAGGGATTTGATGCTATATGGGTCATAGTGGATTGACTGACCAAGAGTGCCCATTTCCTGGCCATACAGGAGAGCTCGTTGGCCGAGAAGTTGGCCGACATGTACGGTCGCGAGATCGTTGCTCGCCACGGACCGGTCTCTATTGTGTCCAACCGTTATGTTAGATTCACCTCTCGTTTCTGGCAGAAGTTCCACGAGGAGCTGGTCACTCGGTTTCATTTTAGCATAATATATCGTCCGCGGACCGATGGCCAGAGTGAGCGGACTATACAGACCCTTGAGGACTTGTTAAGGGCTTGTGTCATCGATTTTGGTGGGAGTTGGGATTCCCACCTACCCCTTGTAGAGTCCGCCTACAACAAAACCTATCATTCCAGTATTGGTGTCCCACCTTTTGATCTGTTGTACGGGTGGAGATGTCGTACCCCGGTTTGTTGGGGTGAGGTGGGCCACAGGGTGATAGGTCGGACCGAGGTGGTCTTACAGACTACGAAGATGATTTAGCATATTAGACAATGGTTGTAGACCACACAGAGTAGACAGAAGAGCTACGCCGTCCGACATCGATTAGAGTTAGAATTCCAGGTCAGTGATATGGTATTCCTGAAGGTCTCACCCTGGAAGGGTGTGATCCACTTCAGGAAGAGGGAGAAATTGGGCCCCGATACATTCGACGATTCAGGATCATTTCCAGGTTGGCAAGGTGGCATATAGACTAGATCTTCCTGAGGAGCTCAGTCGGATCCACATCACATTTCACGTTTCGCTGTTGCAAAAGTGCATTCTGGATGAGCAGGCGGTGGTATCATTGGATGACATTCAGGTTGATGAGCACCTGAATTATGTGGAGAGGCTCGTGGCCATTCTGGAGAGGAAAGTGAAGATTCTACGGAACAAGGAGATACCTTTGGTAAAATTACAATCGGAGCACCGTAAAAGGTCTGAGTGGACATGGGTGTCGGAGACTTAGATACGGGAGCACTATCCAAAGATGTTCACCGCAGCGGACTTCGAGGACGAAGTCTAGTTCAATTGGGGGAGAATTGTAACGCCCAAACTCTTAGGTATTAGTTTTCATCTTTATTCTTTCATATTGAAAAGTCTACTCGATGGGTTGGAGGCCCTGACTCGACGAGTTGGAGCTGGAGCTGGAGGATGAAACCCTAATTTCCAAGGTTTTGCACCCTATTTAAAGGGTCATTAGCCTCTCTTAACCTCCCTTACAGCCACTTGTGAGTCCAAAAACCCTAAATCGCGGTTTTCTCTCCATACTTGTGTGTTTTAAGATTGAAAGGTGGATCTTGGTGAAAGGAGCTTGAAGATCAAGAAGTTTGAGGCAAGGAACGTGTGTGGATCTGAAGTCTGCCCAAGTTTAGCATCATTTGAGGGTATGAAGTCGTTACCTTGAACTTCTTCTAGCTAGATCCTTCTATATTTGTGTTTTAGGGCCATTTTGGTATGTTGGTACTTCATTTCAAGTGATGAACCAAGATTTGGAGTTGCAACTTCAGATTTAGGCTCATCTTGGTCCTTACAATATCTTAAAGTCTCATTCTTTAGCATGCAAGTGTATTTCCCTTGCCCAGAATCTCTTCTTTAGATTGATTTAAGTCATTGTCATCTTGGATGAATGTAAAGTTTGCAACTTTACGTAAGAAGTATGCCTTAGGAGCTTAGATCTACATTATGGAGCTTTGGAATGGCTTAAAAAGCATCTGAATGGAGAAAGGACTGAAGGGACTCAGAGAGTTGCATGGTCAACTCAGCGAGTCCGATGAATATCGCTTCAGCATGATAGTTATGAGGTGAGTTATCCTCACTAAATTAAATGGGTCTAAGGCACCGATGTCGACCCTTTTCAGATTTGTATCCGAGTTTATTTCATGTTATGCTTTATGGTATATATATTCTGGTTATAGGATCGTTGCTATGATTACTGATCTGTTATATCTGCATGTTTAGTTGTTTATATGTATGTGCACATGTTTTTTGGTTTGGGGAAAGGGTTGAGGTAGGTCCTGCTGTGTGCAGTAGGCCAAGACACCCTGGGCGGACTGGGTAGACTGCAAGCCCGAGTCGGGCAAATCTAGTCAGGCCGAAGGCCTAGCGAGCGATTCGGATAGGCTGAAGGCCCCGAGAAGGGCGGTCCATACGTGCCGAGGGCTCAGAGAGCGGTCCAGATAGACTGAGGACCGGGAGTCGGTCCAGTAAGACTGATGGCTCATTATGCATGTTGTTTGCTTATATGTTTACATGACATGGCTATATCTATATGGCATTGGTATTTTGGGGGTAACTCACTAAGCCTTCGAGCTTACATTTATCGATTATTGTTTCAGGTACTTCTGATGATCGCGTGAAGGCGAAGGCGTGATCGTACAGCTCCTCATATTTCATGTTTTTATGATTTAATTTTGGGATACTCTGGCATTATACTATTTTGGAAACATGTTTTGTAATAATCTTGGTTTTGAAAATGTTTTAAAAAGTTTAAATTTGGCATGATTATTATGGATGTTACATAAATCTTATTTATAAATTCATAAAAATGACTATGAATATAAATATAAGTTACACCTAAAACATAATAAGTCTAGCTTAACTTACAGAGATTCCTAAAAAATGTTTGAAAATTTCGCTGGCAGAATTCAGATCTGAAAGCTTTTATTTGTTGGAGTCTCCAACAATTCAGAGTTGTACTAAATGCTTCAAAAAAAATCTAGGGAAATTTGAGGTAAAACCTAAGAGAATTACAAAGAGATTTTGTTGAAGGTGTGAGGAATGAATGAAGGCTTGGCCTTCTGTTCATATCCAAATTTTTCTAGGCATGCCACGCGTATCCAAGGGACGCGCCACAAATTCTTGCTACATTGTTCCCACAGTTTGCTTGCACGTGTCGAAAATCGGGCGAGCTGCATCCCACCTTCTAAAAAAAGTGTGCACAGGAAATTTATCAAATTTTCTAAAAATCATATAGTTCTCATAAGAGCTCTTTTTTTTGACGTTCTTTATATCCATGCGTAACTATCGACGAATACTACAACTTTCATTTACACTCTGTCGGCTAATTCTCAATTTAATTTTAAAATGATATTTTTAATAAGATTAGACTGTTAAATTCCGTATAAAAATCATAACTCCTTCATACGAGTTCCGTTCTCGACTTTCTTTATATCAATGGAATCATGTTTACGAGATCATCAACTCTCGTTTACATTTTTTGGCGAACACTGTAACACCATATTTTCGCGTTACAATATAAACGACTAGTTAATTAAGGATTTTGGATAGAAGGATATTTAGGATAAATAGTCTTGATGAAAGTCTTCGTAATCGGAAAAATGAACTCGTGCATATGAAGAACGCCTAAATCTGACTTCGTAGGAGGAAGTTATGATTTAGAAGTTTCAGCATACCAATGTACGACACAGAAACCGAATTGGAACTCAGTCGATTGTTAGCCGAAACAATCTAAATGAGAGTTGAAGATCTCATAGATACAATTTCGTCAATATAAATACAGTTGAGAATGGAATTCATATGGACAAGTTATGATATTTATACGAACGTTAACATTCTAAGCCAGTTAAAAGTATAACTTTAAAAATAAAGTGATAATTAGCCGACCGATTCTAATTGAAAGTTACAGATCTCATCCATAGCTACGCATGGATATAAAGAACATCAAAAATAGAGCTCGTATAAAGAAGATATGAATTTTTGAAGAAACTAAAAATTCGTGCGTGTTTGGGCGTGCGTCGACAAGGGGCGTTGCGTGCACCGACATTCCACCTAAAAACCGCCACGTGTCACCATCTGAATGAAGTCATGGCATCATCCCTGACAAGATGAACGGCACATATCTATAGTGCGCAACGCGCCTCTCGACTATAAAATAGACATCTCTGTTTTCTTCCATTTCTCACATCATCTTCACTCCAAACTCTCACATCTCTCTCTCCAAGATCCAACTTTTGGGGTATTTTTGGGAGTTTGAGAAACTCCATTTTATTAAAGCTCTTAGGCAGAGGGTCAGGTAAATAAAAGTGCTCGGTATCGAAGCCCTGCCTGCGATTTGGCTGAATTTCGCTAAGATCCCTCTTAATACTTGTTAGATGTGTTACCTGCCACTTGGATTGCAAGTAGGATTACCAGATATCTTTTAATCATCTAAGTAACTGTCCAGGTGAGTTACCTTATTGTACAATGTATTACAATACATATCCAAGGACATTAGGATCTAGTGGAGTAGAGTTGATATCATAGTCTCTAGGTGCTCAATGTTAGTGTACTTAAAGTTAGCAGAGTAGAAATAATAGCCACTATGTGCCTGTGGTAATAGAACTTAAAAGTGTAGTCTCTATGTATATAATATTGTTATGTATGTCGGGTGGGCGAGGCCCGTTTATATGCTTAGTAGGCAGCGCACGATATATATTCTGGTATATGGTATTTTAGGGAACTCAGTAAGCTTCATGCTTACCCAGTTGTTTATAAATGTTTTTTAGGAGCTTCATGGGTTGGTGAGAAGGGAAAGGTTCAAATATACATACACGCATTCGCAACATGTTTCTGCATAATGTAACTATACTCTGATATATTTGAATAAATAAAAATGAACAATTTTGGGGTTAAAATTGATGGCTTTTAGCCATCAAAACATCCTATGTGCTCATGCAAACCCTAATGCTTGGATCTAGGTTTCTCTATTGTACATGCAATGTATTCAAGACTTACAATCTTAGGTCTAACATGTTATAAACTAAAATTAGGGTTTAGAGAATTACCTTTGATTGTTATGTAGCAATAACAATCTCAATTCCTCCTTACAATGACTTTAGAAAGCTTAAAGTCACAATTGTCACTCCTCTAATGGCTCACAAACACCAATAGCAAGAGGATGAAGTACAAGGAGAGAGGAGACTGCCCAAAAACATCTAGAAACCCTAGAGGAACTCTTAGCCACGTTTTTGGGGCTTAAGGGTGCTATATATACATGTAGGCTATTAGGGTTTTCAACTAGGAAACCCTAATCTGACTGCTTAAGCCCTAAGCAGCCCATGGACCCTTTTAGTATAACCCTTGGACGATTTTTAATGGGTTTCCCCATAGAATTCGTCCAACCCATTATTCCAAGGTGATCCATAGCCCAAATGCAATTATCTTATAATTACAGTTTCAGTCCTTTAAGTTTAATTAATCTCTTTTAGCCACAAAATTAATTATCAATTAATTCTTGACTAATATTAATTAAAGAATATGATTTCTCCTTTAATATATTATTCTCATAATATATTAATAAATCATAATTTATCATTTCTCTCCATAATTCATCCTATCAAGTTGCTTTGGTGAAGGCAACCCAAAAGGACCATGCACCATCAGGTCAAGTACATACCAAAATAGTTATGGACTTAGACACTAATCCAACAGTCTCCCACTTGGATAAGTCTAATAACTATTATGTGTATGACTTCAGATCCTGATCTGCAATCATAGCTTTCTAAAGCTGCCGTCAACTCTGATCTTATCAGATACGCATCCTTTAGATAAGGGATCATATATTCCTCCATTTTAGATATCGTATAGACGTGAGACATGGATTTCAATCATTCTCTCTATAATGTTTCCCGATTTCTGATTTATGACGACTGACAATAGACTACATTTGAACACATCAAATTAGTCTCGGCTTGGCCAAGCGCTTAGGTGCCATCACTAAATCATCGATGGCCCAAAGATATCGCTTTTATCCTACTTTGGATAAAAGGAACGAATAAACTTTGACTCAATGCTTGCTTGCACTCACTTACCGAATCACACACAACAATAAGTTTTATAACACCAAGTTACTGGTGCGTTTACATATTATCAATGTGCAACCGACTCGCAAGATACAACTCGCACATCTCGGTTTCAAGAATATAAGATGTTATCGTCTCACCAATCACTCGTGATAAAATCCATGAAGTGATCCAAGTGAGCGTGGGTTTAATCCAATGCTCAAATGATATTCATAAGCACTCATGAACGTTGCAGCAAACATTTTCTTATATCTAATACACTTTAGACAATCCACACACCAATTCATGATAGTATTCATTCATACCTACTTCCAACATATGAACGACTGTGGTCCGTTCGAATAATTTGATTATTCTGAAATAATTAACTATTCAGGAATTCAAAACATGCAAAGTGAAACACAAGAATAATACTAATCCCATATGGCCCCAAACTCTGGGTATAAATAAAACATTTTATTTAATCACCATATTGATTACTCATTATTTGTTGTTTCGGGTAATCAACTTCTTACTTGAATTATTACTACACTTGTCCCATGCTCTTAGCATACACACAATGTTTACCTACGGTCCTTACTTTGTGAAATAGATCAAATGAACACATTTCCAATCATACTCATTTCACAACTCCCAATCATTTTCACAATATGTAAGAATATCAAATTCTTGCTACTTATAGAATATGCTAGATTCTAACATTTTATGCAATGATCCTTTCGTAATGTCATAACACAAAATCACAATGACTATTGCCAATGAAATTACAAAGTCCTCTATTTGAGATTGTTACAATACAACTCCATAGACGTGATGTCTCTCACTCAAAGTACATTCGTTTGAACATCCTTTTGCATAAAATTTTCTAATCTAGACATAGACTCTCAATATCCAACTCCCAATATGGAAACATTTCCATATTTTCCATATGACAACACATTCTTAATTGAATCTTATCTATTCATAATAATGTCGATATGGTCCATCCAATATCATACTTCCAACTACTCACAAGCGACCAATCCTTCCAACTACTCACAAGCGACCAATCCTCAGCGAGCTTTGGATCGTCCTTTGATAGTTGTTTAATTATCTTAGTCAAAACTGATTCTTGTCCTTTTTCCCTCTAAATGCGCTAGACATTTGGAAAATCTTAGAATGGTCAAATATTATAGCATTTGCAATCGATCCTATACCCGAAGCGTATGGGACACGATGCATAATGTCTTACATAAAGATCTGATACTTTATCAATCTTCTGCCATAATATTTTATGTGCCACGCTCTCAAATTCGAACTATGCCATAATCATAATCGAAATTTGAGAACACACTACGTATCCTTGACTAAATTTATTAACATTCCACAACCTAAGCCTTTAGATGTGAAATGAAGCATAATATTCTCTCCCTTAATTATAGCAAAACAACTATTCAACCCTTACGACTTTGCAAAGTATAACTCTTGTTTTCTATAATTAATATTGCTAACTTGCAATACTTGCCTTAATAATCATACAAGCACAACATTTATGCTCCCACTATCATGATGATTATTATCATATAAGCATAACACTTATGCTCCCACTAGCTTTGACATGTATTCAGAAAACAGCTTAACTTCCAGAAAAAAAAAACAATACTTATTGAATTTCTTAAGTTCATATTTCTAATACCTAATGCTTTGATAATCTTTTATCTAAGCTTCTTAATCTCATACACCTTTGCCTTAGATAGCTCATATGTGTGTCTTAAACAATTCAGACTAATTGCCATATCTTACAATTCTAATTATGGAAAGGGATACCATAACCATAATCAAATTCAAGAATACAATTTTCACAATCACTATCTTCTTAAAATATCTCTTGGTGAAAGCATTTCCTCACAGTCATCTTAATGAAGGAGGGAATCTTATGAGACTTATATTTTAATGGTGTATGTGTTCCTATCCATGCGAATTTGTCCAAACCAAAGTTTGCGACAAATCCAAACTCTTATGGACCGAACTTTCTTAATCTTGATTTCTTGCCTTATGGTAACATGAGTGCCACCATGTCTTCCAAGCAGTTAAGCAGCTCGCCCTTTCTTATCAATGTACTTTTCATTGATCAAAGTCTTTGCCTTTTATGCATTCAAATGAGAACTCATAGAATTCACATGCATATTTAACTCAACTGGAATGGCACAGAAACAAGATAGTGTCAACACGATAGGTTGTAAACCTCAAGTCGTGTGCTAGTGATGATCGATAAGGTTTATTCTTGATTTTTTCTTGAAAATTTTTAAGACCATTAAGACTCCCACTGACTCCTTGACATATAAGATTCTCTTGTCAATAAACATTTCTCGACAAACAAATATTCAAGGATTAGTGTAGCTTTTATCAAGAATAAGCATTTCACAAAATTGGTCATAGTTGGTCTTTGTCTTACCTAAGACATCACAACTTTCCAATTTCAAATGTGCAGTAATAAGAAAACCCTTTTTCAAATTCCACATTTGATGAATGTTATAAACCTACTTAAGACTTGTCACTCAATGTCACAATCTTAACTCTAAGACTTGTTTTGGAACGAAGTATGATTGGCTTCTTCATTTAACCATTTCTTCAATTCTTGATTCCTCTTCTCAGACATACAATTGCACTAAGACTCACTTAGAGGATCAATTGAGATATGGTTCTTAATCATTAAGACCTATCATAAAACATAATAAAGGTACTCTCCCTTCTTCTTAAAATAGAGAAACGTTTATCTTTCTGCCTACTTGATTCTTCTTATTCGTTCTGCTATTGATTTAAACTCTTTCAAATCAACTTGGAATTACACTCAATCTTATAAGTATAATCATATCCACTAAACCTTTAGTAAATCATGACGAATATCTTTGTCACTCTTGTGGTGGACTTGATCAACACACAACCTTTGTGTACTTGATCTCCTAGCCCTTCACTTGACACTTTGTCAACGAATTAGTGTAATTTCCAAATATGAAACTTCTCATTCATCATGCAATACTTGTTGTATGATTCCAAGTTTCTATCCAATTGAAACTTGGGCGATGAGAAAGTTTCCCTATTTGATAAATTCTTGACCTTTCCACAAAAAGCATAATTAAGAATCAAATCCATTATTGCTAATAATAGAAACTTTCAAACATCAATTTTTCATACACGTCATTGCAAGCATAAATAAATAATAAAAAAATCAAAATTTATTTTATTGCGGAAAAAAGTTGTCCTTACAATGCAACTCATTGAAAAACTATGTTAATACATATTTCTTAGCAATCTATTCTAACTCTAAGTAGTAGCTCAAGATTCTAATATTCAAGTAATGCGATCGAAATCCATTTCTTCACGATTAGATTTCACTCACTTCTTCCCTTAAGCTTCCTCTCTTTTCTTCGATCCTACAAGACATCAAAATGTAATCTTATCACATCATGTATTAAGAATTTAGAATAGGAACTTAAAAGAGTTAGTTAATGGATTTTACCTAAAGCAGAGCCATACGTTTTGACTCTCCCATCTCTTAGATCTCTTAGGTAAATAGGGCAGCTTCGTCTCCAATGCCCCTTCTCTTGGCAATAAAAGCAAATTGACTCTTTTGGAACAACACACAGAGCTACTTCTGACTTTGCCTTTCTCTTATGATCAAACTTTTCGATCATGGCATGCCTTTCGTTGCCATTGCCTATATCCATAGAGGTCTAGAAGGTCGATCCACCAATCAACTTTGCTTTTCCAGTGTGCCAAATCATTGCTGATTCAGCAGCAATAAGCATATAGGTGAGATCAATGAGGGTTACGTCGTGGTTCATCATATAGTACTCTCTTATGAACTCACTATATGAGTCAGGAAGTGACTGAAGAACCCAGTCAACAGCCAGCTCCTCACAGACAACAGATCCCAACATTCTTAATCTATCAATGTGTGACTTCATCTCTAGGATGTGTGCATACACTAAATTTCCTTCGTCATGTTCACTTGCTAAAAGGGCTTGAGTGAGTTTGAACTTTTCAATCTTTTGAACTTGTGGGTTAGGGAGAATAATAGGAGGAGGTGGAGGAAGTGAAGAATGATCTCGTGTTCCTCGATCGAATCGTGGAATATCATCCTCATGTGAAAAGCTAGTTGCACGGGATTTGGGAAAACCATAGTTGTCATACTTTGACATATACAAAACGGGAGAAAAATTAAATTCAAGTTAGTTGATTGATTAAGTCCTTATTAAATCACCCAAATGAGATATTAAGGCTAGGATCCAACACAATACTCTACAACCTAGAAGAGGGATGTCGTAATCTAGTTGCAAAATATTTGAAGGTAGGTAAATGACGATTTACCAATTTCCACCATAAAAAAGGAAAAACAGATTAAGTTTTAAATCTATTGAAAATTCCTAGACCCTTTGAGATTCATTGAACATTTCAGTGACATGTTTAAATCTCGATATGCCCCTCGAGTTTGTGAATGGGATACCGAGGATCACAAAGCGGGTGTGAATAACCATGCAAACTTACATGGTGCCCCCACATGTTACAGTCACCTATTCGATGTGTCAGTTAACCACACACGCTCCACCGAACAATGCAAACATTAAGTCACCCTTTGCTACCTTTGCTTAGAACCATTTAGTGTGCCGGTTAACCACACACGCTCCACTAACGTCTTCGCAAGGGCACAAAGTGATTATATGGAATTGCATCAATTCACTTTTGCCTAAGGTAATAAGATTGGGAATTTGTAAACGCATTTAGTTACTTTTGTACTTCATTATACTTATAATGGAAGGTATCTGTCATATCCTACCCGTTCGGCTAACGACCCTCCACAAGTCAAGAGTGCGGTGGGTAAGAGTGGATACCCATTCAATCGCCATTTTATAGGCAATTTCCTTAAACACCCCTTATAGACCAGCTTCGTGAATGAGGCCTACTAACGGTAAGACTGACTGTTTACTCATACATATATAATACTAGACTTTTAATGTTATATATAGTATAGGGTGTATTTTACACTTTTAAAATACTAGGTGGTCAAATTTAATAATTATACTTTTAATTTAATTAAATTGTAAACCAAAACTTTATGGATTTATCAAATCTCTTTTAATTATACTCTTTAATTAATTAATAAAACCATAAGGGTGTGAATTGAACTTTTCAAAACAATACTAGGGTTTTAGAATTTAACATTTCTAAATTAAACTTTTAATCAACTTTTAAATTCCAAAACTTGAGGGCAAGTTTTGAAACATTTCAAAACATTAGGGTTTTAACTATTTAAATTTCAAAACAAAACCTTTAAGTTCAAATTTAAACCATAAAACTTACATGGGCACAATTTAAACTTTTTCACAACACAAGGATCAAATAACAAATAATAGAAATTAAACAATTAATTTTGTCATTATTTATATTTGACCTAATCCCATAAGATAATTACCAAATAATTTAAATAATCCATATTTATCTTATAAGGAAACTATTATTCAAAAGATTTGAAATTATCTTTTGTTTTATGAAGGATAATCATCCAAATATAATAAAAATCGGATTTTATCATAAAAATACGTTTTTGGTATTAATCCTTAAGCAAAACAACAAGAAATCCCGATATTCTCTCTGTCTGACCCTTGGACTCGCCGAGTCAGATAGACTCGCCGAGTTCATCCACTGACTCGCCGAGTCAAGTCGGACAGAGGCCAAAAAATCGATTTTCAGTTAATAATTCAACATAGCATCACATACAACAGAAACCAATCAAGACTCTGATACCACTGATCGGTTTTGGCCATAAGAACATCCTATGTGCTCATGCAAACCCTAATGCTTGGATCTAGGTTTCTCTATTGTACATGCAATGTATCCAAGACTTACTATCTTAGATCTAACATATTATAAACTGAAATTAGGGTTTAGAGAATTACCTTTGATTGTTATGTAGCAATAACAATCTCAATTCCTCCTTACAATGACTTTAGAAAGCTTAGAGTTACAATTGTCACTCCTTTAATGGCTCACAAACACCAATAGCAAGAGGATGAAGTACAAGGAGAGAGGAGGCTGCCCAAAAACGTCTAGAAACCCTAGAGGAACTCTTAGCCATGTTTTTGGGGCTTAAGGGTGTTATATATACATGTAGGCTATTAGGGTTTTCAACTAGGAAACCCTAATCTGACTGCTTAAGCCCTAAGCAGCCCATGGACCTTTTTAGTATAACCCTTGGACGATTTCTAATGGGTTTCCCCATAGAATTCGTCCAACCCATTATTCCAAGGTGATCCATAGCCCAAATGCAATTATCTTATAATTATAGTTCTAGTCCCTTAAGTTTAATTAATCTCTTTTAGCCACAAAATTAATTATCAATTAATTCTTGACTAATATTAATTAAACAATATGATTTCTCCTTTAATATATTATTCTCATAATATATTAATAAATCATAATTTATCCTTTCTCTCCATAATTCATCCTATCAAGTTGCTTTGGTGAAGGCAACCCAAAAGGACCATGCACCATCGGGTCAAGTACATACCAAAATAGTTATGGACTTAGACAATAATCCAACAAAAATGGAGACGTTACAAGTTGGTATCAAAGCCTTGGTTTGAGAAATTAGATGAACATTCTTGTGAATCCAGACTCAAACTGAGGATTTGAATATCTTAACAAATCTTTAGAAAATAATAGTAATAAAAAGAATGCAATGCGTACAGTCAGCCGGAGCTCAGAAGACAGAAAGGAAAGTGATTCCCAAAATATCCATACTATTGTGATTGTTGATATGTGATCAAACCCTGCCCTCACTTTCCTTTAAATAAGGCTGAAGGCCCGAAAATTAGGGTTTTTGTCATCAGCTGGTCTCCACGTTGCGGCCCTATACCTGCAACGTCGTGGGGAACAAAAATACTCCGCGAACCTTCTTGGCTATGCCACGTCGTGGGGAAACCTTTCCACTCCGAGGCCAATAAAATCCTTCAAAAATCATAATGAACTTATAATAAATTATACATAGGATTCTAAATGTTACAGTGCTCTACCAATTACTAGTATTCAACGAGAAGCTGCTTGGAAAAACACTAAAATGTTCATTTCATTCGAACGAAGAAAAATACAAGTATGAGTACTATTTTGCGGATGGGACATACTTAAGGTGGGCAACTTTTATGAAATCATTTGCATACACAACTAGGAAAAAACGCTTCAATACAACATAAGAAACAACAAAAAAAGACATGGAACAAGCTTTTGGCGTACTAAAAACATGTTAAGGGCATAATAAGAATCACTGCACGTTCAACTAACAAATACATAAGTAAAATATGATGTAGTGTTGCCTTAATTACATAAAATGATTGAAGGCGTTGTTATATGTCAAATACATGCTATTGATCTCCCCACCGAAAAAAATTAATGAAATATGATTATAAAATTGCACGACTCAAAAACTCACTACCAATTTCAATAGGATTTGGCCGATCACATTGAACGTAACTATATATCTTCTTTGATAAAAATTTTAAGTGTCATTTTATAATTTGGATTATGGCTTTTTAAATTTCCATGTGTAGTAGTGTGTTTTGTAATTCAATTTGATTTTTAGTTTTGGTTTTATTTATGTAACTTTAACTTAATAGATATTTTAATATTTTCTTTATCAAACATATGGTTTAGAATGGTTGGAAAAAAATGATTACTTATAACGTAGGTTGAGAAAAATGGAAATAAATTGATAAAAATAGAAAAAGTGAATGTGATCCCTAGATAACAAAAAATAGATTGAAGGATGGACTCATCCATTTGTCTTATGGTAATAAAAAGTCAATTCTTACAATTTACTTTTGTATCATTCCCCTAAAATTATTCAATTTGATAAAAATAACTAAAATATAAATCTATCAATTTCAATGTTTAGTTACTACACATTTAAATTCACAACTATTAAAATAATAAAAATAACTAAAATATAATAACTTTATATGTACAATACCCTAAAATTATAACATAGGACGTCCTATAACACATCATGATTTTAAGCAACTCAAGTGTTCGTTTGGCAAAGATATAATTGACAGCCCTAAAATTACCAAAATACCCTCATACCCACAGACTAAACAATAAAATCCTCCTCATTCATCAAACTTTCTCTCAGAATCTCAACAGAAAGAACCTCTCTCTCCTTAAAAAATGGGCAACACTCCTCACCGGAGATCATCATCATCATCATCTTACTTTTCCGGCTGTATTTCGCCGTCGTGTGTTCAATCTTATAACCAGTACACACTCATCAACGACGGCAAACACAACAATGGCTGTGATCGATGGCGTCGGAAGTGGAGAAAGCTGATCAACACAGTGATTCGAGAAAGCAAGAAGAGCATCTATGGATCCCCAAAACCTTTGACATTCCGGTATGACGCCGTTAGCTACTCGCAGAATTTCGATGAAGGAACTCATCGGTGTGAGTATTACGATCAGCACGGACGTCGATGCTCAATTGCTCACAGGTGATTCGATATTTCGATTATAATGCACGTAAAAGTTTCCGAGATCGGATTTTGTACAGAAAAATCAGTATGTGTGTGTGTGAGAGAGAGAATTGATTTGAGCAAGATTAATTCTGTGATTTGAGCAAGTTTAATTCTGTGAATCTGTGTTTATGTGAATCGATTTAGAATCTAAAACTAAAACATTTAGGAGTTTTGCGTATTTAATTACATAATTCATGCAAATTTTTGGATTACAATTTACAAGCAATTAGGAATTTTGGATTCAACCCTTCAGTTTGATGTACTTTTTGTTTCGATTTTGATACACGAAATTAAATTTTTTTATATATAATTTCTATACAACAAATTTTGATAAGTGTGTGTTGCATATACATATGCGTGATCTAATCTACACATATACCTAAACGAAAAAAATAAAATAAAATAAAACTATTTATTATACAACGTAATTAAATTATTGAATATTGATTCAATTTGTCTCCTATAAAAGATAGAATTAAAATTTTAATCGATACAAATACTTTTTCTTTTTTTATTATGCATAAACAATTTCAACAAAACACGATATACTCATTTTGAGACTGAAATTGACATAAGCTGGATGAGTTTTAGAAAAAAGAAATTGTTGCTTTTAAATCTATTCCATGAATATTGTGGTAAAAATAATAAAAAATAAATTTGCAACGAAAAAAGCACATGAAGTGAAAATAATTCGTTTTATAGGGCCCACAGTGATCGTGTCCTGCTCCAGTTTAGCAATTAGCGGTGAGTGATGATTCAAATGATGATGAGTAGACTAAAAAGTGACCATCGACAATTCAATGGTATTATAATTATTTTTGTTACATAGATTTGGTGAAAAGTAATTATTTGTTTGAATTATATCATTATAAAAGATTGGGTTGTAAGAAAAAGAAGAAAATTAATTTTTCTTTAGTAATATATGAATTAAGTTGGCTTATACGGTGTTATTTTATGTGTGAGCTGTAAATCAGGTATATCATTTCGTCCAATCGGTTGATTTATACCGTCTCATTTCATCTGTAAATTGTATATTAGATACAACATCTTGTTTGAAAGATTAAATCAGCTCAGCTAGTTTATGTTGTCGCGTCTCACTTGTGAGTAGGGGTGTCAATTTATGACACGACACGACAAAAATACACGAAACGAAATTGAGACGAAATCAAAATTCGAATTCGTGTTCGTGTCGTGTTCGTGTCAAGATTAAAAAACACGATGTCATATCGTGTCATGTTCGTGTTCATAAATCGACACGATTAAGCATGTGGTTGTCGGGTTTTTTGTGTTTGTCGTTTTTATCGTGTTATATATCTTTAAGTATGAATGAAATACACTAATAGTTATGTAATATTATCTTTATCATGTCGTGTCGTGTCATGTTGTCGTGTTTTAATTGGTTCATTTTCGTGTTAATGAAAAAAAACACGACATCGTGTCGTGTCGTGTTCGTGTTATACAAAACATTGTCGTGTCGTGTCTTGTCAGACAAAAACACGATATGACTGTCCGATTTGACAGCCCTATTTGTGAGATGTTTCATCTGTAAGTTGTAAACCAGATGCATCTGTCTGAAAGATTAAATCAGATCAGCTAGTTTATGTTGTCACGTATCACTTTTGAGATGTAAAGGAGGTACAAGATCTCTTCTAAACAAATTCAAATCAAGTGTATCTAGTCATAAATACTTAATGTTTCTTAAGAAGTGTTAATCCATATCAATAGTTTAACACGCAGAGAAGATAAATATATATCATATGTATTATCATGGTAAACAAGACCAAAATGTTTTCACTATAAAATCCCAAAAAATGACCAATGATAGATAAATAATAGTGACATAATAACGATAGAAATTGTATAATATGTAGATCGTAGTAGATAACTCTAATATGGCAACAAAGTAGAGTCTTAAATCTATGCCCAATAAAATTAAAATATCCATAAAAATCATTAAAAAAAAAAAGACAGACGATGTAATAAAACGAAACACAAAAAAGCATCGATTGGAAAACAAAATAATGAATGAGAATCACACATGTCAAACAAGTTTACAACAAAATAATGAATAAGAATCACACATGTCAAACAAGTTTACAGGTCAAATATGTATTAAAAAACATGATTATTTTAATATGGACATAAACTAAAATTTTTACTATTTTTGTAATATTGGGTTTTTTTATGCCAAGTACAAATTGTCATAAAAGCCACTAATATAACATGGAATTGGCCCAATACCGTAAGAATTTTTTTTTTCACATTTATGTAAGTATGTTTTTTTTTTTTTAATATTTTTGACCAGTAAACTTATTGGCATGTTTATAATAGAGCAATATTACCGATAATTTACAATCATATTATCGTATTTTGAATAGGTCAAACTAGTTTAATTGTCAAACATGTATGAAAAAAATATGGTTATCTAAATATAGACATCGACAAAAATCCGTTACCCTTCATGGCCATTGACCCTAAACCAAATTCACAAAACAAAAATAAACGTATGCAAGCTTAAGAAGAAAAATCAGGAAAAAAATCAAAAAATAAAGTCATGAGTCAAAATCAGATTTTCTAAATTTGATAGTCATTATAAGAAAACGGAATAAAATATCAATATCAAAAACCAACTCTAACACGGCAATGAGAATAAATAGAAAATCCAAAAACGAATGTTCTAACATCTGTTTTAAGGGAAAATATATGTATTAATTATATAAAATATTATTATAATTACATATAAAATGCATTAATTATAAAAAATATTTATATTTAAAAAATATAAAATACATTAATTAACAATAGTTTTTATAATTAATGCATTTTACATTGATAGTACTTTTATAATTAATGCTTTTTATATGTAACCTTAGAACGTATTATTAAAAACAAAATAAAAAAAAATAGAAATTTTCAAATCATCCTCTTCATGTATAGATTTTTCTAGCCATCTTCTTCTTTTATAAATTTTGTTAAACAAAATGTTGTTCATTTAAATTATTTCTAATAATTAATCATTTTTAAAAGTTTTTTAATGAAAGAAATTATTCTTTAAATAAAAAAAAAAAACTTCATAATAGTAATAAATAAAAACGGTATATTACAAACATAAAATTAAAAGATTATCTAGTCTACTATAATAAATAAATATTTTTTTACTATATGTCACACTCTCATTCAAATTGTCAAATGCTATTTTGTTGTTCTTTTGAATTGATTTTTTCCACATGTCTTTTTATGAGATTTTCTATTTTACTAAATTCAATATAATACTTTAATATAATAATTGCAATAAATGTATTAATAAATAGATATTAATTTCATTAACGAACTTACATTTTAATTTCAAAATTGTCAAATTAAAGTTCATTAGTTTCTTTTGTTTATTTGCTTAAATTATTTGTTTAAATTTAAAAGATAAAAAACATTTCAATTATAATAATTCATTATTTTTCTTATTTTCTTATAAATTTAAAGTTCTCAAATATTTTGATATTTATATTTAACCTTATTTTAAAAAAAAATTAACATATGTATTACATAGGTCTCACAACTAGTATTATAATATTGGGATAATGACTTGAAAGGGTAACGAACTTTCGACTTTTGTCACATTTAGTCACTAAATTTTTTCTCGTTATCTATTTGCCATTGAACTATTGAAACTGTTCACATTTTACCCTTATGACCGGCTGTTACCGGTTATAAGGGTAAAATGTGAACAGTTTCAATAGTTTAGTGGCAAATAGATAACGAAAAAAAGTTTAGTGACTAAATATGAACAAAATCGAAAGTTCGTTTCCCTCTAAAAAGTTCAATGACTAAATGTGAACAAACTTCCTATTGTATTATGTTTTAGCAAAATTATTTATTTTTGTTTAATTGTAGCAACATTTGCTGATGAAGAAATCTATGAAATAAAAATACAAAATGTAACATCCGGATTTCCATGTATCATAATTTAAGTATTTTTCTTTTGAGTTAAGAAGAGAGACTCGACGAGTTGACGCCTAAACTCGTCGAGTAAGGTCGCGACTGATGACTCGGATTAATGAATGGACTTGACGAGTCGGTGAGGCGACTCGAAGAGTCCGCGCTGTTGGCAGAAACCCTAAATCTTTGGGCCCGAGCAATATTTAAAGGCACTTATGGCCTTCAATTGCAACTACCTTTCCTATAAGTGAGAACCCTAGCGAGCTTGAGTGTGTAGAGTGAGAGGAAGAGCTATCTTGAGCTTTTTGGTGTGATAGATCTGGACCCTTCTGTTGGAATAGTGTCTAAGGCTGCAACTATATTTGGCAAGTATTTGACCCGGTTGTGCATGGTCCTTTTGGGTTGCCTTCACCATAACAACTTGACAGGATAATTTATAATGAGAGAAGAAATATTATTAATATATTATGAGAATAATATAAGGAATAATAATGTTGTTATTTGATTAATATAAGTCATAAATTAATTAGGGATTAATTTGGTGACTTAAAGAGATTAATTGAATAAAGGGGCCTAGAAATCGTCCAAGGGCTTATCAATAAGGAGATTGGATTGCTTAGGGCCTAAGTTATCCAATTAGGGTTTTAAGGGTGAAACCTTAGGAAGCTCACTAGTATATATAGACCCTTTGGGTGATGGAAATCGGCACTCTTGCATCTAAAGAAACCCTGGCCGATTTCTCTCTCTCTCTCTCTCTCTCTCTTATCATCCTCTTGCCAGTTGGTGTTTGTAAGCCATTAGAGGAGTGAAAATTGTGACTCTAAGCTCCAAGGACAAGAAGATTCAAGCAAGCAATTCAAGGTAATCCTTTAGATCTGTTTTCATATGTTATGATTTGAATGTTTACACTAGATCTATCAATTAAAGTCTTGGATACATTGCATGTTCAATTAAAGAAACCTAGATCCAAGCATTAGGGTTTGTATGTGCACATAGGAATGTTCTTATGGTTCAAACCCATCACCTTCTAGGTTCAGAGAGCCGAGAATATGAAGCTTTAGTAGAGTAAACCTTGGGGTTCGAAGTTAGGAAGCATTTATGGGATTTTTATGGTATATATAGTTACTTTCATCTTACACATAGATATGAAGTATTTTATATAAATTACGTGCTA